>NC_045787.1:77390487-77731222 GCF_009873245.2 Balaenoptera musculus
GACCACACAAAATGGCTCATAGAAGAATTAGTGCAAATAGGAATTTACTCCATTAATTCTTTTTCAAACCTCTTAAAATAATTTTTAAGACAATTTCAACATAGTACACAACTGGTTATATGAGACTAAATAACAGTGTATTATCACTGGGTTATGAAAGTATTTGCTTACAGTGATTATATTTTGAATCTTAGATTCTTATCTCTATAAATCTATTGTATTCTATTATTTTCTTCCCTTTTTTGCTTTTTTTTTGAATAGGGAGCTTCTCTGTTGTTGATGCTGAAAACTTACCTTAGTGAAGATGTATTTCAACATGCGATTGTTCTTTACCTACATAATCATAGCTATGCATCCATTCACAGTGATGATCTGTGGGATAGTTTTAATGAGGTAAGTGACCTGGATATTTTATTTAGCTCTTAAACTAAGAAGAGAGGAGTTCTTCTATTTATGTTTTTATCAAGTATGTAAATAAGCTGTGGTACCAAGGATAGTTATTTAAGAGAGAGGGGAATGGAGCTTAGTATATAAATATTTATGAATAAGAGCACAGAATTAAAAGTCATGAAATGGAAGTCCTGGTCTTAATTGTTGAAAAAATTGCATGAGGCCTTGTGTAAGCATCTTTAGTCTATATCTTAATCTCCATGCCTACTTTGTAAGAAAATTCTCTTTTCTGAATTAGTGTATATTATTATGTTTTCATTATTTGATTTTTTTTTCAAAAATCTCTTTTCCTTTCCTTATGTTTTTGCAGTCTTTCTACCTTACATTCATGGTTTTTTGCTCTATACTCTGCCCTATGAATCCTCCTATCTTTTGTGGCCATGTTCCTCTAAATTAGATGAGGTATCACAGTCTGGCTGCCATGGCTCCGTACTGCCCTTGGATCATTTTGCTGCTTGGATTTTGTTGTGCCTAGAATTCTAGCAAGCAGTGTAATCAGTTACAAGTTATGCTTCCTAACAGTGTGTGAACCCAGCCTGCATGGTGCACATATGCTGACGGCATAGCCCTTATAAGCGTTTGAATTTGTTACCCTGATCTAGATCAATGGTTTTTAATGTTTTGGGAGATCACAGACATATTTGAAATTTTGATGACAGTTCTGGACATATGCCCCCAAAAAACCACAGATATGCAAAATATCACACACAGATTCAAAGTTTTATGGATCCTGGGTTAAGAACCCCTGCTCTGGATCTTTTCCATGTGCTGTCTCTGCTCCCTTGCCTTCTCTGAAATTTGGTATCTTCTAATTGTTAACCCTTTTCCCAGAAGATATATCTTCCCTACTCTCTTGAGTTCTTTTTGAGAAGAAGGATCAGTCCTTATTACCTAAGAGTTGCTTCTAAATCATTGTTTTTCCTCTTACCAGGTAGTAGCATTTCAAATGAAAGCCACATTATTTGCTTTATACTCATTGTATTATCTCCTGACGTTTAGAATATATTTCTGCCTTCCTCACTGACTTCAACTTTTGTATCACAGTGTTTTCCTATCCAGACGTAGCCCCTTAACATTATCCTCAGGCTTTTCAGCATCCACATCAAATTATGCACCGGACTCTTCATTTCAGTTCTGTTTCAGAGACCCAAACATGCCTTGCTTTGGGGCAAGCTTGTTTTCTTCCCAACCTCTTGTCCAGAAATAAATAGGTCAGAGCCATGAAAAACATAAGGTTAATATCACAAAGCATTTGGGAAGATTTTCTCCATCCTTTTCGGCTCTAAATAAATAGGCGTATGTCGACTGAGGTGTAAGGCCTGCCATAGTGGCGTGATATTACAAAACATTTTAACTACTTGATGATTTGAGTTGCTTGCAGATCCATAGGTCATCTAGAAAAATAATTTGAATCGTAAATTTAGCTCACCTGCTTCAAAGAGATAGTTCAAAAGTTGCTTCTTAATCATTGACACCAGATGTCTTAGGGACAGTGAGCTTTGGAGGGTCTGTGAACCTCTGACAGTGGATTCTAGATTTTGTAGATAAATTCATGTATTTTATAGGAAAAAGGGGTATGTGACCATGAAAAACATTCACTGCTGTTCTCTAGAGAGACCTAAAGTCCAGGCAGGCGACCTGTTTATATTTCACTCCTCTGCTGCTGCGGCTCCTGCTCCCAGGCACTCCCACAGGATGAGCTCTTTATTTATTTATTTATTTTTTTAATTTTATTTATTTATTTATTTACTTATGGCTGTGTTGGGTCTTCGTTTCTGTGCGAGGGCTTTCTCTAGTTGTGGCAAGTGGGGGCCACTCTTCATCGCGGTGCGCGGGCCTCTCACTGTCGCAGCCTCTCTTGTTGCGGAGCACAGGCTCCAGACGCGCAGGCTCAGTATTTGTGGCTCAAGGGCCTAGTTGCTCCGCGGCATGTGGGATCTTCCCAGACCAGGGCTTGAACCCGTGTCCCCTGCATTGGCAGGCAGATTCTCAACCACTGTGCCACCAGGGAAGCCCAGGATGAGCTCTTTAAAAGATGAACTTTAACATTTGTGAAAGCAGAGGGTCTGGGGAATAAAGAGAAATCTGGACCGAGAAATCTGGACCTAGCTGATTCACAGGAGTGAGTAGCAGTGCTTCTGATTCTAGACTGTATATCATTATCCATACCTTCTAAATGTTAGTATTGTGACCTGAAGGAGTGCTTATATCTTCTTAGGGGTTTTAGTGAACACTCAGTTGGTTGATAGCATATGTGCTGCTTTTTCAACGTAGTTCCTCTCTCACTCTCTTTAGTTATCACTTAGCTGTATTCCAGGTTACTTTCCTTTTAGCAGTTGCTCAATTACCTAGAGTAAAAATGTAAATTCAACTCAGCATTTGTGCTTCTTTTTTGTATTACCATTAAATGTAGTCTCCATAGAATGTGGTAGAGAAAGAGGGAAAGGTACTATAAAATTTTTAGACTGTTAAAGCAAAAATAATTTATTTATTTTTTTCTATAGGTCTCAAACAAAACACTAGACGTAAGGAAAATGATGAAAACCTGGACCCTGCAGAAAGGATTTCCTTTAGTGACTGTTCAAAGAAAAGGAAAGGAACTTCTGGTGCAACAAGAAAGATTTTCTTTAAATACGAAGCCTGAAATTCAGCCTTCAGATGCAAGGTGAGTGCCCACGCTCTCTCCCCGCTATCTCTTTTGCACCCTCAGGTTAAACTATTTTTAAATGTTTTGTAATCATAAGTTCTTAAGAAACCTAACAAGATTATCCCTTTCTGGGAATAGCTTGAAAAATGTCACCTTCCTGCCAAAAAAAAAAAAAAAACACCCAACAAATTATGTGTAACTGACTGAAATATTGGAGAGAGTGATAATCTTCCAGTATTTTCTTTTTACAGCTCTCTGTGGCATATTCCACTATCCTATGTCACTGATGAAGGAAATTATTCAAAGTATCGATCAGTATCATTACTGGACAAGAAATCAGGTTTGGCTATATTTAACACTTTTCTGAAATGAAATTAGAAACAGCATATTTTCTAAAAACCTAACCAAGCAGCAGAAAGGAGATTACACTTTCCAATGTACACAGCTCTCTGAGCTGGTTCTATGAGACACCTATACAAAATGTGACTAAGGTGAGATTGAGTCTATGTATCATGCATAAAACTGGTCTTTCTTAGTCACGTGAAATAAGGTATAAAAAATTGCACTGAATATGCTAGCAGTTGTGGTAGAAAATAGCAAATGCTGTGTTTTTGTATCCTAGATAAATATTTTGTTAGAAGTGGTAGATCAGTTTCTTAAAGTATACTCTGCTGTCTACCCTCTAGGGGTGGGCTGAGGCGACTGCATTTTAATAAGCACCCTAGATGATTCTTATGCATGACAAAGGTTGATTCATGAGACAGATTTGTAGTAAATAATTATTACAAAATGTCCTGTAGACATAGTATACATTTTTTGATAATGAGAAAATAGGGCAAGAAATTATGATTGTGGGAGGATAATAAAATGTAAAGATTGTATATGCTGACCCACAAGGAGTCTATAAAAAGAAATTGAAGTGTAGTTTCTAACCATCTGTTAAATACCACTGAATGCTACACCACGTATCCTCTTAATTTACATCCTGAAAACATGAGGCTCTTGGGTTCTGCAGGAACCATTAGTGATACTTTAGATTCATGGAAAGGGAAAATTTGTTTGAATTTGGATCTGTTGTTCAATCCTATATCTTTGAGAGGGGAGTGTGGCTTAGTAAGAGTCTGACTTTGGAGCCACATTGCCTGGTTCAGTCATATGATTTTAGGTGAGTTATGTGACCTCTCTGAGCCTCTTTCCCTGAGCTATAGAATGGAGAGAGTAATTATACTTGCGTTATAGTGTTATGTGAGGATTAATTGAGCTCATTTATATGAAGCACCTAGAATAATGCCTGGCACATGTTATGTGCTATGTAAGTGTTAGTTATCATTATTAATGTTACTATTGAAAAAAATAATTTTTAAGCATAACATATCCACATTACATAAAACCAGAAGATGGAGAACAAATCTTACTACCCTATTGTAACTACTCTCATGATTATTTCTTTCTAGTCATTTTTTTTTTTTAAAGAAATTCACGTTCTTTTATTTATTTATTTATTTATTTATTTATGACTGTGTTGAGTCTTCGTTTCTGTGCAAGGGCTTTCTCTAGTTGCGGCAAGTGGGGACCACTCTTCATCGCGGTGCACGGGCCTCTCACCATCGCGGCCTCTCTTGTTGCGGAGCACAGGCTCCAGACGCGCAGGCTCAGCAATTGTGGCTCACGGGCCCAGTTGCTCCGTGGCATGTGGGATCTTCCCAGACCAGGGCTCGAACCCGTGTCCCCTGCATTGGCAGGCAGATTCTCAACCACTGCGCCACCAGGGAAGCCCTCTAGTCATTTTTTTAAAATATTTTTTTACTTGGTTGATATTGTGTACATGTAATTTTTATATCTTACCTTTTTTTTTAACTTAACGTATGCACTAATTGACTTAATCTTTCTTACTGTTGGACACTTGATTTACCATTTGTATCTATAAAAAAAATGCCTCAATAAAATTTGAGTTCTTAAATGCTTTCTCATTATATGCACTATTTCATAGGAATGCATCTCAAAAATGAAGACCGTGTTACCTTTTGTGGTTTAATACATATTTCCAAGTTGCCCTTCTGTTGTGTGGTAACAACTTATAAGGCCAGTTGAAATATATGAGCATACCAGTTGCATTTCAGTCTAACTGGAGTGTTACAACAACAATTTCATTATTTAAAACACTAAGTACAATTGATGATGTCATCATATCTTTGATTAATACAGCATAGCTGGAGGTACAAGGAAGTGCTGCCTTCTTGATAAAAACAAAACTTCATACTTTAAGTGGGCCCTGGAAGGATAGTCTCTGACCTAAGAGAGAACAAATAATCCCATCTCCCTATTTATTTTATTTTATTTTATTTTTATACAGCAGGTTCTTATTAGTTATCTATTTTATACATATTAGTGTATACATGTCAATCCCAATCTCCCAATTCATCCCACCACCCCACCTCCCCACGGCTTTCCCCCCTTGGTGTCCATACATTTGTTCTCTGCATCTGTGTCTCTATTTCTGCCCTGCAAACCAGTTCATCTGTACCGTTTTTCTAGGTTCCACATATATGCGTTAATATACGATATTTGTTTTTCTCTTTCTGACTTACTTCACTCTGTATGACAGTCTCTAGGTCCATCCACGTCTCTACAAATGACCCAGTTTTGTTCCTTTTTATGGCTGAGTAATATTCCATTGTGTATATATATGCCATATCTTCTTTATCCATTCATCTGTCTATGGACACTTAGGTTGCTTCCATGTCCTGGCTATTGTAAATAGAGCTGCAGTGAACATTGTGGTACATGACTCTTTTTGAATTATAGTTTTCTCAAGGTATATGCCCAGTAGTGGGATTGCTGGGTCGTATGGTAGTTCTATTTTTAGTTTTTTAAGGAACCTCCATACTGTTCTCCATAGTGGCTATATCAGTTTACATTCCCGCCAACGGTGCAAGAGAGTTCCCTTTTCTCCACACCGTCTCCAGCATTCGTTGTTTGTAGATTTTCTGATGATGCCCATTCTAACCAGTGTGAGGTGATACCTCACTGTACTTTTGATTTGCATTTCTCTAATAATTAGTGATGTTGAGCAGCTTTTCATGTGCTTCTTGACCATCTGTCTATCTTCTTTGGAGAAATGTCTGTTTAGATCTTCTGCCCATTTTTTTTAAAATTTATTTTTATTTATTTTTGGCTCTGTTGGGTCTTTGTTGCTGCTCATGGGCTTCCTCTAGATGCGGTGAGCGGGGGCTACTCTTCGTTGCGGTGCGCGGGCTTCTCATTGCGGTGGCTTCTCTTGTTGCAGAGCATGGGCTCTAGGCTTGTGGACTTCAGTAGTTGTGGCACTTGGGCTCAGTAGATGTGGCTCACGGGCTCTAGAGCGCAGGCTCAGTAGTTGTGGCGCACGGGCCTAGTTGCTCCACAGAATATGGGATCTTCCCGGACCAGGGCTTGAACCCGTGTCCCCTGCATTGGCAGGTGGATTCTTAACCACTGTGCCACCAGGGAAGCCCCTTTCTGCCCATTTTTTGATTGGGTTGTTTTTTTAATATTGAGCTGCATGAGCTGTTTATATATTTTGGAGATTAATCCTTTGTCTGTTGATTCGTTTGCAAATATTTTCTCCCGCTTGTCTTTTCATCTTATTTATAGTTTCCTTTGCTTTGCAAAAGTTTTTAAGTTTCCTTGGGTCCCATTTGTTTATTTTTGTTTTTATTTCCATTACTCTAAGAGGTGGGTCAAAAAAATCTTGCTGTGATTTATGTCAAAGAGTGTTCTTCCTGTGTTTTCCTCTAAGAATTTTATAGTGTCCGGTCTTACATTTAGGTCTTTAATCCATTTTGAGTTTATTTTTGTGTATGGTGTTAGGGAGTGTTCTAATTTCATTTTTTTACATATAGCTGTCCAGTTTTCCCAGCACCACTTATTGAAGAGACTGTCTTTTCTCCATTGTATATCCTTGCCTCCTTTGTCATAGATTAGTTGACCATATGTGCGTGGGTTTATCTCTGAGCTTTCTATCCTGTTCCATTGATCTATATTTCTGTTTTTATGCCAGTACCATATTGTCTTGATTACTGTAGCTTTGTAGTATAGTCTGAAGTCAGGGAGTCTGATTCCTCCAGCTCCGTTTTTTTCCCTCAAGGTTGCTTTGGCTATTTGGGGTCTTTTGTCTCCATACAAATCTTAAGATTTTTTGTTCTAGTTCTGTAAAAAATGTCATTGGTAATTTGATAGGGATTGCATTCTATCTGTAGATTGCTTTACCCATCTCCCTGTTTTTAAAAGGGACCAATAAGGAAATCTTGCAAACCTCCTAATAGTATATAAGTTTTTGGTGGTATTAGAAATAATTGTACAGTAAGAAGTCTGCTTTTATTAGCCCTCTACTTTTTAGCTCGGTTCATATGCCAGTTTCTTAAACTCTTTCTGAGATTCACACCCCAAAGTCTTGCTCATATTTTCCTGTTATTGCCGTTTCCCTCTAAGTCCTTACCTGGCACTCTCTGCTTCCACTGCACAAAAATTGTTTCAGCAACTCAAACATGCCGCACTGCCTCTTGTCTCTGGGCCTTTACATATGGTGTTTTCTCTTCTGGAATAACACTCCTGCCTCCTGATTCCTTGGTTTTACTCCTATGCACTCTTCAGATCTCAACTCATCCATTGCTTGCTCTAAGGAGCCCTCCCTCACCCCAAGACAGGTTAGATGCCCTACTTATGTGTTTTAATGATATTCTCTACTTTTTATATACTATAAGTACTGTTTTGTTTATATTTATCCCACATTAGATGTATCCCCCATTGAGGGTGGAGATCTTGGTTACACAAATCACTTTTGCAACCTTAGCACCCTATAGGCACACAAAAATTTATTGAATAAATAAATTTAGTCTATAACAACGTGACTCAATTTCAAATCTCATTGTAAAAAGTTCTAGGAAAAGAGCATTCCAACCTTGATGAAATGATACCTTCTGTTTCTCTTCATTTGAAAGTATTCTTAGTAAAGGGGAATATATGAAATGCACTATAATATGATTGGTTTAATCTAGAGGTGGAACTGAGCCAATATGTGCTGAAAGCAGTGTCTGCTAATTCCTCTTCTCAACTGTGTTATTTACCTTGCTGCTGCAGTTTTAATTCCTGGCAGTTCAGGTTTTGAAAGTCCACACTGAAAATGTCTGTCCTCACAAAAAGTGTTTGAGGACAGTTGGGTCTTCTTGGTTCCTGATGCTCCTGTGAGAACCAATTTTGGTTTAATTGAATTTTAATTTTTTCTTTTCTCAAAAGAAATATAGCACAGACAGTGACTACAGAGGCTTATTTTATGCCATATGACTTTAGTACAATGTGTTATCTTGGTGGTTTGTTAAATCTATAGTATAGTTTCGTGCGTTCTAATGTCAGGGTTGCTGGGTTAGTCCATTAGTTCAATCAAATATAGAAGTTATATGTGGTCAGTACTTTTGTCACTTTTCCCCATGTACATGGATTTTGGATGGTTAATAGTTTTTTTGCATAAGAAGTGCTGAATGGGACCATTTTTCTAAACTACCTATTGAGGAAATTACACTAAAATGTCTCCCTCTCCCTTCTCTTCCTTCCTTTCCCCCCTCCTCTTTCCTCTCTCTCTCTTCCACATTTTATTCAAACCTAATCTCTTTCACTATAGGAAATTTTTATATTAACTCTAACTTGGAACATTCATGTTTCTAAAAGGATATCACTGTGCCAGAAATATTTCTCTGAAACGAAAGGACATGGCATTGAAATGAAAGGCAGTTGAAAAAAAGAGGAAGGAGGAAGGGCATGTAGTTAGACTTGGATATTTATCATGTGCCATTCTCTGCTCTTGCCTTTTCCCCCTAATAAAATAAAGGGGAAGAAAGGAGTACTGGAGAAAGGAATGCTTTTGAGCCGAAGGGGTTGCATGCAGCTCAACTGCATGTATCATGCTAGCCCTCTGGAGCAAGCTACACAGGAAATTTTGCAGGTTTATAGTGAAAACATATTTTTTGTTTCTGTGCTTTAACGTTTCTTTATAAAACAGTAGTTGATTTTCATAACTCATTGACAAACGTTTTTTTTAAATCACTATTAGATTACTTAATCTGGGCTTCTGCCATTTAACATTGGAGTTGCTCACTCTTGTTTTACTACTCAGTGGACTGTGAAAATTGAACTGTTAATCTGTTAATGATTATAATAAATTAAAAACATATGAGGATAGCCTCATCCACATTTGAGCTGCAGGATGTAGTTACCTCCCTTGTGTGCAAAGCTATTATTTTTTGATACCTGTGGTTTTAAGGTCCTCCATTCTGGATCACTCAGAAGACCTGAAAGAGACTAATATGTTGATTCTTTAAATGATAAATTTCCTCTGTATGCTGTCGCTGCACTGCTTTATATTCTGTCATCGAAATGACAGTAATTCATGCACACTCCCAGCTGTGTTCCTCCTCTCTACCATCTGGACTTGGCTAGGTTTACAACATGGCAAGTTGCTTATCAGCGAAGATGCTCTGTATTTCAATATTTTCCTGTATCTATCCAATGGGAAAATTGCCATACTTATCATTCCTTGCCTCCTTTGTTGGGAAAGGGAGATTTGAAGCTCTTTAGTTCTTCTTCCCAAGGTCCTTTCTTCATAAAAGCTCTGTAGGAAATTGTGTTTGGTGACCCGGAGAGTGTTGATATTTTTGCGTTAGCTAATGATAAAGTTAATTTCATTAGTCATAGGTTTGTTAAAAATATCTCCAGCTTGGAGCAGCTACTGTTGCCATCACAAATAATCCTTAGAACGGCATTCTGCTCTAGAAAAGGAATAAACCCTATTAATGTAATTAATCTTTCCCATCTGTTGTTATAGCAGCAATAAAACAAATTAGTATGGAGTTCTTTTTAATGAAAAAGACTGATTATCTAATATGTCATGGTAAGAAATGATCAGTAAGTCTTTCCATCTTAAAAATCTTTTACAGTTTCAGTAGAATTAGAGTAACTAAGGCATTAAGAAAATCTGATAAATTTAAATAATTCATGCTTTTGAAGTTGATCAACCCTACGACTTCAGGTACTAAAGGGTTTAAATGTGTTTCCAAAGCATTTTATGTGTAAAAACCATTATATATAATTATTATGATAGTGAATATTTTAAAACAGCCTAAATATTTCCAAATAGGAGATTGGTTAAGCTGTGGTAGGTCTCGAAATAAAATATTCTGAAGATACTTGAATACTGCATATGAAGACAGTGAGAAAATGGCAGGAGGTGAAATCTGATAGGTGAAAAGGCAGTATAAAATAAATGTATGTAGATCCAGTGTATTAAATATTAATTCAGTTAAAATGTTTGTAGGAAAAATCTTGGCAGAAAATATGCCCCGTAATGCTTTTATCATCTGAGTTTAGATCACTTTTCTTATCTCTACTCTTTCTCTTATAATTTAAAAAAATTGTATTCTCTACTTTAAAATGGGGAAGAAAACTTACATCATAAACATCTACAAACTTTATTTAGATTTGTTTGAAACAACTTACCATGACGTAATCATTTTGTTCATTCGTTAATTCACTGAGTATTTTTTGAGTACTTGCTAGGAATATTGTTCTAGTGCTGAGGGATTAGCAGTGCACAAACTAAAGCTCATGGGGTTTATAGTCTAATAAATATTAAACCTTAAGATACTTAGAAGCATACCCTTAACTATTGTTTTAAATTCATGTCCTCACTGCCAACTTTGAAGGACATTTCTTGATTGGTAATTTTAAAGGTTTTTAAAATTCCTATATATATTTTGTAGTCCAGCTTTTGTAGTAATATTTTTTATAGTCACATATTTTTAGCTTCTTGTTAATTGTACGTTAATTGAAATCATTCCATATAAATTTCTAACAATTCTCTCAGCATTTATATTTAATGGTAGGGGCCAAAAAAATGCATTATCAATTTTCTATTATTTTAATCAGTAATTTCTTATTTGTGCTTAATGAGACCTTAGTCCTTCCCTAATGTTTATTTTGCTGTCTTTGAATTATGTGACTTTTTAAATGGCTTTGTTTGTGCTTCCTTTGCTAACATAAACAAAGACAAAGGCTGAGATGGAACACATTTTCTATAGTTCTCTCACAGTCTTCCCCTGTGCCTCACCCTGCACACACTGCCCGTCTCCCGGCCTCTCTCCTCTAGCCACAGTGACCTTGGGAGCCGGTTCAGGGTATGGACTCCGTGTACACTTTCTCTCTGGGCCTTGAACACTCAGAGTCCCTCTTACTTGGCTACCAACACCTATGTATCCTGAAGTCTCAACTTTGATGTCATTTCTTCCAAGAAATTTCTCCTAACCTTCCCTAGGGGATGAAGCATTACTACTCTGTGCTTCTACAGAATGCCATGTATTCTTTTTCCATAGACAACATTTATATGATATTCTACTCACCTGGTTACATTAGATTGTAAGATCTATAAGAGAAGGCACATGTCTACCTTGTTTACCATTAAATAAATAATTGTTAAGTGAATGAGTGGTGATCTTTGTTAACACGAAAATAACTGCCCTGGGAGGCAGACATTTAGTTTCTTAGTGGAATATTACATAATAATACCGTATTAACTTTGAAACAAAACAAAGTATCTGTTTAATATTTTTCTTTCCCTATTACCTTCTCTCTCTCTCATTTTTTGGTCTGTATTAGTTGTCATCAATCTCACAGAAGAAGTGAAGTGGATCAAGGTCAATACAGACATGACTGGCTATTATATTGTACATTATGCAGACAACAACTGGGAAGCACTGATCAAACAGTTGAAAATAAATCCTTATGTCCTGAGTGACAAAGATCGAGCCAACCTCATCAACAACATCTTTGAACTTGCAGGGTAGAGTATGCTTGTCTTGGGTCTTATTTTGTTTTGTTTTTAAATAAGTATTCTCGAGGAAAAGGACATTATAGAAAAGCAATTCAAAAGAACTAGCAGGTATTGCCTGTTAGGTATAATTCATTTTGGAGGATTGGGAAGATATAAGACATATTCCTTGCCTTCAGGGGCTTTATAGTCTATCTAGAAACATCAGCTACAAACATATTGAACAGTTGTGTAATAAGATTTAAATAATATTTCAAGACTGTAGATACCAACAAGCAGGACACATGTTTGCTGAATAAATTGATGTAGAAGTTCCGCATTTGCTTTATTTCATGAGAGGATTCTTGTCGAGCAGCAGGTGGTTTCAGCATAAAGCTTGGTGCTCCCTCACTAGTTTGAGGGACATCTCTGAGAGCTGGAGCACCACTTACCTCCCCAGCCATCCCGCAAGCCACACAGTCCCAAAGCCAAGAATGGCCGTGACCCTGTTTATGAATACCCTCTGAAGAGCAAGATTACTGGTTTAGGTTGTTAATGGGTCAGACACACAAGGAATATTCAAATGTGTTCCTTCTGACTGCTCTTGACCGTCCTATTCTGGTTCATATTTTATGAAGTGACCTTACATCATCTCAGCCATCATTGTTGTGATTTCTATAAAGTGGTTAATTTTTTAAATGTGCTCACCATAAACTCACAGCAGACCTTGCCTTAACAAGTTTGACAAATTCCCATACAAATAACAAATAAAAAAGTTCTTCCTGATTCAAATCCTCTTTCTGCCACCTGCTCTCACCTGATAAATAAAAGTAATTAATACATAAATAAAATTAGCACTCTTCATCTTTTCTCACCTAAAATATTATAATACTTTTCCTGAATCAGTAGCAATTTACAGGTGACTTATATAACAAAAACTGAGCTATTGTTTATTCCTCCTGCGATGTGTCTTTAACCTTGAGTCACACACACGAACTAATCAAAGATAATAATATTTAGTCTAACTTTACAGAATACCACCCAAAGCTTAAAATTTAGGTCTTCAGGATCCCCCCACCCCCACCCCATCTAGCCATTTGTCTCTCAGGATACATACAGTTCATCTGCCTGTCTTGGCATATTTACTTTTTTGTTCTTTTACCCTTTAGCCTAGGCAAGGTGCCTCTTCAGAGAGCTTTTGATTTGATTGATTATCTTAGAAATGAGACCTCTACTGCACCCATCACGGAAGCCCTGTTCCAGACGGAACTCATCTATAACCTTGAAGAACTGGGGCACATGGATCTGGCCTCAAGACTGGTGGTAAATCTGCCTTTTTGCCAAGTTCTCTTTGTTGCTTGCCTTTCCTGGTGTTGTGCATGTTCCGTTCAGCATTAATAGACTGAAAAAGCAACCAGTTGAATTCCATTTTCTTCACTTAGTTGTGAAATCTTTACTTTGAATCAAAATGTCATTTCTTACCTTGAGTTGATAAAGGGTTAGCATGACATGATCTTGTCTGAATATCAAAATATAGACTTCTGACAAAATGGGGCCACATGAAAAGAAAACGTCTCTATTCAAATCTTGGTTTATTTTTATATAATAAATGCTTGAAATAGGCCCTTTTGCAAAGTAGTGCTCCCCATTAATTTCCTCTGGTCATTATAAAATGACAGTTATGTTTGTACTGAGAATATTCTGTTTTAGGAGTCCTCACTGATAACTGTCTTACGGATGGTGATGCTGGTGAACATAAGTTTCTCTGCAAAGCACTAAAGGAGCCTTGGTGTTGGAGACCGTTTCACCTTTTTTAAAACCAATTGCCTGATCTTAACAGTTGTTATTTTAGACACTTTCAGTATTAAATTGTTGACAGTGTCTTTAAAAGTTTGGGAAGGAGTGATGAATTCTTTGTCTTATCTAATTCTCTGAATCACATTCTGACAACAAGGTTTGCTTTATAAACTAAAGCAAGGTTTTCCAAGGACCAGGCAAAAGGCAGCTTTCAGGAAAAAGAAGAAGGTGATGGGCCAGGAATTAGATTAAGTCTTTTAGGATTTTGGTGTCCTCACTGTTAAAAAGAAGGTGTTGGATTGCTTTTTTTTTTTTTTTAATCCTCTTTTCTGCTGCTCTTTCTGTTATGCCGCACAACCCCTGTGATGACTTCTCTCATCATGTGCGTGATTCTCAGTGCGGGGAGGGAGTGCAGGACAGGGGGCCATATGGAGTTTGATAAGCACCTTTCCTACAAGTTTCTGATCTGACCCCAAAGGAGCCACCCCCCATCCCTACCCGTAAGTGAGATGCTTCAGTTAGATGATTTCTGAGGCATCTTCTAATTACTAAGATTTTTATCATTCTTCTCTTTCATAAGGCTTTCAACTACCAGCCTTAATAAAAACCAGCACCTGCAATGTGACCTGGCCCATAGTGACACTCAATAAATGTTGAATGAATAAGTGAGTGAAACATACCAGAAACAAGTACATTTCAGTGCTTATTATATTCTGCACACCCTGCTTAGTGCTTAATGCAGATTACCTCATTTAATCCTCACACAATGCCAGATAGATATTTCTACCCCCATTACATAGACGAGAAACTAAATAACTTCCCCAGAGTCACTTACCTAGTAAATGATAAAGCTGAGATTCAAACCCAGATTACTTTCACTCCAGACCCTGCTCTTTGTGTTATATGGCTGTATTTTCATTTGTGTTTTAGCAATGTCATCTTTCAGAGGATACCCTTTTATTGGAAAAATCAAAGCCGTTCCTTGCTATCTTTTTTTCCCCTTTTTTAAACTGATATTTTACATCAAAATAGTTTGAAGCCTTGTTAAAGTTCATGACGGCAGAAGCCACTCTTCTGCCTGCCTCTCTCCATTAAGTCTATTGAGGGCCTGGTGTCAGGAAGCACTTGATACTGAGGCTGTCCCTGTGCTGAGAACACAGATGCTGAACTCAGTTCAAGGAGTTAGATCTTTTGAATATTTTCAGCTAACTCTGCATCTTCATCCCAAATGATGGTTTCCAGTTTACTGGGCAGGTATGTGTTTATTCAGAACATAGCAGAATATACATAACCCCAGTCCATGGGATTAGTGGTTACAGGGCAAGGGCAGGAGGCTTAGTATGTGTTTGTAAGACCCTTACTGCTGGAGGTCTTCATGCACTTGATTGTTAGTTAAAAGTCATGTTAGCTTTAATTCAAGAGGGAGAAACTGTCTCTTTAAAATTCTTATTCTAATCTTAGGGCATTCTAGTAGCATTAAAATGCTCAAAATGTGAAATCTGACACACCATAGATGAGATTAGAATGGCAGACCTTTCTGAGACCTTAGATCCAATCTTCAAATAGTATTTGTAATTAAGACTGATGTCTAATTAATTTTTTAAGTCAGTGTCACCAGAGCATTGTGTACATTTATTGGTCACTGTGTTATTTAGGCTGCACAGACCCACATAACATATATTACCCATATATCACATTTTGTGATGTCTGCTGTGGTGTGTGGTGGGTAGGGTCTGGAAGCACATTTGAGTTGTTTCAAATTGTGCACATCTGATGCTAAAATCTGATCTCAGTCATATTCCTGTTTCATCACTTATAACTCTGTCATTCTTTTACATATGAGGGCTTGGTGGGATAAACCTTTTGCAATAAAAGCTGACACTTCACTCTTAAGAAGCTCAGTTGACCCAAGAAAGAACTCCCTGGGAACATCAGTGTAAAATTAAAGCAGTATATCAAAATGTAATATATAACATAAGTGCCAGCATCTTGCCCTGTGTTTTATTTTTAAAACCATTTTGTGTTATTGTTGTTGCATATTATTGCATGTACATAGCTTGTATAACTCATCAATTTATTCCCTTTCCCTACCATCTTCACTTTATGAAATCAGAGGATTGAATTCTATTGTTTAATGAGGTTAAATTTCAAAAAATTAATGCAGAACCATGGAAAAACAGGTTTAATTTTATTTCTAAAAAGGAAAGATAATTTGAAGCACTTGCTGTGATTTATTAATATTAAAAATATAACTTGAATTACTTACAAAAAGATTTTATAATCCAAATTTTCTAAAAACAGAATTATTCTTTTTTTAAATAAAATCTTTTACTCTTTTATGTTATCATTTGAAATATTTTTTTTCAAATGATAAAAATAATCCAGCTTGAAGGACATTAGTTCCCCGACCAGGAATTGAACCAGGGCCGTGGCAGTGAAAGCGCCAAGTCCCAACCACTGGACCGCCAGGGAATTCCCCTGAAATATATTTAAAATCAACTGTTTGGGGACTTCCTCTTGACTCTTTGGTACAGGGTATAAGTAGTAAAGTTATACCCCATAATTCCAATGGAGTAACTGCTCAGGAATTAGCTTTAGCATCTTCAAGTGTCAGGTTTCCCATACTGCCAGTACTTTAAAGTTCTGTTTTTCCCCACTGGCTTCTTTGTTTTAGTAAACTCTTAAGGATCGTTACCATTTTTCTCCACTGAATTTTTTTTAATGGTATTGTAAGTATGGAACTTTTTTCTCTCTCTCTCTCATTCTTCCTTTGTTTCTTTTTGACAGTTATGAGTAGCTTTTAAATTTCTTTTCTGCATCATAATGCTATCATGAAGCCATTGAGAAAGTCAGGACAGTGGAAGACAACATGTGCCAGTGCAGTCATGTGTATCCAGCAGGATCTCCTGCATTGCTTTTATGTTCCTTGCACTATCAGTCAGCATGGCAAGTATTTTTCCACTTCACATCTTCCCAGTGACTGGCAAGCTTTGTTATTCACACGTTCCACAAGGTGTCTGTTCTCTATTTCATTGCTTTTGAAGCAAACAAACAAAAGGGAGTTGACATGTTATCACAAACTTTGAGTCCATCTTCTTGTACAGATTCTTTTTTCCATTCTCATAGTCAGATCCACAAGAGACTTATTCAGAGAAGGTCTGATGAGAAAATGGCCTCAGCAGTTTAAAACTCGCCAACTAGGATTCATTTTAACTATTGACAGAGGCACTCTAGAAGAATATTATGCTCTGTGAGGAGCCTGAACTAATTTGGGGGGGGGGTTAAGAGGCGTTGTATGTGGGCATCTGTGGCACTTGACTACTTGAGATGAGACGTGGCGGTGATGGTGTTAGAGTACCAGTGGGAGGAGACCCTCCTGTGCCGAGAACCCTGTGGGCCGAGATGCCTCTAAATTGTTTTCGTTTTGAGTCTCCTTCCTTATTTGTAGCCATGAAGGTTTTCTAAAAAAATACCTATCAGCATTTTTATATTAGAATTTTTGTTCCTTTTAGTGACATTCATAAATGCATATTTTATATGGTGATTTTTTTAAATCCCCTGTGTCCTCACTCCTCCCCCCTGCACCACAGCTTGGAATATGGAAATAGTTCCATATACTATGAACAGCTTCCACACTTTTGTTCTGAGAAGAGATGAAAAAGAAATAAGATATCTGTTGGTTTCTTAATACCATAAGTATATATTTAAGAATGACATCTCATTCAGAAGTAATTATAACAGTGGACTTAATAGTAGATGATTCTATTGAATAACTGTTAATTTTCTTAAGTGTGATAAGGTATTATGGTTACATAGGGGAATTGCATGCTTCAGTATTAATAAATGAAATATCATGATATCTATAACTCACTTTCATATAGTTGAGCTAAAACCAGAAAAATATGTGTGTATGTGTTGCTATACACAAATGTAAGAGTGTTAAATAAAAAACAGTGAATCTAACATATGGGTATTAATTTTACTATTCCTGTAGCTTTCCTGTAGGTTTAAAACTTTTTTAAATAAGTTGGGGAAGGAGAAAAATAACTATAAACAACTATTCTTCCCTGCAGGCCTCATTTTCTTGCTAATTTGATTAGATTAATTTGTTATAGCATCAAACTAGATGATATTTTAAATATTCCTTTAACACTGGATTCAGAAACATTTAAGCGTCTACCCATCAGTAAAGAAGTATATTTTTCTCTCACTGCTGAATGGATTTATGGATTCTAAAATCACGAGGTCAGGAAGTTCCAGCTTCCTTCCAGCAGTGGTGATAGGTGATACTTTTTGGCAGGAAAATAACTTCTAGCTGAGTATACACAGAAGAAAGGTTCCCTACTGCACAGAAGTCATTAATTCTCTCTGTCTTATGTCATTAAGTCCACCTTGGCAATAGCAACCTTATTTATGGCCTTAGTTATTGAAGGGTTCTATCCCAGCTGTATGTGGACTTCGTATGTCAGTTGATATTTAGTGAGTAATGCCTGTGTCCCCCTTTTTTTTTCTCTTTGGGTTAGTGTTGGGGAAAAAAGAGACCTAGTTGTCCTGATTTTTCTGGTTGTCCTAATTATGATCACTCTGTTACAATCCATTCTGTCTCTCTAGAACAAGGTATTTAAATTGCTTCAAAGCCAAATCCAACAGCAGACGTGGACGGATGAGGGCAGCCCATCTGTTCGGGAGCTGCGCTCAGCCTTGCTAGACTTCGCTTGCACCCACCGCCTGGAGAACTGCAGCACCGCCGCCATGAAGCTGTTTAACGACTGGGTGGCATCCAATGGAACTCAGAGGTGATGTGTGCGTCCACTCAAATGACCTCGCTCTCTCTTCTGTGCCCTACATCGTATACTGAAACCAGGACCTCTACGTCCTGGGTCATAAATGTTATACAACAGTGTTGATGTAGGTGAACGCTACGCACCTGATTCTCAAGCATGACTGTTTTTTTTGTGTGTGTGTGGTAAAGTACATACAACATAAAGTTTAGTATCTTAACAATTTTTAAGTGTACGGTTCAGTAGTGTAAGTATATTCACACTGTTGTGCAACAGATCTCCAGAATTCTTTCGTCTTGCAAAACTGAAACTCTTTACCCAAACAGCAGTTCCCCATTTTCCCCCAACTCTGGCCCTTGACAGCCACCATTCTACCTTCTGTTTTAGGAGTTTTACTGCTCTGAATACCTCATATAAGTGAAATCATATAGTATGTGTCTTTTTGTGACTGGTTTATTTCACTTAACATAATGTCCTTAAGATTCACCCATGTTATAGCATATGTCAGAATTTCCTTTCTTTTTAAGGCTGAATAATCCATTGTATGTATGTACCACATTTTGTTCATCCATTCATCCATTGATAGACATTTGGGTTGCTTCCACCTTCTGGCTCTTGTGAATAATGCTGCTATGAACATAGGTGTACAAATATCTCTTTGAGACCCTGCTTCAGTTCTTTCATATATTGTATATACCTAGAAGTGGTTATTGCTGGATCATATGGTAGTTTCATTTTTAATTTTATAAGAACCCCCATAATGTGTTCCATAGGGGCTGCACTATTTTACATTCCTACCAACAGTGCACAAGGGTTCCAGTTTCTCCACATCCTCACCGACGCTTATTCTCTGGGTTTTTGATAGCAGCTGTCCTAATGGGTGTGAGGTGTCAAACAAGTCTCTTTTTATTTAGGAATAAAACACAGCAGGTGGAGTTAGCAGTTAGTAGAAATGTTTTTGATGATGATTGGTTCTCTCCAGGTTCCTTACTGGGCATTATGGGAAAAGATTCAAGCATCGGGTGGGGTATTTGGGTAACCCGTTGAAGCCCTCTTCAGCTCTGAGATCTTAATAAGGCAGCAAACTGTGCTTCTGCCCCTCTTCTCACCCCTCCTGCTACATTTGCTGCTGTATTTCGACCGTGGGACTTACCACACTGTACTATGATGTATACATTTACTGTTCTGTACTTGGTGATAGCCTGTGAGTTCCTGAGGGCAGAGACCGTGTCTCATTCTTCTTCCCCTCCACAGTGTCCAGCCAGTTGCTTGCCTGGTTCTTTGTGGGTACACAGTGAATAATTATTGTATTAAATTGAACTGATATTCTTTTAGTCACACCACTAGGAAAGTAGCAGCCACTGAATTAGTCATTTTCTTGACAATTAATTGTCCAGTAAAGACTCTTATTATTACCTGCTCTGTACCCCACAACACTACCACTAGTCAATTCCTTGCCTTTGTATTCAGGGTTTTTTTTTTCTTGTTCTTCTCATGTTTGACCACCTCTCTTACAGCCTACCCACTGATGTCATGACGACTGTGTTCAAGGTTGGAGCGAAAACTGAGAAAGGCTGGTCATTCCTCTTCAGCAAATATGTCTCTATAGGCTCTGAAGCAGAGAAGAATAAAATACTTGAAGCTCTTGCCAGCTCAGAGGATGCACGGAAACTTTACTGGTATGAAACCACCAAAGGAATATGATCTATAGAAACCAAAAGCATAAAAGCACAACGCTCCTCAGGTGGGAAATCCCGCTTTTCCTCCCTTTGCTCCCAGGCAGGACCTGACTTGCTCACTATATGGTGAGGAGCCTGCGTGTGCAGGGCTCCGTCTCAGGGATCGGACCTGCGCCCACAGGAGACAGTGCTTTGCCCAGAGAGGCTGGAGGTGCCAAGAGCCACAGCCCTGCTTTCTCCCTAAAAACGTCTTCATCCCCTTGGCATGTTGTCTTTAATTCCACAGTTAGCGCTTCGTTCTTTTTGGTCAAGGCATTGTTCTGTCGCAGCTGTCACTTTGAAAATGCAGACACTTCAGAAAAAGGTACCATGTAAAAGCTTATAGGTTACACCTTCATGCGAGTTTGTCAGACTTTTCCTTTTTAATGACTCAGCTGATGAAGACCTGAAAATGGAAGCCTCACATGGGGAAAGAAGGGCAGTGAGTAGGGCCTCCCGACAGGAAGAACAGTCAGTGGCAGGGGAGAGGAGCTCTGAGTAGCCTAGAGAAATAGGAAGTATCTCGAAAGAAACTCAGTGCCAGGAAGGGGTGGAGGGAGGCACTTGGGTCTCGTTGCTTCTCTTGTATAATTTTGCTCCTATAAATCATAATAGTGTCCCAGAGATGTCTTCAGCACCTGCCCAGATCCACTTTCCAAAGGATACACTGTAAATGGTCATTTTCTTTAAAGTAGTAGCCAGCCTCTGACCCAAGCACATAGAGAAAAGGTTTTGTTTTTAAATTAGTAATAATTTTGTTTTAGACTATTAATACACTGATAAATTTCCACGATAAAGTATTTAAACAGTACCTAAGAAAATGGTGTAAAACGTGAAAGTATCTCTTGTTTGATCCTTTACTTCTGTTCTTATCCTCTCCTCTGTTAACAGTGTCAGTCCTGGTCTGAGTATTTATAGGTTTATACTATACCCAGTGTTTTGTGACGTTCTCTTTAGTGAATGATCAGTCTTTGAGATCTATCATAAAGCCTACTTCATTTTTTTATAGCTATGTATTATTCCATAACATGGCTTTATCATAGTTTATTTAATCCATCACATCTCGATGAGCATTTGGGTTTTTTCCCCTATTAAAAATACTGCTGCATTCTTTTAGGGGTATGTGTTTTCTAACTATAAGCAGATATTATCACGTAGTAAATGCTTACGTTCAAATGCCCAGCTTTAATATTTATTAGCTGTGTAACTGGGGCAATTATGTAACCTCAGCTTCTTAAACTGTAAAATGTGGATAGGTAGTAATGACCTATTTCAAGCATTGTTATTCAATAATTTAGAACATTATCTAGTACACATGAAGTATCAGTAAATTTATTGAGTGTGTTCTGAAATGTGTCTTCATTTTCATATGACAGCCCAGTTTTTTAAGAGTAATAAGATACCTCCCTATTCAAATCAAATAGTTTTTTAACAGAAAAAAATACTAGTCTTCAGAATTATAATAAATTCTACTAGAATTTATTTCCTAAATGTCCTTATTACATCAAGAACTATTTATTACTATGTGACAGTACATTAAACTGCTTATCTCATTGGTGAGTTTTTCCTTCATTTAAAAAAAAATGACAAGTTTTCACTCTATTAATGAATCTTAGACTAACCCCAAACTTATATCCCTTGAATTGCCACAGAGCTTTAATTAGGAGACCAGTATTAATTTAAATTCAGTCATCACTTCATCCTGAATAATTTTGGAAGCTAAATCTGCTTTGCTCTTCAGGTTAATGAAAAGTAGCCTCAATGGAGATACCATCCGAACACAAAAGCTGTCGTTTATCATTAGAACAGTGGGCCGGCATTTTCCTGGACACTTACTGGCGTGGGATTTTGTCAAAGAGAACTGGAGTAAGCTTGTACAGAAGTAAGTTTCTCGAAGAATCCCTAATTTTTAGTGTTCGCAGTCTCTGCATTTGAATACAGTTCCCAGGGTTGTACTGGTTCACAAGAGTTACGTGTTGCTGTGAGAGGAAAAATGCTTCGGTTCTAGCTTAACTGAACGCCCGGAAATCCGTAAACATAATTCCGTAATTCCATGGCACGAGTCACGTAACGGTGCTCCATGGAAGACCCACTGAAGTGCTAATCAAGCCCAGCCCTGCTCCACGCCGGCTCACTCAGCTTGGCCTGGCCACGGACTATTTCAGAATAGCTGTTCAGTTACATGTGCTGAAAATACCTCCTCGCTACCAGGGGATTGGTTAGGAACTCACACCCAGCTCAGTAGCACATGTAGCTCATTTTTTCTTTTAAATCAATAGTGACACCTTCTGGGTGTATGATGTGATTTTTGAGGAGAAAATGGGCTAAGAATTTCTCTGGAACTCCCTCTGCCCACTCTCTCCTCCCACTGGCAGAGGCGTGTATGGGATGACTCCTGACGTACCGAGCTGCCGTTCCCAGGAGCAGGACTCCTCTCTGCCTTGGGCATGTATAGCTTACATTAAGCGTTTCCTTTGCACTCAGGAACTTTGCTTACCAGCAGCTGACTCATTTTGTTGCTTTTCACCCTTATGTTTGTGTTGCTTCAGGTTCCATCTGGGGTCCTATACCATACAAAGTATTGTTGCTGGATCAACTCACCTGTTTTCAACAAAGGCACATTTATCTGAGGTTGGTTGTATAAAACGCTTCTGGGGAGGCTGGGTATCCCTTTGCCCTCAGGCTGCTCAGTTTAAGTCAGATGGTGGCTTCTCATGCCAAATCCTGTCCCTTCTCTCTGTCTGCCTTCATCAATGCTAATGATTCATACAGCAATGAGGAAAAATTCTGATTCCATTCTCAACAATATTCCTTTGTCTCCCTAATACAAATGATTTTTTTGAATTAAAATCAACATATGCCAACTTTCTTTTTAAGTGGTGATTAAATTGTTTTTGAAGAATTCCATTCCAAGGGTAAAATTGGGCACCAGGCCTAACTTTAGACTCTACCTTATTTACTGTTACTTGGCCTTTTTTTTTTTTTTTTTTTTCCTACTTTAGAATTGAAAAATTCATCCTTGTGGGAGTAAGGGGAATTCATTTTTAAAATTACTTCAGATTTCACCATACTTGATCAGGAACTCGATGTAAATACCTCAAATATTAAAATATAATCTTTCTCGTCTCTACTTCTCTTAAGACATCAGCACGGCCATCACTAACTTAAAGCTTATTTGAAAAGGCTATTCAGAGTTACCTGAGAAAATACCATCCTTTTCTTCTTTTGAAATACTTCTGTGTGCAACTTACAGGTCCAGGCATTCTTTGAAAATCAGTCAGAGGCAACCTTTCGACTTCGTTGTGTCCAGGAGGCTTTGGAAGTCATTCAGCTGAACATCCAGTGGGTGGAAAAGAACCTTGAAACTCTGACGTTTTGGCTGTAGCATGCATACCTGCACCTCATTCGGTCACCCATTCAGACAGCTTGTTAACTTGGGCTCTGCTGCTTTTGCAAAAGCCAAGGTGAAACCAGGATCGCTGCTGAGTTGTTTGCACTCTTAGGAGTTCTAGTTTGCTCAGGGCCCGTCTGTATTTTTCATCTGTCTTTTCTAAAATGTCCTTGGGCAGTGTGTAGTTATTACCAAATTATATTCACCTACATGCCAACCATCTACAAAAACAATGGGTAATTTTCTACTCTGAAGATATTCAAATGGAGAAAAAATATCTGTTTTGGAATTCTGTTCTATCTCTCAGTATCTGGAAAGTGCTGACACCGTGAAATAAGGAAAGAGCTACCATGGGAGCCACCATCTTTGCAGGCTGCTGGTTTATTAGCCACTTGTTGCTTCTTGTTGAGCGATGTTATTTGAATGTGGTTCAAAGTTAGCTTCAAAACGTATGGTAATGAAGTTGACGAAGCATGCAACCATAGAGAACTGACCTCAAGTGTGCAGATCAACTTTGACTGGCAGTTTTGAATAATCCTTTATTTTCTGGAAGAAGTTTATAACTATTATATTTTTTTTCTGAAGAATAGCCAGGTGCTATAGAATTTTTAATTTTTTGTTGTATTGTAAAGCTAAATAACAAGGCCAAAAGATTAAATTTTCCAAATATTTAACACTTCCTTTTTCATCTTTCAGGAAAATATTTCAAACCGAGTTAATGTTAATTATAATTATTTTACTTATGAATTCCAGTGTTCTCCAAACCTCTGTACACCTTTATCACTCCCTGCCATAGATACACCTTATGTTATAAATAAGTATTTCTACATTTATGGCAAGCATTTTTTTAATACTGGTGTCTCTTATCATGACTTTATTACTAAGAATACAGTTTGTTTAAGTTGCTTTTTGGCATAATAGATCATAGACACTTTCTCTGAATCATACCCGTTGGGTGGATTTTCATTTTATATGATAGAGTTGCATATTAGAAGCATATTTTAAAATAGGGCCTTTGAGAAATTGAACATTTTTATTTAAAGTTCACCACAGTACCTTAAAGGAATAAAGAGAATGTGGGTAGGAGTAACTTGATTTAGGTTTAATATGGTGGGCTTTGAATTTTTTCTACTGTCAGAAACAGTACTTTTCTTTAGTTGAAAAATCAAAGTTTTCTTTTGTAATGGCCAAACTAACAAATTATAAGGAATGGCCATGGAAAGAAAGAAAGAAGGGAAGAAGAAAGAGAGAGAGGAAAGTATCCAAAACTGTATGGCAATCTTACTCCTTCTAAAGGAGGAATACTGTACTTGAATTTTTTGAGCTATGCAGACTTATTCCTAGATTGTTGTGTTTCTTTGACTCTTAGGAGAAAAGCTTTCTTCGTAATAATTCTTGTACTTTATATTTTGCTTGAAAACATCTACATATATAAAGAGGATATTTACCCATTTTTCACCTAAGATTTTCCCATGGAATTCCATACTTTTTAATGTTATGCTATCCCATCTGTATGGGGCTTCCAAAAACTAACTCTAAGTAAGGAATATAAGGTTAAATAATAGGTAGAACATGTAGTATAATAAGTATTATTGGAGCTTTTGAAGTTTTTTTCCCCCAGAATTTTATTTTACCACTGTATTTCTGAGAACTCAAATAGATTGAAGCACAGCAGAATAGGATTCTATTTTACATGAGCACATAGATCCATGACACAATTAAGTACTGTTTGACAAGTGTTATATTCATTGCAGAGAGACGGTCTACTTGAATTAATAAAAAGGCACATCATACTAGTAATCTAGATTACTAGATTACTAGTATGATGTGCCTTCTTATTGTAGAAGAAAAAAATGTATGCTTTGGAGATCTGAAAGGCTGTGAAAGTAGAAATCTAAGGAGTCCAGTTTGTTTATATCTAATCACTTGTTAATACCAAGTGATTAGACATAATTAAACTGAAGTAGTGTCAGCTGCCACCATAAGTTTATGCCTTCCTCCATCTTGTTTTATATAAATCTCTTTAAGTGAAATTGTGTTGTTTGCCATTGTTTTGGTGTTCATGAACTTTCTTACTATCACTGGTTCTACTTAACGCTAATGTCCTTTGCCTTTCGTGTTTTCATTGTACTGTACTTTAGCCACTGTAGGAACAGAGAGCTGTCAGAAGAGTTCTGGGTATACAGAGGATATTGAGCCGCATCAGTCTTACTGGGTACAGAACAGAATCCTTTCTGAATATTGGAAAGAAAGAAATGAAAGTTAAGTGATGAGTTTGTTGGATTACGGATAGCCTGTTACTGAGTTGGATTTTAAAAGAGTCTGCTCCATCTAAAGCACCTGGAATAATCTGCAGTCAGACTGCTGAACATTCACATAGTCCCCATGTATTTCATGGGGCTGCAGGGAAGGTGTCTGCATGTCAGGAGATGTGTCATCAGCAGGAACAGCAGTTCCTGGGCTGAGTTTGCAAAACAAGACCTGAATTTCATAGGTATGATGTAGCTCTTCTTCTCCCTTTTGCCTTTATTTTTTTTAATTGGAATTAACTCTCTTTTTAAAGAGCTTTCTTCCTCCTTCTGCCCTCACACCCCCATTTGTACTTTAAAAAGCTTATGTCAATATATATATATATATATTTTTTTTTTTTTTTTTTTTTTTGCTGGGTTTTACTTTCTTTGATTTTGTGCTTCATTCTTCACATTGGCAAGTAAGTACCAAATGAAAAGTGGAAGTCCAAAAGTATGATAAACCTCCTCTTCTCCCTTTCCCTTATGGCCTGCATGGGCAATAGCTTATAGAATAGTTGATTTCTTTGAGTGGCTCTTTGGGGGTATATACTTTTTAAATGTATGTATGTGTTTTGATATGTTTTTATATTCTTTCATTTTAATATAGTTTGTCCTGTTGAAAAGTAAAATATTGTCCTGTGAAAATCTCTTCTACCTGTCCTATTTTTCCTGTATGGACAACAGCTACAGAGTAGTTATCTGATTTCCCTTTTTGGAAGGAGATGGTAATAGTGGGAAAAGAGCAGAGTATGTTCTTTTTAAAATGTGTACAAATGAGTTTGCTGCTATTTTGTGGGTGTTGTTTGATTTTGTATTTCCTTCATCCTTCTCATGGATAAGTAGATATCTAATGAACTGTGAAGGTCCAAAACTATGACAAATGTCCCATTTTGCCCTCTTATTGCCTGTGTGGACATACTAACAGAGTAGTTGTAGTTTCTGTTGTTTTGATCTAATCTGTTCTTGAGGGCAGGGAGAGGGGAGGGTTGTATATTCTTCTTTCAAGTGTACGTAAATGTTATGCTACTTTTTATTTTTTATTTTTTTTTAATTTATTTTATTTATTTATTTTTGGCTGCGTTGGGTCTTCATTGCTGCACGCGGGCTTTCTCTAGCTGCGGCGAGCGGGGGCTACTCTTTGTTGCAGTGTGCGGGCTTCTCATTGTGGTGGCTTCTCTTGTTGCTGAGCACGGGCTCTAGGTGCATGGGCTTCAGTAGTTGCAGCACGCAGGCTCAGTAGTTGTGGCACGTGGGCTCAGTAGTTGTGGCTCGCAGGCTCTAGAGCACAGGCTCAGTAGTTGTGGCGCACGGGCTTAGCTGCTCTGCGGCATGTGGGATCTTCCCGGACCAGGGCTCGAACCCGTGTCCCTGGCATCGGCAGGCAGATTCTTAACCACTGCGCCACCAGGGAAGCCCTATGCTACTTTTTAATATTTCATTTTTATATGTGTTCCTTTGCATGAATGCATATATACTTAATGAAAACTAAGGTTCAGAGTATGACAAATCTCTTTTCCCTTTTCCTTATTGCCTCCTTGGGCCATAGATAGAATAGTAGTTTTTGTTTTGTGGGGTGGGAGAGAGTGGGGTATGTACTTAATGTATATAAATAAATCAACTACTTTGTATTATAACTAATTCATTTCGTACTACGTCCTTCTCATAGGACATGAAAGTACCTAATGAGACGTGGAGGTCCACGTGTTTGACAGTCTCCTCTTGTCCCCTTCCCTTGTTGCTCATGTGGGCAGTGGCTAGTAGTTGATTAGTTTCAGAGGCTCTTTTGTGGGTATTGGGGTAAATACTTTTTAAATATAGATTCATGTTTTTACTTCCTTACTATAGTATTTCATTGGGTACCCAGTCCTTCCCTTGGACCCGTAGGTTGCTAATGAACCACAGAGTTCTGGATCTATAGCAGTCTTCTCCCTTTCCCTTTTTATCTGTGTAGGCAATAATTTTAAAGTAGTTTGGGCTTTTTGAAGTTTTGGGGGGCGGGAAGGGACTAAGGGCAAGATAAATACTTTTGAAAATTGTATATATACAGTGCTAGTTACATACTGTGTTATTCCATTTTGTACCTGTCCCTTGCTTGGACGTGCAGGTACCTAACGAGATGTGGAGGTCCGGATGTATGAAAATCTCCCCTCTTCCCCTTTCCTTGTTGCCTCTGTGGGCAATAGTTTTAGAGTAGTCTAGATTATTATTTCTACCTCTATCACTCCCTCTCCTGGGAGCGTAGGGATATGTACTTTTTAAAATGTATATAAATGGTTTTTGCTCCTTTTTTCTGTTACTTCATTTTGTACCTAAACCTTTCCATGGATACTTAGGTACATGATGAAAATTAAGGTTCATTCTATGAAAAAAATCTCCTCCCCTTCCCTTGTTGCCTGTCTAGGCAATGACTAGTAGCATAGTTGTTTGGAGTTTTGTGTTTCTTTTTTTTTTGGCAAGGTAGTGGGGGATTTCTGGGTTTGCATTTTTTTTTTTAGTGTACATAAATGTTTGCTGTGTTTTTTTGTTCTTTCACTTCAAACCTAGTGTTTTGTTTGGACTTGTAAATATCAAATGTAATGCAGAGGCCCAGATCCAGAGATGTAATAAATCTTTTCCCCCTTCCCCTATAGCCTGTGTATACCTGCAGTAGTATGAATACTTGAGGATTTGGTTTTCTGTTCTTTGTTTTGAGGTTTTTAATGGGGAATGAGCTTGTTGGGCAAGATATGTAAATTTTTAAATGTATATAAATGTTGCTGCCTCTTTCGGTGTTTCATTTTGAATCCAGGTTTTTGCATAACTATTTAGGAACTTAATGAAAGTTGAGATTGATTCTATGGAAAAATCTCCCTGCTCCCCTTCCCTCATTGCCTGGTGGGCAATGGTAGAAGAATAGATGTTTGGCTTCTGTTTTTGGAGAGGCAGGGATGGGAGAGGTCTGAGTGTGTGTGTGTGTGTGTGTACACACTTTTTTAATATATACAAATGTTTGCTACATTTTATGTGTTATTTCACTTAGTACCCAGTCCTTTGCTGGGATCTATAGGTACATAATGAAACATGGAGGTCCAGATGTATGATAAATCTCCTCTACTCCCTTCCCTCACTGCCGACATGGGCAATAGTTTAACAGTTTGGGGTTCTTTTTGGTTTTTCTTGGTTTTTTTTTTTAAGAGGGAGGAATTATTGGGTTGAGTAGTAGTTAGTGGGAAAGGACAGGGTATGAACTTTTAAAAAATGTGTATAAATGTTTCCATGTTATTGATTTTATACCTAGTCCTTTGGGTAGATGTCGAGGTACCAGATGCAAATTGAGGAGAAGTGTATGACAGCCTCCCCTTCTCCCCTTCCCCTTGTTGCCTGTGTGGGTAACAGCAAGTAGAAGAGTTGTGCATCGTTTGCTTACTTGTTTCATAGAGATTTATATTTTTGGCAGGGGAATGTTCTTAATACATATGAATGTTTTCATTTGTTATTTTATTTTGTATTTAGTCCTTTACATGGCTATGTAGGGACTAATGAAAATTGAGTTTCATAGATTAAGTTAGTTACTTCTTCCTTTCCCACATATTTGCTCCTTCAGCTGGAGCTAGTATAGTTAGTTATTGTTTTGTGGTTTTGTTTTAGTCCCTCGGATATATGCCTTTAAAGATGTAAATATATACATGCACGTATATGATTTGCTTCTTTTCTTCCCCCATTATTTTCCTTTAATACTTTTAGTCCCTTGCAGGGCTCTGAATGTATCTAACTAAAAATGTCCCACCAGATCCCTGCCATCTGACCTAAAGGTGTAGCGTTGTGGTGGTGTAGCTAATGGCAATAGGCATGCAGCAGATAAGATGCGAGAAGACACTTGGATATGGTTGAGTTGTGAAAGCTAATCAGATCCAGCATTTCTTAGGTTGATTCAAACTGAATGAAATGATGAGAAGGGACGTGTACTTTGGAAATTCCAAAAAGTCAAAAAGACAGTACTTCAAGTGTGTTTGTTTAAATATTTTTGCTGATTCATCTCTTAGTGGTAAGCCAGTTGACATGCTGCCTAGAACTCACTTGAAGACCCTTGAGAGTAGCTTCTTTCTGAGGCCTGGATTCTGACTCAGTTTGTTGCAGTTTCATCAGTAGCATATTCTTGTGTACTCAGTAGAAATTATTTTGGTTTCTGGAATGAATCTTTTGAGTTATTGCCATCATTCTAGTAAATGACAACATGGGCCCCGAAAACTAATCTAAGAAGAATTTGGGTGGCAAACCCTGTCTGTCTTCAGCACCTTACGCATGGTAGGGCGAGTTGGCCCTTTCCTACCCAGAGCTTTTCTGCGTGGCTGCATCTGTCTCTCCTCACTTCTTCACTAGCTGAACCATTCCTGTTCATTCTTCCTTTTTGTCTTCAGTGCTTGCACTGTTTGTTAGATGTTATCTTATGGTTTTGCATGCATTTCATACATCCAGACCTGTTAGCTTTCAGCATTCTTGAGTCATTATTTCACATTGACTCTTCATCCACCACATGGTAAATGTTATGACTCCACATTTGTCTGTATCAAAGAAAATGCATGTGTAAAATCCATCCATCCCTCTCTCCCTCCCTCCAAGCTTCTGAGCACTATTTGTTTGTCCTGCAATTTATAATGAATATAATGCTGAAGATTTACCATATTGTTATTTTTAGAAACACTGAGTGATTGATAGGACTCCTAGAAAGTTTGCAAAGAGATGTTATTTACCATATCAAACTCTCAGGTTCCAGTGATGAAAAATTTGCTTATACTTTGCTGTTACTTATACCTGCTGCTGTAGGAAAAATAAAAGTTTATTCATGCCACACTTAACTTCTTTGATCATAAAGAAAAGGGGGCACCTTTTTGGAGTTAGTTAGTCACGGTCATCTTTCTTTAGCCGTATTTCTCAACAGTTCTTAATCTGAAATACTTCAAAGGAAGTAAAGGTCAGGGCTTAGCTGAATGAAATGCTCCAGAACTTGAACTGTATAAAGCATCAGTACAGTAATACACTCATGTGTATAAAATGAGAATTACAGCATAATTGGAATATTTGCATTAATCAACAAACTCACATCAAGACAAACAATCTTACAGCTATCTTGATTAAAGCCAGATGTTCCATATTGCTGTGAAGAATAGTCTATCAATGCTCTGAAAAGTAATTACTTCAAAACTTGTAAAAGGTATCACATTTTTGTATTTAAACACTTCTTATAGAGATCTCCAATTCCTTGAATCTGAGCTTGTGGGTAGAATTCTAAATTTGTATCATAATCTTGTCTTTTGTGAAAGATTTTGAAAATAGTATGTATATATAATATTATATATGCAAATTGTGTTTTGTCACTGGTGAAGGGAAAGGCTTATTTTTCTTTATACTTCTGATAACTTGTTTTGCATATGACCAGCACTGACTGAAAGGCATGTGTACCTGCAAACACTGTTGCTTTTTTTGTGAAATGAAAATAAAAGTATTTAAATATAAATATTGTGTAGACTATTTGGATAAAAAAATTACATATAAAGTGGTTTATCATCGTAGCCCTACCAGGACAGCAACCATATTCATTGTCTTTCTTTCATAGCTTGCCTCCTACCTCACCAGTGCTCCAGTATCCTTACTGCATGTAACTCAAGGGTTCTCAAACTCATTATCGCCATGTTGGGCTGTCCTGGGCATTGTATGATTATTAACAGCATCCCTGGTCTCTAATGCAAATAGCAACTCCCCTACTCGCACTCTGACAACCAAAAATGTCTCCAGACATTTCTATTAAAAGTTTTCATGGGGCTTCCCTGGTGGCGCAGTGGTTGAGAGTCTGCCTGCCAGTGCAGGGGACACGGGTTCGAGCCCTGGTCTGGGAAGATCCCACATGCCACGGAGCAACTGGGCCCGTGAGCCACAACTACTGAGCCTGCGCGTCTGGAGCCTGTGCTCCGCAACGGGAGGGGCCGCGATAGTGAAAGGCCTGTGCACCGCGATGAAGAGTGGTCCCCACTTGCCGCAACTAGAGAAAGCCCTCACACGAAAACTAAGAGACCCAACACAGCCAAAAATTAATTAATTAATTAATTAATTAATTAAAAAGTAGCTATTAAAAAAGAAAAAGAATATGTGTCAGTATTAATAAAAAAAAAAAGTCCTTTAAAAAAAAAAAGTAGCTCAACATTTCAAGAAAACTTTTTCCTCTTAACAGAAAACAAAACTCCAATATGCACCAGCTCACCTTCAATAACTAACTTCATTTACCTAATTAAATTTAATCCAATCTCAGCCTGATCATGCACAAAACTGTTCTCAGTCCTCCCTTCCCACAAGCCCGCCACAACTTTCTGAACCTATATTTGTTTATCCCTTATTTTTTTCTTTCACATTTAGAATTAATCAGCTTTAGGACAAAAATCACTTTCTTTCCCCTTAACACAATGCATTTCCATTCCTCATACCTTCTTTTGCTGAAAACACACATCCTACTGTCCTTGCATACTAAAATATTTCCCTTATTTCTAGTAGCTTTACTTACATATTTTAATTAGAATTCTCAACTCTGAAAAACAGTTTCTAGTGAAAACTAAGAAGCAATTACGAACACACCAGTATTTCTTGATTGGCAAACTTATGAACATATTCTATAACCTCTAGAAACATACGCTTTCACATATAGTATTACGTCAATGTGGTACAAGACGTGTGTCTAATAGAACCAAACATCGTTAGTTTTCGTCTTATAAAGACAAATGTAGGTAAACTTAGACCTGTTTAGCAATTAATGTTCCAGAATTTTATCTTCTTTGAAAGAATCTGGATATTCAGTGAATTCCACCATTTAACTTAGCAAAACTCTAAAGTTTCAAGTTACCAAAAATCTGGAGAAACTATTTTAGATAGACATACTCAAAACATTATTCCTAAAATGTCCCTTTATATTTTATAACTTATGAAAATAATATACCAAGTTAATTCTTGCTGACAAACTCTGCAACAGAAATAATGAATTTATTGACCTTCAGAAAACCTAGGTACGATAAAAATAAGGCATGTCTGTTGATTAAACAAACAAGCTTAAGCTAGCTTTAATACCAGATATTAATATTTCCTAGATCACATGAACCTGAAATTCTTTCTGGCCAATTTTCTTTATACTTAGAAATATTTAATTTGCAAGCACTTTTAAGTCAATTAAATAGATCTCTTTTATAATTTTATTTTGGTAATACTATCTGGAGGTAGAGACATACGTATAATTTGCACAGACATAAACAGACATAGCTAGAGATCTCAGAGCTTTACTTTAAAACCTTGGTTATGAATCAGGTATTACAATATAAACTTACTAGTTTATAACAATTGAAATAAGTTTATTTGCTCAGATGACTAAGGCTTTACTCTTTGTGGAAAAGACTTAAGATTTGTGTTTGTCTATGATAAATCCTTAAGGAAGCTGTGAATTTGATTTTGGTGAGGGAGACTTTTCAGAGGTTTGAGTTTAAAAAGACCTCCTCCCCCTCCCCCTTTTTTCCCTTTGGTTTCAGATTCTACCTGATTGAGCTAATTAGGCTCAGTCTCAGGTCATTGTGGACTGAAACTTCTGATTTGTAGAGATTTGCAAGACAGTTGCTTTTAATTCTCCTAAGAAGTGGTTTGCCACATACATGATATTAAAAGATTGATTTGCCCAACTACATTTTCTTTAGTTTTTTTTTTTTTTAATCAATAAGAATATTTCCAACTACACTGAAAATCAAAAGTTCTATGTTCTAGAACTTTAGGGGTCAGTTTATTAGGGCTTCAAAAGTTTGCACAAAGCATTCAACGAAGACCCTCTTTCTGAGGGTACAAGTTAAACCCAGAGCAAAAAAAAAAAAAAAAACCTATTATTGTTTTTATAAACACCTGAATATTAGCCCCCAGTTTTCATTTAATATTTTGTGGGCTTAGGTAACCCTATTGGTTTCCTTTAGTATGTTTAATTAATATGGCCTGATGGGCAGATTTATATGTCCCATCTTAAAGTACCAGTCAGGGGAAGCATTCCCCAGTGAGACATAATGTCTATCCCACAATATAATTAGGCAAAAAAGATGTAACCATGTTACATAAAGTCCATTTAAGTATACCAATTTTTATAAACTTTCACTCAAACTCTATCCACTTTTATACCTTTAACTTTAGTTTCCAGTAGGACCCTATCAACAAGCCTTGGTCTTATAAGGAGTCCCAGAAGCTTTCCTTTTTATCCTCCAGCCATTTTATCTATTTTTCTATAAAGGCTTTGGGGTCCCCAGTGAGTTGAGCCAAGGGACTCAGGCCCTTTTGTTAATCTTTTAACTTGATTAGTTGCCACAAGCAATTACTGGTCAGGTATCTCAGTGTAATTTTTTTCCCAGCCTTTTGAATATATATGTATTTTTTAAACTGGGGTAAATACAGCAGACTTGTTTGGGGCCCTTCAAGGTTAAATGGGACAAAGGGACCCCCTATTGGTCCCCAACATTAGGTAGTATTGTATCAAACCTTTGTTTTAATCCTATTAACATCTGTTTTATTTACCCCATTTCTTAATAACCACTTGAAGATTTTTTCATCCTTTTGGAACAAGTCCCTTTAAAATGTCCACTTTGTTGGCAAGAAGTCTGTAGACTTTCCGTCAGCTTCTTACTTCCCTGTTAATCAACCTAATTAACAATCTAATGTTATATTAGCATCTAAGACCCATTGAGGGGAAGACTAGACCACAAGTAAGGTTTCCCAGACTTTTGTTTGTTTATTTTAAACCCAGGGAGTTTCTAGGTTAGCCGTTTTATATATATTTAAAACCTTCTAATGTTTTTTTTTTCCCCATAGGTATCAATAAAACAGCTGTTTAAAATGAGAGCTCTCTAAATATTTACCAATTTAAAAGCTTCTCCAGTTTAAATGGTCCATCATCTGGGCATTGACAAGTAGTATCTTAATAGCAACTCAAACCAATAAGATGCAAGAAGTGTCCCCACAAGGGAGTGCTAAGCATGTAGCCTTCACAATATCTACAAACGTTACTCCCCAAAACAGTCTAAGAATGTTAGGGACCATCACTGTATAGGCAGACACAACAGAGGTTAAGATGACAAAGGCCCTTTATGGGCTGGGACCCCTTATGACAAATTTCCCTGAGAGTTGGCACAGATAGACAAAAAGACTACTCAACATGCCAGTCTATTCAACTGGCTGCCAAATGTACACCGCATGTGTACCTTCTGGATGACAGAGACCAAGCTTTCAAAATAGAGTGGGGGGTTTGGGGGGGAGATGCCTAAGATCAGGTAGAATATTTACATCTCAAACACACAGGGAGAGAAATGTAAGTTCCTCCTAGAAGGGCTTTTGTTCCTTTAAGGACAGAATTCTGAAAACATGTTTTATCAAGCCGGATTTTCTCTAGCTGCGCACACACACAAAAAATTAATTTTGTAATGTCAAAAGAACCCCAGTTTGGCCAGCTTTAGGGCAAGATTTTCTTTAACTACCAGTTAAGTACTGGAAGCATAAGTTCTATATGTACATAATAAAATCTTCCCAGTGTCTTTCAACTGAGGATAACCCAGGTACATCTTCTTGTAAGTAAGCTTCAAAGAAAACCTTCTCCTCCAGAGAGGAGTTTAACACCACCAAGTAAAACTTAGGATCATCAGCTAATAAACGGATATCTGAGACCTAGGAGAGACTCACCCAAACTCATCTGGACTTTGCGCGGAGGGGCAGACAGGAACAAGGGGGCTTCTGCTGATACCAAAGCTCCAGTTCCTTGTACAGTTCAGGTGAGGGAGAGAAGTCTGCTCTAGATCCCTTTGCTGGTTGCCAAAACTGTCGACTGAAAAAACAAAAAAAACCAAGAACACACAACCTAAAATTTTAGAACTATATTTTATTCAAGGACATTACTGAGGAATGGAGCCTGGCAATGCAGCCTCTCAGATAGCTCTGAGGGACTATTCCCTCAGAGGTAAGGGAGGGGCCAGGATATATAGGAGTTTTTGCTGGAAAAAAAAAAATGTAGTCAAACATCAAAAGATTACTGCTAATCACACACACAGACCCACAAAGACATCTTCAAGTTAATGACTTTAGTGCCTTTCTATGAATGGAAAGATGGAGGATTCTGGGCTTATTGAAATTATTTCTTTGATATGCATCTTAAAATACCTAGGGCCAGTATCCTGTTTTTCTCCAGTCTGAATTCCCCTCAGGTTGCACCAGCAGGGGCAGCTGCGGTGGCCGATGGCTTGACGGTAGACATAGTTTGTTGTTTCCTGAAATGCAGGCAATACTTTTTGGTCGACATGTTCTATTTTCCAGACTTTTTAGAATTAATGGCACAGAAGAGTTGGATTTGGGGTATTTTCTTTTATGCTTTACTTCTTCAATTCTTACCACACACGCTCCCACAACACACACAAACGCATCCAGCACTTACTGAAACGTGTGCGAAGTGAACATTTGACTCACACAGTATACAGGGCTGTCATTACCAGAGAACAAAAACACACATTACAGCCCACACTCTAGACCCGACAACTGGTGATCCGTTTCCAAAGCTTTATGTTTATTCTTCACTTTTATTATTTTTCATCATGGATGGACATCCAATCATACAGCCAAAGACCAGTTGACATAAATGTACTTTGGGGACCCCAGTGATTTCTGTTGTTGGCTGAGGTGAGTTATAATCAGGACTTTTGCTTACATGTATAACAACCTTCATTCTTGTTTCCCACTCATTTTTCTAAAGGGAAAACATAATTAATAACATAATAATAGAGTTATCAAAGTTGGTGGTGCTGCCAAAGTAGAACCATTGATGAGCAGGTAACACCAGGAGGCAAGAGTGCCCAGATCAGCTTAGGAAAGGCTACTGAGTGGTGTCAACATGTTGCTTGTTCCAATGCCATTTGTATACAAGCCAAGTATGGGAAACTGGAAGCCTTTCTGTTCTACGTTTTTCGATGCTGTTGCTCTTCTATGTGAATGTAGCTGATCTTCAGATGTTTTGTGCAAGACTGCACATTGGCTGGCTTCTGGGTTTAGTGGTTGTTTTTATCTTCATTTTCTTTGCTTCCCAGGCCTTCGAAATTTTTTATTTGAACACAATTATTTGAATAAAAAAAAATTATTTGTATATTACTATTATTACAATAATAACAAAAGGTAATGATTTCTAGAAATTTAAACTACTTGAAAGGCTATGGAACATAGACTGGCATCAATCAGGACTGGAACTGATTCTTGGTTCAATCATTTCCCACTTGTTACTTAATTAGCCTCTATTTTCTCCATTAATAAAACAGGCATACTGGGCTTCCCTGGTGGCGCAGTGGTTGAGAGTCTGCCTGCCAATGCAGGGGACACGGGTTCGAGTCCTGGTCTGGGAAGATCCCACATGCCGCGGAGCGGCTAGGCCCGTGAGCCACAGCTACTGAGCCTGCGCGTCTGGAGCCTGTGCTCCGCAACAAGAGAGGCCGCGATAGTGAGAGGCCCGCGCACCGTGATGAAGAGTGGCCCCGCTTGCCGCAACTAGAGAAAGCCCTCGCACAGAAATGAAGACCCAACATAGTAATCAATCAATAAATAAATCTTTAAAAAAAAAAAAAAAAACAGGCATACTATCTACATTTCAGGCTTGTTAGCATTAAATAAAATACCTATAAAGTACTTAGCACAGTACCTATGAATATCACAGTGACATAGTAAATATCAACTGTTATTGTTAAAACTGCCAGCTGCTTTCTGACTTATATGGATGTTAAAATCGTCAGTTACAGATGGAAATGAGTTTTTTTTTTAATTGAATAAGATTATTTAACTTGCCAGTTAGGAAGCTAGGAAAGTAATTTTAGTCTAATCCTCTTTTTTATAAATTTAAGCATTAAATTTGCAAATATATTTTTGTTCAAGAGGTACTATATATTAGAAAAAGCATGCTGATATAAAACTAGAAATCAATTACAGAAAGAAAAATGGGAAAAACACAAACACTAGGAGAATAAACAACACACTACTAAAAAAAAAAAAAAAAGAAAGAAACCCAGTGGGTCAATGAAGGAATCAAAGAGGAAAGCAGAAAATACCTCTAGACAAATGAAAATGAAAACCATAACTTTCCAAAAATTTATGGGATGCAGCAAAAGTAGTTATAAAGAGGGAAGTTTATAGCAATACAGGCCTACCTCAAGAAAACAAGAAAAATCTCAATCAACCTAATCTTCAAAAGAACAAACAAGGGCTTCCCTGGTGGTGCAGTGGTTGAGAATCTGCCTGCTAATGCAGGGGACACGGGTTCGAGCCCTGGTCTGGGAGGATCCCACATGCCACGGAGCAGCTGGGCCCGTGAGCCACAACTACTGAGCCTGCGCGTCTGGAGCCTGTGCCCCGCAACGGGAGGGGCCGTGATAGTGAAAGGCCCGCGCACCGCGATGAAGAGCGGTCCCCGCACCACAATGAGGAGTGGCCCCCGCTTGCCGCAACTAGAGAAAGCCCTCGCACGAACTGAAGACCCAACACAGTGAAAAATAAATAAATAAATAAATAAAGTAGCTATTAAAAAAAAAAAAAAAAAAAGAACAAACAAAGCCCGAAGTCAGCAAAAGGAAGGAAGTAAAGATGAGAGAGGAAATAAATAAAACAGAGACAAAAAAAAAAAATAGAAAAGATTAATGAGGGAGGCTGAGCTGCAGCTGGAAACTCTGCTGACTCAGTGGTGACGGAGTCCAGATGGGGCCCCACACAAAGATCGATGTAGACCGGGTCTTTCCCACTGGAGCATGGCCTCAGCCAGAAGAGGCAGAGCAGAAGGAAAGGAGAAGGAAAATCGGGGATGTTGGTCATTTCTAGGTACTGGTGTTCTGGCTTTACTGAAAAGAAATCATCCAGACAAGATGGTGGAGTAGAAGGACTTGAGCTCACCTCCTCTCATGAAAACACCAAAATCACAACTAACTGCTGAACAACCACTGAAAAAAGACTCAAACCTACCAAAAAAGATAGTCTATATCCAAAGGCAAAGAAAAAGTCACAACAAGACAGTAGCAGGGGCACTTTCATGATATAATCAAATCCCATACCCACCAAGTGGGTGACCCACAAACTGGAAAATAATTACATCACAGAGGTTCTCCCAGAGGAGTGACAGTTCTGAGCCCCACATCAGCCTGGGGGTCTGGCATTGGGAGGAGGAGCCCTCAGAGCATTTGGCTTTGGAGGCCAGTGGGGCTTGAGTGCAGGGAATCCACAGGAATGGGAGAAACAGAGACTCTACTCTTGGAGGGCGCACACAAGGTTTCATGTACACTGGGACCCAGACCAAAGCAGTGACTCCATAGGAGCCTGGGCCAGACTTTCCTGTGGGTCTTAGAGCATCTCCTGGGGAGGTGGGAGTCAGCTGTGGCTCGCTGTGGGGGAAAGGACACTGGTGGCAGACCCCCCCAGGGAATATTGATTGGCATGAGCTGTCCCAGAGGTCACCATTTTGGCAATGAGACCTGGCCCCAACCAACAGCCTTCAGGCTCCAGTGCTGGGATGCTTCAGGCAAAAAACAAACAGGGTGGGAACACAGCCCTACCCATTAGCAAACAGGCTGCCTAAAGTCATCCTGAGCCAACAGCCACGTATAAACATACCCCTTGACACAGCCCTGCCCACCAGAAGGAAAAGACCCAGCTCCACCCACCAGTGGGCAGGTGCCAGTAGCTCCCACCAGGAAGCCTGCACAAGCCCCTGGACCAACCTCACCCACCAGGAGGCAGACACCAGAACCAAGAAGAATTACAATCCTACAGCCTGGGGAATGGAGACCACAACACAGAAAGTCAGACAAAATGAAATGGCAGAGAAACATGTTCCAGATAAAGGAACAAGATAGAACCCCAGAAGAACAACTAAGTGAAGTGGAGATAGGCAATTTACCTGAAAAAGAATTCAGAGTAATGATAGGAAAGATGATCCAAGATCTCAAAAAGAATGGAGGCACAGACCAAGAGAATACAAGAAATGTTTAATAAAGATCTAGAAGCTTTAAAGAACAAACAAACTGAGATGAACAATACAATAACTAAATGAAAAATACACTAGAAGGAGTCAATAGCAGAATAAATGAGGCAGAAAAACAGATAAGTGAGCTGGAAGACAGATTGGTGGCAACCACAGCTGTGGAAGAGAATAAAGAAAGTAGAATGTAAAGAAATGAGGACAGTCTTAAGAAACCTCTAGGACATTAAAAGCACCAACATTCACATTATAGGGGTCCCAGAAGGAAAAGAGAGAAAGAAAGGGCCTGAGAAAATATTTGAAGAGATAATAGCCAAAAACTTCCCTAACATGGGAAAGGAAACACTCAAGTCCAGGAAGCGCAGAGAGTTCCATACAGGATAAACACAAGGAGGAACACACCAAGACACATATTAATCAAACTGTCAAAAATTAAAGACAAAGAGAAAATATTAAAAGCAACAAGGTAAAAGCAACAAATAACGTACAAGGGAATTCCTCCATAATGTTATGAGCTGATTTTTCAGCAGAAACTCTGCAGGCCAGAAGGGAGTGGCACAGGCACAATATATTAAAAATGATGAAAGGGAAGAACCTACAGTCAAGAATTCTCTACCCAGCAAGGCTCTCATTCAGATTTTTTTGTTGTTGTTGTTGCACTGGGTCTTCGTTGTTGCACACGGGCTTTCTCTAGTTGCGATGAGCAGGGGTTACTCTTCATTGCAGTGCACAGGTTTCTCATAGCAGTGGCTTCTCTTGTTGCAGAGCAAGGCTCTAGGTGCACAGGCTTCAGTAGTTGTGGCACACAGGCTCAGTAGTTGTGGCTCGTGGGCTCTAGAGCGCAGGCTCAGTAGTTGTGGCACATGGTCTTAGTTGCTCCACGGCATGTGCGAGCTTCCTGGAAGAGGTCTCGAACCAGTGTCCCCTGCATTGGTAGGCAGATTCTTAACCACAGCGCCACCAGGGAAGTCACTCTCATTCAGATTTTATGGAGAAATCAAAAGCTTTACAGACAAGCAAAAGCTAACAGAATTCAGCAACACCATACCGGCTTTACAACAAAAGCTAAAGGAACTTCTCTAGGCAGAAGAGAAAAGGCCACAACTAGAAACGAGAAAATTATGAATGGAAAAGCTCACCAGTAAAGGCAAACACACAGTAAAGGTAGGGAAATGATCCACACATGAAGATAATATCAAAACCAGCAATCGCGAGAAGAGGAGAGTATAAATGCAGGATACTGGAAATGCATTGGAAATTAAGAGACCAGCAACTTAAAACAATCTTGTATATATATAGACAGCTAAATCAAAACCCCACAGTAGGGACTTCCCTGGTGGTGCTGTGGTTAAAAATCCGCCTGCCAATGTAGGGGACATGGGTTCGATCCCTGGTCTGGGAAGATCCCACATGCTGCAGAGCAACTAAACCCGTGTGCCACAACTACTGAGCCCATGTGCCACAACTACTGAAGCCCATGCACCTAGAGCCCGTGCTCCGCAACAGGAGTAGCCACTGCAATGAGAAGCCTGTGCACCGCAGAGTAGCCCCCGCTCTCACAGCTAGCGAAAGCCCACACACAGCAATGAAGACCCAATGCAGCCAAAAAAATTAAAATAAATAAAAATTAAAGGAAAAGAAAAAAAATAAAATAAAACCCCACAGTAACCGCAAACCAAAAATCTACAATAGGTATACAAACAAAAAAGAAAAAGCAATCCAAACACAACACTAAAGACAGTCATCAAATCACAAGAGAAGAGAACAAAACAGGAAGGGAAGAAAAAAGACCTACAAAAACAAATCCAAAACAACAAGATGACAGTAAGAACATACATATTGATAATTACCTTAAATGTAAATGGATTAAATGCCCCAACCAAAAGACACAGAATGGCTGAATGGATACAAAAACAAGACCTGTTTGTATGCTGTTTACAACAGATTCCCTTCAGATCTACAGACACATACAGACTGAAAGTGAGGGGATGGAAAAAGGTATTCCATGCAAATGGGAATCAAAAGAAAGCTGGAGTAGCAATGCTTATATCAGACAAAATAGACTTTAAAATAAACACTGTTACAAGAGACAAAGAACAACACTACATAATGATCAAGGGATCAATCCAAGAAAAAGATATAGCAATTGTAAATATATATGCACCCAGCATAGGAGCACCTCAATATATAAGGCAAATGCTAACAGCCATAAAAGGAAAAATCAACAGTGACACATTAATAGTAGGGGATGTTAACACCCCACTTACATCAATGGACAGATCATCCAGACAGAAAATCAGTAAGGAAACACAGGCCTTAAATGACACATTAGACCAGATGAACACAATCGATATTTATAGAACATTCCATCCTAAAGCAGCAGAATACACACTCTTCTCAAGTGCACATGGAACATTCTCCAGGATTGATTGCATGCTGGGCCACAAAGCAAGCCTCAGTAAATTTAAGAAAATTGAAATCATATCAAGCATCTTCTCTGACAACAACACTATGAAATTATAAATCAACTACAAGAAAAAAACTGTAAAAAACACAAACATGTGGAGGCTAAACAATATGTCACTAAACAACCAATGGATTACCGAAGAAATCAAAGAGGAAATCAAAAAATACCTAGAGACAAATGAAAACAAAAACACAATGATCCCAAACCTATGGGATGCAGCAAAAGCAGTTCTAAGAGGGAAGTTTATAGCAATACAATCTTAACTCAGGAAACAAGAAAAATCTCAAATAAACAACCTAAACTTACACATAAAGCAACTAGAGAAAGAAGAACAAAACCCAAAGTTAGTAGAAGGAAAGAAATCATAAAGATCAGAGCAGAAATAAATTAAACGGAGACAAAGAAAACAACAGATCAGTGAAACCAAAAGCTGGTTCTTTGAAAAGATAAACAAAATTGATAAACCTTTAGCCACAATAATCAAGAAAAAAAGGGAGAGGGCTCAAGTCAATAAAATTAGAAATGAAAAAGGAGAAGTTACAATAGACACCATACAAAGGACCATAAGAGACTACTACAGGGAACAAAATGCCAATAAAACGGACAACCTAGAAGAAATGGGCAAATTCTTAGAACAGTACAATCTCCCAAGACTGAACCAGGAAGAAACAGAAAATATGAACAGACCCATTACCAGTACTGAAATTGAATCAGTAATTTTAAAATTCCCAACAAACAAAAGTCCAGGATCAGATGATTTCACAGGTGAATTCTATCAAACATTTAGAGAAGTGTTAATGCCTATCCTTCTGAAACTATTCCAAAAAATTGCAGAGGAAGGAGCATTCCCAAACTCATTCTATGAGGCCACAATCACCCTGATACCAAAACCAGACAAAGATACCACAAAAAAAGAACATTACAGGCCAATATCACTGAGCACATACGTGCAAAAATCCTCAACAAAATACTAGCAAACTGATTCCAACAATAATTAAAAAGATAATATACCATGATCAACTGGGATTTATTTCAAGGATGCAAGGATTTTTCAATATCCACACATCAATCAGTGTGATACACCAAATTAACAAACTGCATAATAAAAACCATATGATCATCTCAAGACATGCAGAAAAAGCTTCTGATAAAATTCAACATCCATTTATGATAAATACTCTCCAAAAAGTGGGCATAGAGGGAACATACCTCAACATAATAAAGGCCATATATGACAAACCTACAACTAACATCATACTACTCAATGGTGAAAAGCTGAAAGCATTTCCTCTAAGATCCAGAACAAGACAGGGACGTCCACTCTCACCATTTTTATTCAACTTAGTTTTGGAAGTCCTAGCCATGGCAATCAGAGAAGAAAAAGAAATAAAAGGAATCCAAATTATAAAACGAGGAGTAAAACTGTCACTGTCTGCAGATGACATGATACTACACAGAGAAAATCCTAAAGATGCTACCAGAATGCTACTAGAGCTCATCAATGAGCTCAGTAAAGTTGCAGGCTACAAAATTAATACACAGAAATCTGTTGCATTTTTATACACTAACAACAAAAGATCAGAAAGAGAAATTAAGCAAACAATCTCATTTACCATTGCAACAAAAAGAATAAAATACCTAGGAATAAACCTACCTAAGGAGACAAAAGACCGATACTCTGAAAACTGTAAGATGCTGATGAAAGAAGCCAAAGATGACACAAACAGATGGAAAGATATACCATGTTCTTGGATTGGAAGAATCAATATTGTTAAAGTGACTATACTACAAGGCAATCTACAGATTCAATGCAATCCCTATCAAGTTACCAATGACATTTTTCACAGAACTAGAAGGAAATTTTTTAATTTGCATAGAGACACAAAAGATCCTGAATAGCCAAAGAAATCTTGAGAAAGAAAAACGGAGCTGGAGGATTCAAGCTCCCTGACTTCAGACTATACTACAAAGCTACAGTCATCAAAACAGTATGGTTCTGGCACAAAAAGAGAAATATAGATCAATGGAACAGGATAGGAATCCCCAAAATAAACCCATGCACCTATGGTCAACTAATCCATGACAAAGGAGGCAAAAATATAAAATGGAGAAAAGACAATCTCTTCAATAAGTGGTGCTGGGAAAACTGGACAGCTCCATGTAAAATAATGAGATTAGAACACTTCCTCACACCATACACAAAAATAAACTCAAAATGGATTAAAGACCTAAATGTAAGACCAGATACTATAAAATGAAATAATGCCATTTGCAGCAACATGGATTGACCTAAAGATTATCATACTAGCCAGACAGAGAAAGACAAATCAGATGATATCGCTTATATGTGGACCCTAAAAGAAAGATACAAATGAACTTACATACAAAACAGAAATAGACCCACAGACATAGAAAACAAACTCGTGGTTACCAAAGGGAAAGGGGTTGGGTAGGGATAAATTAGGACCTACTGTATAGTACAGGGAACTATACTCAATATTTTGTAATAACCTATAAGGGAAAAGAATCTGAAAAAAAATTTATATATATATAAAGATCAATGAATCCAAGAGCAGGTTCTTTGAAAAGATACACAAAACTGATAAACTTTTAGCCAGGCTCATCAAGAAGGAAAAATGAGAGGATCCAAATGAACAAAATAAGAAATAAGAAAGGAAAAATAACCGATACCACACAGATCCAAAAAAAAAAAAATATGAGAACTATGAACACTTATATGCTAACCAAACATACAACCTGGAAGAAATGGACAAATTTCTAGAAACATACAACCTGTCACAACTGAATCAGCAAGAAATAAACAATCTGAACAGAGCATTCACTAGTGAAATTGAATTTGTAGTTTAAAAAAAACTGCCAGCAAACAGATGTCCAGGACCAGACAGCTTCACAGGGGAATTCTGCCAAACATATAAATAAGAGCTAATACCTATCCTTGGCAAATGATTCCAAAAATTGAAAGGCCAAAACACTCCCAAATTCATTCCATGAGACCACCATAACCCTGATACCAAAACCAGTAAAAGACACTACAGGAGAAAAAGGAGAGAGATACAAGCCACCATCTCTGATGAATACAGATGCAAAAATCCTTAACAAATTAGCAAAGCGAATCCAAGAATATATAAAAAGAAACATACACCATGATCAAGTGGGATTTATCCCAGGGATACAAGAATTTATGGATATGGACTTCCCTGGTGGCGCAGTGGTTAAGAATCTGCCTGCCAGTGCAGGGGACACGGGTTTGAGCCCTGGTCCGGGAAGATCCCACATGCCACAGAGCAACTAAGCCCGTGCGCCACAACTACTGAGCCTGCACTCTAGAGCCCACGAGCCACAACTACTGAGCCCAAGTGCCACAACTACTTAAGCCCACGCGCCTAGAGCCTGTGCTCTGCAACAAGAGAAGCCACCCAATGAGAAGCCCGCGAATTGTAACGAAGAGTAGCCCCTGCTCACCGCAACTAGAGAAAAGCCCGCGCGCAGCAACAAAGACCCAGGGCTGCTAAAAATAAAAATTAATTAATTAATTTTTTTAAAAAAATTAAAAAAAAAACGAATTTATGGATAGCTCATATAACTCAGTATCAAAAATAAACAAGTGGGGACTTCCCGGGTGGCACAGTGGTTAAGAGTCCGCCTGCCAATGCAGGGGACACGGGTTCGATCCCTGGTCCGGGAAGATCCCACATGCCGCAGAGCAACTAAGCCCGTGTGCCACAACTACTGAGCCTGTGCTCTAGAGCCCGTGAGCCACAACTACTGAAGCCCGCGTGCCTAGAACCCGTGCTCCGCAACAAGAGAAGCCATCGCGATGAGAAGCCCACGCACCGCAACGAACAGCAACCCCCGCTCACCGCAACTAGACAAAGCCGGCGCGCAGCAACAAGACCCAACGCAGCCAAAAATTAATTAATTAATTAATTTTAAAAAATAATAAAATAAAAAAAATAAACAAGTGGACCTAATTAAACTTAAAATCTTTTGCACAACAAAGGAAACCATAAACAAAATAAAAAGACAACCTACAAAATGGGAGAAAATATGTGCAAATGATGCAACTAACAAGGGATTAATCTCCAAAATATACAAGCAGCTCATACAGCTCAAAACAAAAAAACAAACAACCCAATCAAAAAATGGGCAGAAGACCTAGATAGACATTTCTCCAAAGAAGACATACAGCTGGCCAAAAGTCGTATGAAAAGATGCTCAACAGTACTAATTATTAGAGAAATGCCCATCAAAACTACAATGATGTATCACCTCACACAAGTCAGAATGGCCATCACCAAAAAGTCTACAAATAATAAATGCTGGAGAAGGTGTGGAGAAAAGGGAACCCTCCTACACTGTTGGTGGGAATGTAAATTGGTACAGCCACTATGGAGAACAATATGGAGGTTCCTTAAAAAACTAAAAATAGAAGTACCACATGATCCAATAATTCCACTCTTGGGCATATAGCTGGAGAAAATCATCATTCGAAAAGATACATGCACCGCAATGTTCATTGTAGCACTATTTACAATAGCCAAGACATGGAAGCAACCTAAATGTCCATCAACAGAGGAATGGATAAAGAAGATGCGGTACACATATACAATAGAATATTAATCAGCCATAAAAAAGAATGAAATAATGCCATTTGCAGCAACATGGATGGGCCTAGAGATTATCATACTAAGTGAAGTAAGCCAGACAAATATCAGATATCGCTTATATGTGGAATCTTAAAAAAAGATACACATGAACTTATATACAAAACAGAAATAAACAGACCCACAGACATTGAAAACAAACTTATGGTTACTAAAGGGGAAAGGTGGGGTGGGGGAGGGATAAATTAGGAGTTTGGGATTAATATACACACACTGCTATACATAAAATACGTAACTGGGAATTCCCTGGCAGTCCAGTGGTTAGGACTCCGTGCTCTCACTGCCAATGGCCTGGGCTCGATCCCTGGTTGGGGAGCTAAGATCCTGTATGCTGCGTGGTATGGCCAATAAATAAATAGATAACCTACAAGGACCTACTGTATAGCACAGGTATCTATACTCAATATTTTGTAGTAACCTATAAGGGAAAAGAATCTGAAAAAAAATAGATATATATGTACATATAACAATCACTTTGCTGTACACCTGAAACTAATACAACATTGTAAATAAACTATACTTCAAAAAAAAAAAAACCCACCATTTTATTCTTAAAGACTTCAGCATGCCTCTTCTAAGAATAAAGACATTCTCTTACACAAATATATACATATATATCAAAGCATGTACTGTAAAAAAAAAAAAAATTTTAAGGGAAACTTCCTACATGGTTGGTGGGAATGTAAATTGGTACAGCCATTATGGGAAATAGTATGGAGGTTCCTCAAAAAGTTAAAAATAGAAGTATCATATAATTCAGCAATTCCACTGCAGTATTAGTGAAAAACACTAATTTGAAAAGATACATGCATCCCAATGTTCATTGCAACATTATTTACAATGGCTAAGATATGGAAGATATGGAAGTGTCCATCAACAGGAAAAAGACAAAGATGTAGCATATATATATATAATGCAGTATTACTCAGCCATGAAAAAGAATGAAGTTCTGCCATTTGCAGTAATGTTGATGGACCTGAAGAGTATTATGCTTAGTGAAATAAGTCAGAGAAAGAAAAATACTGAATGTTATCACTTGTATGTGGAATCTTAAAAAAATAAATATAATATTGTAAATCAACCACACTTCAATAAAAAAACAAAAAGCATGAAAGTTATATAGGTTTCACAACTTAAATATCATTCACAGTCACTGAATGTGGTCAATTATAAATAAGTATGCAATAAAATCCTGACTGTTGACTAATCTGCAATGAGGGTAATAGTATCTAGTTTGCAGTAATAACACGAGGCACACGTATATGGAAAAATAGACCTGGTGCTTCACAGGTGCTCAATTAACATTCCTTTCTGCCTTTTCTCTCAGTTTATTTGTCTTAAATATGCAAAGGAAACCAGCATGCCCAAGTCTCAATTTTATTTATTTATTTATTTATTTATTTTTGGTTGTGTTAGGTCTTCGTTTCTGTGCGAGGGCTTTCTCTAGTTGTGGCGAGCAGGGGCCACTCTTCATCGCGGTGCGCGGTCCTCTCACTATCGCGGCCTCTCCCGTTGCGGAGCACAGGCTCCAGACGCGCAGGCTCAGCAGTTGTGGCTCACGGGCCCAGTTGCTCCGTGGCATGTGGGATCCTCCCAGACCAGGGCCCGAACCCGCGTCCCCTGCATTGGCAGGCGGACTCTCAACAACTGCACCACCAGGGAAGCCCCCAAAGTCTCAATTTTAACTAGAAAACATTGCGTACAATTTATGGCATGAAAGAGAAATTGGCCAAATCTTTTAGGATCTGTTAATACTTGAAGGAACCTTCCATATGACCTAATATAACTCCTTTTTACAGACAAAGTAATGGCACCAGAGGTTATGCCTTAGCTAAGACCCCCATAATGTAACATTATATGCTAAGTTTGTTTATGTGTTTATATTAGAAACAGTTTGTGTCACCTCTGAGGCAAAATGTACAATTGCCTGCAGGATACTGTCTCCTTGGAGACAAGCATATTAGAATTCACTATTGAAAGGAAGCTTTTCATTATTATAATGTGAAGCTAAATTAAGCTGTCCTAGTATTCTAACTTTTCAACTTGATGTTGTGAACAATCCAAACATTGCCATCTCAAAGGAATAGCCCATTTTTGTACGTTTCAATGAAGCGGTTGCATGGCAGCAGTCTCTCTCAGGGGGAAGATACCAACGTTGGGGAGAGGGGGTCAGAGCAACTTCTCTCACCGCCAAAGGAGATACCAGGGAGAATGGAGGGACAGCTAACCACAGCGAGAGGCCAAGTACTGAAATGGTTGATGACCTGGATGGAGGGAACATAAGTATTAGCTTTGCCAACTACAGGTAGAAGGTGAAAATGAACCATTTTCTTTAAGTAGTGTGAGGTCAGCCTGGGATGGGTCTTCTGTCTCAGGGTGGGGGTGGGTGCCATAGGCTCCTAGACCGTGGCTGCAGGCTGCTCCCCTTTCCTACATTTCGACAGACCTCCTCGCATTGCCAGAAGGATAGAATCTTCAAGAAGTGTACAGTCATGGGAAAAAGAGACAATATTAAAAGAAAGTTTGAAAATCCTCTGTTTCACACATTTGGTCTTTGTTTAGGGGGATATAATCTGGATGTCAGTTGTCCCTTTTCTTCCCTGCATCCATGCCTGTAGTCTTTTTCTGCCTTGAGCAAACCTGGACTCAGAGCTCAGCACGTCTTCAAGATGACTTCCCACAGAACTCACTGCAGCCAAAGCATTGCTGAGCAATGCAGCTTTTCCAAGATTCCATAGGAGAGAGTCTGAGGGGGAAGTTAGTCTCACATGCCACAACAGACAGCTTCATCCTCACTTGCTATCTCCCTTCAGAGCCCCTCCCTTACCTTGTCATTTCTGGGGGGAGCTTTTCGCTTACCGTACTCATCCAAAGCACATATGCACACATGTGTGCATATACACACAGGCCTTGATGACTGCTCACTCTTGCTCCTAGACATCCCCTTGAACTTGAAATGTCTCTCCTCTCTGGCATTGGGCCTCAGCGTCTACACCAATGCACACGGCCAAGTGCATCAAGCACTCAAGGAGACTAATGGTCTGTCATCAGCAGCTGGCACCATGACTTAAAGGGCTGGTCTGTGGCCTTATGCTATTTGGACATACTCCTGGGAGTCTCACCCCTTCCTCCCAGCAGCTGATCAACAATTTAAAACGAACACGTTGCTCTCCTAAAAGGAAACTTTAGCTACTTCTTTGGACAGGAAGCTGATTTCTTCCTAGTTTTTTCTAGGCTAATATGAAAATTGGCTTATAATATTTGAGTACATCCTGACTTTGCGTGAGAGAAAGTAGCCACAAATCGCACCAGTAGAGAGAGGAAGACAGGGCATACTTTTAAAACGTTTCTCATCGATCATTTCAATAAATATTTGTAATCATCTATTGTGCCCCAGCCCGCCGTGTTAGGTGGGTACATGAGGCTTGGCTGTGTAATGTGAGCAGCTGGCTCCAGCTGGGAGGATGCCACCTGGGTCTTATGAACACTGCCTGTGGGGTGGCTGGTAAATAGTTGAGGGCATTTGGGTTCATGAGGAACAGAAGTGAAGAGTGTCGCAGTGGGAGGTTTTCAGCTATGAGGCTGGACGTGACTGCAGTACTAGTGTAACGGCAACCGTCCTGAGGGGGGCGGGGCTGGGGGACACTCATTCCCCAGCCAGAATTCTTCCGCTGCTCATCTGCGTGTGCAGTGCAACGTGAGAAGTGGAGGCCTCTCTCCAGATGCTGCTTAAGTGCCCACATTTAATGCTTTGTGTCACATGATGGGAACCAAAGACTCCTTTGATCTGTGCTGAGTAACCACACAGGTATTCATTCCTAGGGGTGTTCCAAGCGAACGACGAGAGGTGGGAAATTAATTGCCTGTTTCATTTTCACGCCAGGTTTCCCCTAAATTCTAATTAGCAATAAATGAGCTTGGCTCACCTCAGCGTGAGTTGTAAGGGTGCTTTCTTGTTGGAGTTTCTCAGTGTAGCTAAGCAAGAATAAGGAGAGTGTTTCAAGATAGACTTATAAAGCAAGGAGTCTTGACTTACATGTAAGTTCAATAGAACAGAGAGGGTCTGTAGCTCCCTATAGTTGAGAACCCATAGATGAAGTCCCACAGTATGATTAATTAAATCTGCTACACAGGAAAGGCCTGGCCTGCTTGGCTTCTAGATGACAGGCACTCGCCTCAGTTATTCTAATTACTACCCTCTAGCCTCAATAATTCAGAGTAGGAGTTCTGATCTTTGACCTCTCGAAGGCTCTCACCTTAAGTTAGAAGCAGTCTGCAGTAGCCTTTTAGAATGTGCTTGGGATGCAGCTTCTGCTGGCCAGTGGGAGAACTCTGGTGGCTTCTGTCCTTGCCCAGTGCTCACCAGGCATGACCACGAACAGCTGGGTAGATGTGTTTGTCCCGAGATGGCTTAGAGTCCATACAACTCTCATGAGATAAAACCCAGATTTACACAGAGACTAGGGAAATTTTGGATGAAATTGAAGGAATCCCGGGAAGTGTGCTCCTTGGGAGAGGACACCGAAGAAAACTAGTTTCAGGTAGAGTGGCCCAAAATCGAAGTATGTACACCTCTGTATTTTGAAATGGAGGGTTATCTAGCTCTAAAGGATATCCCATACCATCCTGTAAAGTGGCCAGGCAGAGCTGTGGTCCGATTTAGGCAGCTCAGAAATCTGACGACCAACAAAGAAGTTGAGCTGTCCTGAGCAGGACTCACTCCAGGAGTTCTGGAAGGTGGTGCTTTCCCAGGGCAACCAGAATCTCCCAAGGACGAGGAAGGGCATTAGCATGGGTAGAGGCCACCTCATCCCAGAGGTGGAAAAGTGCTGCCAGGTTTCTGCAGGCAAGGAATCTTCCCTGGTATCTGTGAGAGAAGGGCCCTCATGGGGGAGGCAAGAAGAGTGCTGGTCCTCAAAAGTGTTCCTTTGTGTCACTGATTGGGAAACGGTTGCAGATGGCTGTCCCAAGTGAGCCCATGAGCCTGTAGTACTGACTCTTGGTTTGCCATGGAATGTGGTTCCAAGTGACATCACCTGAGTGTACATAAGAGAACTGCCTCTCAACCTCCTGGGCCTATAGCTGTTCCATGGAAATGTCCTTTCATTCCTTACCAGGCCAGTTCTGCAAACAGGCAGAAAAACATAGGACGTGCATTCAGGCAACACTAGTAAGTGGGATGGGTATTTGGAGATACTGGGCACTAGACTTCTGTGAGAATGCAGTCTGACAAACTTTCCCTTTATGATTTTTGCAGCTTCAGTCTCCACAGGTGTTTGTTCAAGGTGCTGTTTTTGAAACAGGTGCTTCATGATTTAGAATACTGAGCTCACTGATGCTCCATACATACTAACAGTCTACTTGCACAGACCCTCTTCTTAAGAGAGAAGAAGCATCCCTGGGGGCAGCGGAGCGTCTCCTTTGCTTCATGCAGGCCAGCCATTGACTGGTGATTGACTGGTGATTGGATGGAGAGAAACAGGTGGATCACGGCTTCTAAGTGGCTCAAGTGTATGGGGTTGCTTAGTTCCTTTAATTCTTGTGTATCACTCTTATCCCCTTACCTACTGTTGATATAATTTCTGGCCCTAGCAAAATAGTAGAGGCAGAAGCAAAATAGTAGAGGCAGAAGCTATCACAAGAAAACTACAATCCAATATCCTTTATAAATAGAGATGCAAAAATCTTGAACTAAATATTAGCAAACTGAATCTAACAACATACATGAAGGATTATAATCATGACCGAGTGGGATTTATTCCAGGATTCCAAGGTTGGTTTAACATTCTGCAATTAATTTAGCCCATATTAATAACATATCACAGAAAAAAATAAAAACATGATTATCTTATCAGATGGTGGAAAAAACACTTGACAAAACCTTGACAAAAACCAACACGCTTTCATGATAACAACACAGAACAAACTGAGAATATAGGAGAACTTCCTAAACCTGCTAAAGGGTTTCTATGAAACTGATAAATATCACACTTAAAAGATTTTCTCCTAAGATCAGGAAAACAAAGATGTCTACTCTCACTACTGCTATGCAATGTTGTACTTGAAGGTGTACCCAGGGCTACTTAACAAGATTAAACAAGTCAATGATTAATAAAAAATAATGAAAAGCATCCAGATTAGAAGTCAAACTATCTCTATTTGCAGATGACATACAAAATATCAAAAAAAATTAGAGCTAGTAAGTGAATTTAAAAGGTTGAAGATTTACAGAAGTCAGTTGTTTCTAAACACAATGAACAATCCAAAGATGAAATTACATCAATTCCATATACAATAGCATCAAAAGCTTAAAATACTTCAAAATAAATTTAACCAAAAAAGTTCAAGATTTGTACACTGAAAACTATAAAACATTGCTGAAGGAAATTAAGATTAGAACAATATTAAGATGTCAATACTCCCCAAATTGATCTAGAGATTGAACACAAGTTCTATCAGAATCCCAGTTGGCTTCTTTATTGAAATTGATAAGCTGATCCTAAAATTCCATAGAAGCTCAAGGAACCCAGAATAGTCAAAAACAATCTTGAAAGAACAAATTTGGAGAGCAAACATGTACAATTTCAAAGCCTACTACAAAGATATAGTAGTCAAGACAACGTGGTACAGGCATAAGGACAGACATATAGATCAAGAATAAAACTGAGTCTAGAAATAAACCCATACATTTATGGTCAGTTGATTTGACAAGGATGCAAGACAATTCAACGGGTTAAAGACAGTCTCTATTCAGCACATTGTACTGGAACAACTGGATACCATATGTAAAAGAATGAATTTTGACCACTGACTCACACCATATATAAAAATTATCAAAATATATTTAAGGCCTAATGTTTTGAAATGGACCAACCTCTATTAGTTTAATTGAGCATAGTTTTGACAGTGTCAAGGTTTGTGTAATGTCCTCGTACTAACCCTTTGAAGGCATTGTTCTACAAAATGGTGGGGCATAAAATTTCTGGTACAGCTTTTGGTTCCACGTCTGGTGTAGGGTAGCATCCCCTGTCATCTCAGTTGAGGCTGTACCTCTTGTACCCCTGAGCTTCCACTCAGAGCTGATTTCAGCCGGAAGGCACATGGACCCCCTTACCTGTCATTTACTACCAGTGCCCTTTCCAATTGGTCTAGGCATGGGCATGGCAGTTGTTACATGTTTTAAATAATCTGGAGCACCTCTGTTGGAAATTTCTGAACTGAGACTGTATCTGGAGGCCACAGAGCAAAGCTGGGAAGGGAAAGCCTGGTTTCCAATGTCAGCTTGTCTAGTAATTGGCTGTGTGATCTTGAGAAAGGTAGTTATGGCCTCAGAGCCATGTGTGTGAAGTGCTTATCCCAGTAACTGGCATGCAGGACGCATTTAGTAAGTGGTGTAGCTGGTTTTATTTTTTTTTCGAATATCCTCAGAGATAACAAAAAGTAAATCACTTGCAAGCAGGTAATACTTGCTGGGTAATGTAATTTTGGGTCCATGACGATAAGTCATTGTAAAGTAATGAGACTCAGACTTGTAAACCGGCTCTGGAGTCACTTCTAAAATCAGTGACAGGACTTCCCTGGTAGCGCAGTGGTTAAGAATCCACCTGCCAATGCAGCGGACATGGGTTCGAGCCCTAGTCTGGGAAGATCCCACATGCCACAGAGCAGCTAAGCTTGTGCACCACAGGTACTGAGCCTGCGATCTAGAGCCCATGAGCCACAACTACTGAAGCCCATGTGCTGTAGGGCCCGCGTGCTGCAACTGCTGAGCCCACGTACTGCAACTACTGAAGCCCATGCACCTAGAGCCTGTGCTCTGCAACAAGAGAAGCCACTGCAATGAGAAGCCCGCGAACCACAACGAAGAGTAGCCCCCGATCACCGCAATTAGAGAAAGCCCATGCACAGCAACAAAGACCCAATGCAGCCAAAAATAAAATAAATAAACAAATAAATAAATAAATGCAGAAGGAAAAAAATATATATATTTATATATATTTAAGGCCTAAATGTAAGGGCTACAACTATTAAACTCAGAATAAACACAGGTGTAAATATTCATGACCTCGTGTTACTTAACCAGGTTCATTTTGCCCAAAGTGCATGAGAACCAAGGTTTGCAGCAAAGAGGGTCTATTCACAAGGCAGCCAAGCAAGGAAACTGGAGAACTAGTCTCAGAGCCACCTCCCTGAAGGCAAGGGCCTTGGGTATTTATGGGACAAAGAATAAAACATTGTAAATCAACTATACCTCAATAAAAAATAAATAGTTTTTAAAAAAAGAATAAAGCAGCAGGGCTGTCTGAAGCACAGGGAGTGTGAGGAAAGGTGATTGGAAAAATGTGTGGTAATGGTTGTTCCAAGCAGGCCTACCTAAGCTACAGGACTCTGCAGATTCAAAAATGGAGGCACTTACCTGAAACCATAAAACTCCTAGAAAAGGACATAGGCAGAACACTCTTTGACATAAATCACAGCAATATTTTTTTGGATCTGTCTCCTAAGGCAAAGAAATTAAAGCAAAAATACACAAAAGAAACCCAATTAAATTTAAAAGCTTTTGCACAACAAAGGAAACCATCAACAAAATTAAAGGCCAACCTACTGAATGGTAGACAATATTTGCAAATGATATGACTGATAAGAAGTTAATTTCTAAAATATCCCAACAGCTCATACAACTCAGTATCAAAAAAAAAACCTGATTAAAAAATGGGCAGAAGACCTGAATAGACATTTTTCCAAAAAAGACATACAGATGGCCAACAGGCACAAGAAATATTCATCATTAATCAGAGAAATGCAAATCAAAACCACAATGACATATCACCTCACACCTGTCAGAATAGCTAACATCAGAAAGTCTACAAATAACAAATGTGGAGAGAAGTAAACCCTTATATACCGTTGGCAGGATTATAATTGGTGCAGCCACTGTGGAAAACAGTATGGAGGTTCCTCAAAAAACTAAAAACAGAACTACCATATGACCCAGCAATTCCACTCCTGGGTATATGTCCCAAAAGCCAAAACACTACTTCGAGAAGATGCATGCAACCCCAATATTCTAGTCAGCAATAGCCAAGATACGGAAGCAAATTAAGATGAATGGATTAAGATGTGATGTATATACATACAATGGAATATTACTCAGCCATAAAAAGGAATGGAAATTCTGCCATTTCCAACAAGATGAACCTACAGAGTATTATGCTTAGTGAAATAAGTCCGAGAAAGACAAATACTCTACATTATCAGGTGTGTTCAGGTGTGTTTCTTTAACAAGGTTACTCACCCAAAAGACGTCTTCCAAACCCAAAACCCGAAAACTGTTTCTTTGCTGCAAAACAGAACTTAACTCTGAAGGTAGGTGGCACCTCGCTGGGGAAATCAGGGGGATGGTTCGTGGAACAAACAGACCAAGTAGCTGCTTGGATGTGTCCCAGAACTCTCAATACCCGCAAGGGGCCAAGAAACCACAGACGAAATGTCTGTCTGGGCTTAACCTTCTGGTTGGCTCACCAAATTTGTTACTGAACCAGGTTCTATTTTGTTCTATTCAACACACAGCAAGGCAAAACTCTGAGACACCAAAGTTTGCAGCAAAGGGAGGATTTATTCGCAAGGCAGCCAAGTAAGAAGACTGAAGAACAAACCTCAAAATCACGCTCCCTAAAGGCAAGAGGCTGGGGTATTTATGGGATAAAGGCGGTCTGAGGCGTGGTCTGAGGCGCCGGGGCATGCACAGCTTGTAGAAGGGTGATTGGAAAAAGATGCGGTAACTGTAGTTCTGCGCAGGCGTAATTAGGCTACAGGCCTCAGCACGGTTCAAACGTGGAGGTGTTTAACAGGATCTGAGGCTCATCAAAAGGTCACTGAGCACAGATGGTCCTGTTCATTCTTAACCAGCTCAGCTCCAACTAGACACGTCTGATTCCAAGTCCCTGGAAAATAACTGGGGCAAACATCTTATTGTTTAGGCTACATGCTGCTCGGAGGACATGCAAGCCTTTTGTAGAGAACCTTGATTAGTGAAGGCAGGTGAAATAGATTTGACTGGTTACCCATGGTTTCACTTGGATTTAGGCAATGGTTTTTTACCATTTGACACCACAAGTACAAGCAACATAAGAAAAATAGATAAATTTGAGTTCATCAGAATTAAAAACTTTTCTGCATCAAAGGGCACTCTCGAGAAATGAAGGGACACACTGCAGAATGGCACAAAAAATTTTCAAGTTATATATCTGATAAGAGTTTGATATCCAGAATATATAAAGAATGCATACAATTCAACAATAAAAAGACAAATAATCCAGTTTAAAAACGAGCAAAGCATCCAAAGAGACATTTCTCCAAAGAAGATATACAAATAGTCAATAAGTACATGAAAAGATATTCAACAACATTAGTCATTAGGAAATGCAAATCAAAACTCAATTAGAGGGCTTCCCTCGTGGCGCAGTGGTTGAGAATCTGCCTGCCAATGCAGGGGACACGGGTTCGAGCCCTGGTCTGGGAAGATCCCACATGCCGCGGAGCAGCTGGGCCTGTGAGCCACAATTACTGAGCTTGCGCGTCTGGAGCCTGTGCTCCGCAACAAGAGAGGCCACGATAGTGAAAGGCCCGTGCACCTCGATGAAGAGTGGCCCCCACTTGCCACAACCAGAGAAAGCCCTTGCAGAGAAACGAAGACCCAGCACAGCCATAAATTAATTAATTAATTAATTAATTAATTAAAAAAAACAACTCAATTAGATACCACGTCATGGTTGTAATTTAAAAAATGGAAAATAATGAGTGTTGGTGTGGATGTGGAGAAATTGGAACCCTCATATATTGGCTGATGGGAATGTAAAATATGGAGAACAGTTTAGCTGTTCCTCAAAGAGTTAAACATAGAGCTATCATAGGACTCAGCAACTTCACCCTCAGCTATCCAAGAATTCAAAACATGTTTATACAAAAACTTGTAGATGAATGCAAGGTTGAGAACAGTGACATCCACGATCTTAATGGCTAGGAAGAGGAAAATTCAGCAGACAGTTTAGACATGTGCTTTGGATGAAGAAAACTACCAGTGCTGTTTCAAGAGTTCTCCAATGAATCCTGGATGTACACACTAGACCAGTGGCTTTCAAATGTTTTTGACTTGTACCCAGAGAAAGACATAGAGTAAATGTAGTAGATACCACCACAGATTATTCTGTAGCAGTTAAAAGGAATGAACCAGAGTATAGATAGTGTCTTTTTAATTTGTTTAATTTTATATAAATTATAAAAAAACAAGCACCCAAAGTAAGGTAGATTTTGTAAGAACATACATATAATAAAAAAGGTAATACATTAAACACGTTATAATGGTTGCCTATGGAGGAGAAGGAGGGGAATGGAAATGGAGGATGCAGAAAAAAGGAAAATAAAATCTTTCATTTGTTTTAGAGAAGATATGGAATAAACTAGTTAGTGTAATTGAGATTTTTTTTTAAATGCATTTTACCTTGCAACCCAGTACATGTATGTATATGCTTAGCTGCAAAAATGTTTTGCAAATCATTATTTACCTTCACTATGTTCAATATTCTCTAGTTTTATTCCATTTGATATTTTAAAGTGCTGGTCACGACCCACTAAATTGCTTTCATATCTTGCTAATGTGACAGGACCTATAGTTGGAGCACTGTACCACCCCTCAGTGAAAAGTGCACATGCTCAGTAGCTGATCATCCAGCAGCTCTAAATTTGTTTGACAAAGACTCCAAAACCAATTAAGCAAGGAAGTTTTTGTAAGGAGTGAAAACAGTGTGCTTTTCTTTCATCTTATACAGATACATTTTGGATTCATTTCTACTTCTGACTGAAGTTTAGAACTACAATGTGGTAGGTAAAAAATGGTCCCCCAAAGATGTCCACATCTTAATCTCTGGAGGATTTGAATTTGTTACATTACATGGCAAAGGGGAATTAAGTTTTCAGATAGCATTAAGGTTGTTAATAGCTGACCTTAAAACGGGGAGATTATCCTGGATTATCTAGTTGAGCCCAATGGAGTCACAAGGGTCCTTAAGGGTGGAGGAGGGAGAGAGAAGAGGAGATCAGAACGGTTGGTTGTGAACAGGATCCCACTGGCTTTTGCTGGCTTTGAAGATGGAGGAAGGGGGCCACCAGCCAAGGAATGTGGGAAAACTCTAGAAGCTGGAAAAAGCAGGAAGTGGATCTTAACCAGAGCCTCCAGAAAGGAATGCAGCCTGGCCAACACTTTGATTTTAGCCTGGTGTGACCCATGTCAGACTTCTGACCTATGGAACTATAAGACAATAATTTTATATGTTTAAGCCATTCAAGTTTGTGGTAATTTGCTACAGTAGCAGATGCAAAATAATCTGTGAGTACACTTAGAAAAAGTTGATCTAACCACTTGCTAAGAACCTGGTAACTACAAATCCCATAATGCTTACCTCTGAGGAAGGAGCTCTAAGCTTCAGACAAGTGAGTGCAAATGCAAGTAGAGTTCTTAGCAACAAGGAAATAAACAGTTTCAGAAGCAGCCAGCCAAAGAGTAGAATCGCCAACATCTTCCAGACTGCGTCTCTTGGTACAAACTTCTGCCTTTTTTTAAAACTACTTTACTTAAAAAAAACAAAAACAAAAACAGAGAGTTAATTTGAAAGATATGTAGAAATCATCACTCATGATAATTTTCCCAAATATGGGAATTCATTGGGTGGTAAAAATTGAAGAAACAATGCCTCTCAGAGAGTCCCTGAGTAAAGATAATACCTAAATCAGCAGTTAACATCTCTTAGGTCACAGATTCATTTGAAACTCTTTTTAGAAAAATGTACATACATACCTACACACACACAATTTTGCATTTGTTTGTATTGGTTTTACAGCCTCCTTCATGTTTATAAACTCAAGTTACAAGCAGCTGATTTAAGTGGATATTTTCATGATATCATATTTGATTTCAGTGAGGAATAAATTTCTTGGAAAACATTCATGTGATAGAGCACAAATTAGCACACTAGAAATAATATTATCTTTATTCTAGTTAACTGTGAGGGACTGGATTTTCTTCAAAGGGCTTATTTTTTTTTTTTTTTTTTTTTGTCATCAACAGAATCTAAGCCCAATATTTCATTGGGAAAGGATGTGGGCTCTTAAATCCTACAACTGTGAGTGCTGCGGGAGTGATTTTGTCAGCTGCACGGCTCTGAAGTATCACTTTCAACAGAAGCATCTTGGAAAAGTTCACTGTGAAAAATGTGGCCAAGAAGTCCTGAGGGAGAAGCTCCAAGATCACAATAAGGTACAGCGAGTGAAAGTGGGGAACCTCCCCCTTTTCCTAAAATACACATGCTTTTTGTTTGTTGGTTTTGTTTTTTAATTCTCTTATGGAGATATATTAACAGAAAACTAAAAGTTAAAATTCATGGCCATAGGCCACAGGTGGGATGCAGTGGTTAAAGATGTGTGTCTCAGTCTTCTTGGCTCTAAAGGGCCCATCTTGCTCGGCTGCTGTGAAGGACACTCAGCAGAATTCCCTGGACACAAGCGTTATACCCAGGGCAGCCACTATTATTGTAATTATTATTCCAAAGTGCTTATGTAAGGATAGAATTCTCACAACCCTAGAATTTTTTACTTTCAATGTGACCTTAGAGGTAGACTAATATACTTCCCTCCTTCCTCCTCCCCCATTTTACAACTGAGGGATCAAAGACCCAATTAGGTTGAATGATTTGCCCAAGGCCTGCAAAAGTAAATGTCAGAAAAAGAACTGGGATCTTATTCTTCTGATTTTATAAAACAAAACCTAGTGCTTTTTAAAAAATACTTTTTTCAGCACTGTGGTTCTCATGGTTCATTGCTTTATTAATCTACAGCAGTTTTCCATCTGTGTCAGAAAAATTAATGGACTTTGCCATGTTTTGAGAACCATAGAATGAGAATTCGCTGTGCCCATGAATGGGAGCATTTAGTGAGAAGCCAAATGAAAACCAGCAGATCTCTCAAATATCTCTTATAATTCCTGTGTTAAGTATTTACTTTTTCTCAGTCTACACATGACAGGTCAACCATGGAGACACACAAGCTACACTGGGAAAATCTAGAAGAAAGGAATATAAAGCATATGGCTACAAAAATATCAAAGACGTGTAGGATGTGTTCTAGGCACTTTGGAACAGTCCTTAGTCGGGAGAACCATGAAATACAAGAGCATCACTTCACAGCCAGTAAAAGAGGTAATGGAGATGCCCAGTGCTTTCCCTCTGTGGATGTTCATGCAACATAGAAACCATATTGTGGATTCCCTCCATCAGGGCATTACAGATTGTTTCCAAGAATAGCAAATAGAGAAGGGAGAGGATGGAACTAGGTTGTGGCTTGACACTGCATACTCTTGGGGTGGCAGGGGCGGAGGATAATTCTGCAGGGGCACATTCGAGGAGGAAGCTGGGAAACCGAGGCATTGTGCAAAGAGACAACACAGAAGCACAATTCTAGGGGTTTCCAGTCAGAAATGGGACAGAGTGTCAGGATCCAAGTGGGAGTCAGATTATGGTCTGACCATCGAAAATAACCACAAAACTAAGATATTATACCTTTTGCTCTCATATTCATGGTTCTGTCCTCTAAACTAACTGGTGGTTGCTGCTCTATGAAAGTCTTTTAATACATTTAAGTTTTTTCCAGGAAACAATAATTGACTCTGAATACAAAGTAGTCACTGAAAAGTGATCAATTTTTGATGAAATGTCCCTAAAAAGAATGGTAACTATGTTTCAAGCAAAAGAATCAAACTGTCAGAAAAAACACACACACCCTCAATCTGTTGATTTGACATAATTGATGAAATTTAAACAAGGGGCTGTGTATCCCCTGAGTGTTGATATAAAATTTCTTGTTACTGTTTAGTAATATGTTCTGATTTATATTATGATTTCTTCTGTGATCCATGACTTATTTGAAGTACGTGTTATTTAAAATTTCTAAAAGTATGGGATATTTTTAGTTACTTTGTTACTAATTTCTCATTTAATTGCACATTGGTCAGAGAATGTAATCTGTGTGATATCAGTTCTCTGACATGTGTCGAGTTTTATCTAGAGCTGAGTATGTATTCAATTTCTGTGAATGTTCCATATGTGCTTGGGAAGGAAGGATCAGCTGAAAGTTCATTCCCAGAAAGGATTAGTGAATTCTTCTTCAAGGCATTTGCCAGAGGCCACTCTAAAATTAATTCTCAGTGATAATATGAGTTTGTTATGTAAACCTGAATGAGGGCCACTTTATTATTGCAAATTCTCAGGGATTTTGTGTGTATGTGTGTGATCTATCCAGTGCAAACGTTTTGGAAGTTTCTGGGCTGTTGAAAGGAATCAGGATATACCACCCCAAAATGTGCCAATTTGGCATATTGATTATTTTGAGCTGAAGGCAATTTAGAAACAAGAGACGCAAGAAGAGCTCTCTGCTCTCCCCCTTTCTGCCTAAAAGCAGAGCATAAATTCCACCCACCCCCTGTACCAGGATGAGAGCGGCCCTTATCACTGGTGACATAAAGCAAGCACAGGAGTGTGTATAGACAAACCTTATTAAAAAACCTTTCACATTCCGTTAGTTCCCCCTATGTGTTTCCTAGTCACTTTCGCACAATTTATTGGCCTAGAAGCCCCAAATTCCCTTTCCCTTGTCTAGTCTCTCCTCCACAATGTATAGTCCTTTGTTACAATGGTATACAAGTACCTGAGTCTGATTCTTCGTAGTTTTCTTTTCTTTCTTGTAAAGGACTCTGTGCAGGTTTAAAAAAAAAAAATCAACAAAATTTGTATGCCTTTTCTCCTGTTAATCTGTCTATTGCCAGTTTAGTTCACATGCCCCATTCACTGAAGCTAACAGTTCAGTTATTTTGCTCCTTCCTGTGAAGCATGTGGTTAGTCTTGTCAGCTTTTCTGGCTTAAAACACAGACACACACACACACACACACACACACATCCCAAATACACACGCACACACACCTCTAGTGTCCTCATTTTTAAAAATGTACTATCTAGAAGCAAGATGGTGGAGTAGAAGGACATGCTCTTCTTCCCTGTTATGAGAACACCAGAATCACAACTAACTGCTGAACATTCATCAACAGGAAGACACTAGAACTCACCAAAAAAGATACCCCACATCCAAAGACAAAGGACAAGCCACAATGAGATGGTAGGAGGGGTGTAATCACAATAAAATCAAATCCCATAACTGCTGGGTGGCTGACTCACAAACTGGAGAACACTTATACCACAGAAGTCCACCCACTGGAGTGAAGGTTCTGAGCCCCACGTCAGGTTTCCCAACCTGGGGGTCCGACAACAGGAGGAGGAATTCCTAGAGAATCAGACTTTGAAGGTTAGCGGGATTTGATTGCAGGACTCTGACAGGACTGGGGGAAACAGAGACTCCACTCTTGGAGGGCACACACAAAGTAGTGTGTGCATAGGGACCCAGGGGAAGGAGCAGTGACACCAGGGGAGACTGAACCAGACCTACCTGCTACTGTTGGAGGGTTTCCTGCAAAGGCGGGGGGGGGGGGTGCTGTGTCTCACCATGAGGACAAGGACACTGGCAGCAGAAGTTCTGGGAAGTACTCCTTGGCGTGAGCCCTCCCAGAGTCCACCATTAGCCCCACCAAAGAGCCCAGGGTAGGCTCCAGTGTTGGGTTCCCTCAGGCCAAACAACCAACAGGGAGGGGACCCAGCCCCACCCATCAGCAGTCACATGGATTAAGGTTTTACTGAGCTCTGCCCACCAGAGCAACAGCCAGCTCTACCCACCACCAGTCTCTCCCATCAGGAAACTTGCACAAGCCTCTTAGATAGCCTCATCCACCAGAGGGCAGACAACAGAAGCAAGAAGAACTACAATCCTGCAGGCTGTGGAACAAAAACCACATTCACAGAAAGATAGACAAGCTGAAAAGGCAGAGGGCTATGTACCAGATGAAGGAATGAGATAAAACCCCAGAAAAACAACTAAATGAAGTGGAGATAGGCAACCTTCCAGAAAAAGAATTCAGAATAATGATAGTGAAGATGATCCAGGACCTCGGAAAAACAATGGAGGCAAAGATCGAGAAGATGCAAGAACTGTTTAACAAAGACCTAGAAGAATTAAAGAACAAACAAACAGAGATGAACAATACAATAACTGAAATGAAAACTACACTAGAAGGAATCAATAGCAGAATAACTGAGGCAGAAGAACGGATAAGTGACCTCAAAGACAAAATGGTGGAATTCACTGCTGTGGAACAGAATAAAGAAAAAAGAATGAAAAGAAATGAAGACAGCCTAAGAGACCTCTGAGACAACATTAAACGCAATAACATTAGCATTATAGGGGTCCCAGAAGGAGAAGAGAGAGAGAAAGGACCCGAGAAAATATTTGAAGAGATTATAGTCGAAAACTTCCCTAACATGGGAAACGAAACAGCCACCCAAGTCCAGGAAGTGCAGAGAGTCCCATACAGGATAAACCCAAGGAGAAACACTCTGAGACACATAATAATTAAATTGGCAAAAATTAAAGACAAAGAAAAATTATTGAAAGCAGCAAGGGAAAAACGACAAATAACATACAAGGGAACTCCCATAAGGTTAACAGCTGATTTCTCAGCAGAAACTCTACAAGCCAGAAGGGAGTGGCATGATATACTTAAAGTGATGAAAGGGAAAAACCTACAACCAAGATTACCCAGCAAGGATCTCATTCAGATTCGACGGAGAAATCAAAAGCTTTACAGACAAGCAAAAGCTAAGAGAATTCAGCACCACCAAACCAGCTCTACAACACATGCTAAAGGAACTTCTCTAAGTGGGAAACACAAGAGAAGAAAAGGACCTACAAAAACAAACCCAAAGCAATTAAGAAAATGGTCATAGGAACATACATATCGATAATTACCTTAAACGTGAATGCATTAAATGCTCCAACCAAAAGACACAGGCTTGCTGAAAGGATACAAAAACAAGACCCATATATACGCTGTCTACAAGAGACCCACTTCAGACCTAGGGACACATACAGACTGAAAGTGAGGGGATGGAAAAAGATATTCCATGCAAATGGAAATCAAAAGAAACCTGGAGTAGCAATACTCATATCAAATAAAATAGACTTTAAAACAAAGAATGTTACAAGAGACAAGGAAGGTCACTACATAATGATCAAGGGATCAATCCAAGAAGAAGATGTAACAATTATAAATATATATGCACCCAACATAGGAGAACCTCAATACATAAGGCAACTGCTAACAGCTCTAAAAGAGGAAATCGACAGTAACACAATAATAGTGGGGGACTTTAACACCTCACTTACACCAATGGACAGATCATCCAAAATGAAAATAAATAAGGAAACAGAAGCTTTAAATGACACAATAGACCAGATAGATTTAATTGATATTTATAGGACATTCCATCCAAAAACAGCAGATTACACTTTCTTCTCAAGCGTGCACAGAACATTCTCCAGGATAGATCACATCTTGGGTCACAAATCAAGCCTCAGTAAATTTAAGAAAACTGAGGGCTTCCCTGGTGGCACAGTGGTTGGGAAACTGCCTGGCAATGCAAGGGACACGGGTTCGAGCCCTGGTCTGGGAGGATCCCACATACTGCAGAGCAACTAGGCCCGTAAGCCAAAACCACTAAGCCTGCGCGTCTGGAGCCTGTGCTCCGCAACAAGAGAGGCCGCAATAGTGAGAGGCCCGCACATCGCGATGAAGAGTGGCCCCTGCTTACCACAACTAGAGAAAGCCCTCCCACAGAAACGAAGACCAAACACAGCCAAAAATAGCTAAATAAATAAATAATTAAGAAAATTGAAATCATATCAAGCATCTTTTCTGACCACAACACTATGAGATTAGAAATGAATAACAGGGAAAAAAATGTAAAAAACACAAACACATGGAGGCTAAACAATACGTTACTAAATAACCAAGAGATGACTGAAGAAATCAAAGAGGAAATCAAAAAATACCTAGAGACAAATAAGAATGAAAACACGACGATCCAAAACCTAGGGGATGCAGCAAAAGCAGTTCTAAGAGGGAAGTTTATAGCTATACATGCCTACCTCAAGAAAAAAGGAAAATCTCAAATAAACAATCTAACCTTACACTTAATGGAACTAGAGAAAGAAGAACAAAGAAAACCCGAAGTTAGCAGAAGGAAAGAAATCATAAAGATCAGAGCAGAAATAAATGAAATACAAACAAAGAAAACAATAGAAAAGATCAATAAAACTAAAAGCTGGTTCTTTGAGAAGATAAACGACATTGATAAACCATTAGCCAGACTCATCAAGAGAAAGAGGGAGTGGACTCAAATGAATAAAATTAAAATTGAAAAAGGAGAAGTTACAACAGACACCGCAGAAATACAAAGCATCCTAAGAGACTACTACAAGCAACTGTATGCCAATAAAATGGATAACCTGGAAGAAACGAACAAATTCTTAGAAAGGTATAACCTTCCAAGACTGAACCAGGAAGAAATAGAAAATATGAACAGACCAATCAGAAGTAATGAAGTTGAAACTGTCATTAAAAATCTTCCAACAAACAAAAGTCCAGGACCAGATGGCTTCACAGGTGAATTCTATCAAACATTTAGAGAAGAGCTAACACCCACCCTTCTCAAACTCTTCCAAAAAATTGGAGAGGAAGGAACACTCCCAAACTCATTCTATGAGGCCACCATCACCCTGATACCAAAACCAGACAAAGATACTACAAAAAAAGAAAATTACAGACCAATATCACTGATGAATATAGATGCAAAAATCCTCAACAGAATACTAGCAAACAGAATCCAACAACACATTAAAAGAATCATACACTATGATCAAGTGGAATTTATCCCAGGGATACAAGGATTCTTCAATATATGCAAATCAATCAATGTGATACACCATATTAACAAATTGAAGAAGAAAAACCATATGATCATCTCAATAGATGAAGGAAAAGCTTTTGACAAAATTCAACACCCATTTATGATAAAAACTCTCCAGAAAGTGAGCATAGAGGGAACCTACCTCAACATAATAAAGGCCATATACGACAAACCCACAGCAAACATCATTCTCAATGGTGAAAAACTGAAACCATTTCCTCTAAGATAGGCACAAGACAAGGTTGCCCACTCTCACCACTATTATTCAACATAGTTTTGGAAGTCCTAGCCACGGAAATCAGAGAAGAAATAGAAATAAAAGGAATACAAATTGGAAAAGAAGAAGTAAAACTGTCACTGTTTGCAGATGACATGATACTATACATAGAGAATCCTAAAGATGCCACCAGAAAACTACTAGAGCTAATCAATGAATTTGGTAAAGTTGCAGGATACAAAATTAATGCACAGAAATCTCTTGCATTCCTATATACTAATGATGAAAAATCTGAAAGAGAAATTAAGGAAACACTCCCATTTACCATTGCAACAGAAAGAATAAAATACCTAGGAATAAACCTACCTAGGGAGACAAAAGACCTGTATGCAGAAAACTATAAGACACTGATGAAAGAAATTAAACATGATACCAACAGATGGAGAGATATACCATGTTCTTGGATTGGAAGAATCAATATTGTGAAAATGACTATACTACCCAAAGCAATCTACAGATTCAATGCAATCCCTATCAAATTACCAATGGAATTTTTACAGAACTAGAACAAAAAAATCTTAAAATTTGTATGGAGACACAAAAGACCCCGAATAGCCAAAGCAGTCTTGAGGGAAAAAAGCGGAGCTGGAGGAATCAGACTCCCTGGCTTCAGACTATACTACAAAGCTACAGTAATCAAGGCAATATGTTACTGGCACCAAAACAGAAATATAGATCAATGGAACATGATAGAAAGCCCAGAGATAAACCCACGCACTGATGGTCAACTAATCTATGACAAAGGAGGCAAGGCTATACAATGGAGAAAAGACAGTCTCTTCAATAAGTCGTGCTGGGAAAACTGGACAGCTACATGTAAAAGAATGAAATTAGAACACTCCCTAACACCATACACAAAAATAAACTCAAACTGGATTAGAGACCTAAATGTAAGACCGGACCCTTAAAACTCTTAGAGGGAAACATAGGAAGAACACTCTTTGACATAAATCACAGCAAGATATTTTTTGATCCAACTCCTAGAGTAATGGAAATAAAAACAAAAATAAACAAATGGGACCCAAGGAAACTTAAAAGCTTTTGCACAGCAAAGGAAACCATAAACAAGATGAAAAGGCAACCCTCAGAATGGGAGAAAATATTTGCAAACGAATCAACAGACAAAGGATTAATCTCCAAAATATATAAACAGCTCATGCAGCTCAATATTAAAAAAACAAACAACCCAATCCAAAAATGCACAGAAGACCTAAATAGACATTTCTCTAAAGAAGACATACAGATGGCCAAGAAGCACATGAAAAGCTGCTCAACATCACTAATTATTAGAGAAATGCAAATCAAAACTACAATGAGGTATCACCTCACACCAGTTAGAATGGGCATCATCAGAAAATCTACAAACAACAAATGCTGGAGAGGGTGTGGAGGAAAGGGAACCCTCTTGCACTGTTGGTGGGAATGTAAATTGATACAGCCACTATGAAGAACAGTATGGAGGTTCCTTAAAAAACTAAAATTGGAATTACCATATGACCCAGCAATCCCACTACTGGGCATATACCCAGAGAAAACCATAATTCAAAAAGACACATGCACCCCACTGTTCATTGCAGCACTACTTACAATAGCCAGGTCATGGAAGCAACCTAAATGCCCATCGACAGACAGATGGATAAAGAAGAAGTGGTACATATATACAATGGAATATTACTCGGCCATAAAAAGGAACGAAATTGGGTCATTTGTTGAGATGTGGATGGAACTAGAGACTGTCATACAGAGTGAAGTAAGTCAGAAAGAGAAAAACAAATATCATATATTAACTCATATATGTGGAACCTAGAAAAATGGTACAGATGAACCAGTTTGCAGGGTAGAAATTGAGACACAGACGTAGAGAACAAACGTATGGGCACCCAGCGCGGAAAGCGGCAGGGGCGTGGGGGGGTGGGGGGATGAATTGGGAGATTGGGATTGACATGTATACACTGATGTGTATAAAATGGATGACTAATAAGAACCTGCTGTATAAAAAAATAAGTAATATAAAATTCAAGAATTCAAAAAAAAAGTACTATCTCCTGATTTCTAGATGTTGGCTCAGTTTCTTCTTTTTAAAACACTGTTCAGGTCCAAACGAAACATTCAGCAGGTAGAATATGGCCTATGGGCTGACAGTTTAAGACCTTTAGAATAGATGGCTTAACTTGGAGTTCTTTACCCTGGGATCATTTTATTGAAACTTGATAACATGTTTTTCATTTAGAAACTTAAAATGATTTATAAATTGGGGCAAAGACTTTTTGCTGACTTAAGAATGAATATCTCAGTTTATCTCAGAGAAATTCAGCCATTTCTCTATTGAGACTTAGGGTTAACCTGCCAGCTAAGTCCAGAGGGAGTAAAGTCTGTTGGTTCACCTGATGCTCTACCAGCAGAGAAGGCAGGTCTCTCTGTTATCACAAAAGGCAGTTCTGATAATTTTTTTATTTTTAAAGTTCTGATAATTAACTAGACATAATTTGCATACAAATTAAATTCTGTGTTAGACACACATACATCCATTTCTGTGCAGTGAATATCGAATGTTGATCATTTCTCTATGAAGCCCAAATGTCCACAGGATTTTCACCTCATAATATGTTGGAGTGTAAAGGTTCCCAAGAGCTACAGAGATTTGCAGACAAAAAAATCCGCCCTGCCTCAGGTTCTCAGAGTGCTGCTTGTGTGGCTGAGATCAGCGCCCTGCTCCAGCTGATCCAGGGTTGCTTTCCAGTACCGGCCTCCCGAGTCATCCAGGTAATCTGAGCCCCCACCCCTCTGGCTGGGCCATGCAGCCCTAAGGAAGCCATTCCTTTCTCTTGGAGGTGATGCACATCAACCGGGCAGGGCCACATGTTCAAAGGTCAGCTTCACCTTCTTTGTGGGGTGATAGGCCTTCTAGGAGCCCTTTGAAATGCCAGGGCAGGCTGCAGGCTAGCTGAGCAGGCACTCAACCATGTGACAGCTGGAACCCATTAAAGTTGGCAGTTTTTGCCCAAGGGGCAAATGTGCCTTTACATTGGCAGGGCCAAGGACTTGGCTCACACTTGACTGATATTTGTAAATGCTTAAGGGAATTTCAGGCAAAGGAGGTGAGCCTATCCCCCAGAGCACTGTTTCATGGCTGGGCAACATGCCTGTGGAAGTAATTAGGTGCCGTACTGATGGGCTACCTGCCACCTTAAAGACAATTCACTGTGTCTGGGAATACTTGTCCACAGAGCCCAGGGTCATTCTGTGAAAATTTCCTTGAAGGAAAATGGCCTGAACACAAGGAAGTGATCCAAACAACAATGATGGTGTGGTTTCCCTTCTGTCACTATTATTTATAAGTTAATATCACCACTACACACTATCTAATCAGTGTTTAGAAAACAAAATACAGGACATAGTTCTGAGGGCATTTTTTCTTATAATTTTTCCATTCCTTCTTCTTAAAATGCACACATTATTGTTATAAAAGTATCTGTAAGCCATGTTTATTAAAATAAAAATATTAACTTTTAATGTAGCTTAATAGCAAATATGTTTTACGAGTATGATTAAATTCTAGCTAATGTAGCTATGGAAAAAGCCTGAATATGAAACAGCATATTTTATTCTACAGAAATAAGGCATGAGCACAGAGCTAGAAATTGGGAGCCAGAGTTCTATTCCAGTCCTGCTAGGTGATGGCTGAAAACAAGGGCCAATGATCAATTAAGCTGTGGAATTGCTGTGCCCTATATTCCATTCTTGGAGATTGACTGTACATGTTAGCATATTACAAACTCTCAGGTTCAGGAAGCACTAAAAGCTACATTTCCCACATTCCCTTGCCACTATGACAAAATAGGTTTTGTCAATTAGTTGCACTACTGCAAGACTGAGTCCAGAACTGAGTTAAGTTGGGGGAGAGGCAGTAGGGTACAAGGCACCTATTTTAGCTAGTCCAGGTGTAGCAAGTACAGGTTGACTTCGAAGCAGAGAGTTCTGGCCATGACTTCCAGCCCCTGGATTTACAGGAGGGCAGGGGGTTTCTGGGATGCACAATTGCAGAGGCAGCTTCTTCATTCCTAGATGTCAACTAAGGCAGTATGGTCCTCGAGCCAGCAGCTACCATAACAGCTTTCAGGACAGGCTCTCTGACTGTAGCTGAGTCCACACTTGGCAGTTATTAAAACTCAGCAATGTTATTCTGAAAGTCATTCCTAAAAGTTCAGTCTAGAGCCTGTTCTTCCAGCTATTCCAATGATTCCCTAAATTAAATCCCTTTCTGCTTAAAGTAACTGAAATGGTTTTTCTTACCTGCAACTAAACCCTTTTGGTACCCTGTGGCTCTCCCTTTTGGAAATGTTGCTCTGAAGTGTAAGCCCATGAGGTAGGAGACATATTCATGTCCTTTCCCCTTGACCTACCTAGCTGTTCTTCTTGGTAGGTGGTATTTGTTCCCTTATTTTCTTTAGTAGTAAATACTTTCCATAATCCATGAACTCTCCCCTCTGGCCAAGCTGCCATGTCTCTGTGAAGAGCTCAGCCTCCTCCCAGGGCAGGCTAGGTCAGTGCCAAGAATAAAAATGGCACACTATTGCTTACTTCAGTGAGCCACACCATGCCTGACTGAATGGGCTGTTGGAAATCCTTGAGATTAACATTCAATAGATGGCAGAGGGCTCAGAGCTTCGGAATGTTTTCTAACTTCATAAGAAATTGTCATGTCTCATTACGTGTCACAACCTACCTTTGACAGATTGCTTTTACCTTGTGGACATAATGTTTCCTAAATCATAGGTAACAGTTTCTTTTACTGCTAAAGAGCCTCCTTTGGGAAATTGCAACAAAAATTTTCCTTGAGTGCTAAAGAAGGCAAAGATATGCTGTTAACTGCTTAAAGTTTTAACTTTTATACAATTATATTTAGCAAGAGATTTGAAATAAATTCTCATTAATTATAATTACAGAATACTTTCTTAAAATCATTTATGATCTATTTAGAAACATAGCAAATGAACACCCTCCAGAAACACCAGTCACTTAAGGTTCTAACTCACAGGTACGGTTTGTTTCAGGGCACCTCTGCCACAGGTTGCCCAACCAGGTGTTCACTGAGGGCTGCCATGTGTGTCTTGGTCTGGGTTCTGCATGTACAGCAGTGAATTTAATTCCTGCCCTCGTGGATTCTTCACAATCAGTGGCTCTCAAGCAGAAAGTCTGAGAACTTCTAGCTCTAACTCTTCATAAGGATTTTCAGGCTTTTTCTGCAAATTATGCTTTCTTTTCCACAAATGAACCTAAATTCTCAGTAGACCATGATAGATTACTTTCTTCCCCTGTTTTTTTTTTTTTTTTTTTTTTTCCGAGGTGAAGGAGGATAAACTAGCACATATTTAAGCAATTCACAAAGTTAATTGACCCTAAAAATGCTACAGCTAGAAATCTGCACTTCCCTCAAGGTTAACTGAGGTTTCCCCCACATTGTACCCCTTGTCTTCACAGGGTGGTTCTTATGTAAAGGGGACTGACACCCAAGGATGCTCTGAGATTGACATTGTGTTGCTCAGTGAGGTGTTTGCCAGTGTGAACCATCGCAAGAAACCACTGAGAGAAGGGTTGGAGACTCTGAGAGAAAACTTGAAGAGAACTTCACATGGGAACAGGTCTGGGTGAATGTGTTTCTGTGAATTCTTTTATTTCAAAGGTGGAAAAGACTGCTGAAGGAAACTCTTGGCTTGTCACAGAAAACCATTATTGAGTAATAATTACTTGTATTTACTAACGTTAAATTCGTGGGAGAAAACTTGGAGAGATTGCCCCAGAGGCTTTTTTTTAAAAAAAGACTTCTAGGTAAACTTTCAATGAAATTTCACGAATTTGAGATCCTATGGTTTAAGAACTAATTATGTCTTCTCCAATGCACCTTTATTTAATTTCCATCCCTTAGCTGAAATCTGACTCTGAGGAATGCAAACAGGAAGGGCTGAGAAATGTGCCTGCAAGAATGAAGAATCTTTGAGATACATTTGTCTGATAAACATTCCCCTCAGCGATGTCCTGGGGTCTTTTGCTGAAGTGGCTTTGCTGACATGACACACAATGTCTCTTTGCCCCCAGTGTTGAACTAGTTAGGTCTTTTTTTTTTTTTTTTTTGGTGAGTTCCAAAAAGAAAAGAAGAAAAAGCCTTGACATGTTATTATTTATTTTTCTATTGCAATTGTACATCTCCTGCTATTTTTTTTTCAGTCTAATGAATTGTGGATGAAGAAAAATGCAAATAACTATGTTGTAAAGGGAATAAAACATTTTTCTTGAGAAAAACAGACCAGACTGTGTGCCACTTCAATTCTAAAATAAGATCAATGTTTTAAAACAATGTCCCAGAACTGTTTATTAATTTAAATAATAGATTCGTTACCAAGCCCTTGCTTCAAATGAGTATAGAGAACTAGCTTGAATGTGTCTTTTAATGAAAAACACTACCTTCAGGAATACCAAACACCTACTAAATTGTGGTAGTTAGCAAAGACGTCAGATGAATGGCATGATGGTAACTATAATGAAGCACACTGGGGTTGGAAAGGCAGAAAGGGAAATGATGGAGTTTCACATAACGATTACACTTTGAACAGGGAAAGACCACCTTTAAGAAAAAGAAAAAAAAAAGAAGAAATGGGAGAATGTGTTTTTCATTTTTACCCATTGCTTCTTCCAAGTTTTCCCCACTGAATTTGTAAACTATAGGGTACATTATATCATTGTTATTATTATTTATCAAAACAGGACAGTTAAAGTACTCCCAAGGCACATTAACAATAAGAGTTAGGGTATACGCTTTCCCTGGTGACCTTATTTGGAATCAAAATCTTTGTCCTTCATTGTTTTGTCCTAATTCTATACTCCCTGCCCACCCAACGTCAAAGACCCTAATAGATGAGCTCTCCCTAATTCCTTTTCCTCTCCTCTGTATCTCAGGCAGGCACCCTTCTCCTGGACAAAACATGCTTGAAGCTTTTATTTTGTTAGATTTCCAGAACGAATTTTGAAGTAGAACCCATGGAAAAGAACAGCTCCAAAAACCTTCGTTTACTTGCTCTAATTGTTCCTCAAAACAAGCAAACTCATTTTCTAAGCTCTGTTCCTTCTATTCTTTCAACTCATTAAAAAATTTAATTGAAAACTCTTTAAAGTTGAAACAAATTCCCAGGTAACCAACATCCTTTCCTTTGCAACTGTTAAATGCCTGTTCTTTTTCTCTTCCTCGCAGTGATTTTTCAAGGAGCAGTAATGGTTTTCATTCAGCTCAGAATACATTTTATCCCATATTTTGCTTTGCTGAACAATTCCTTGGCAAAAAAAAAAAAAAAGGAGCATATTTGTAGGAGAATGAGACTTCAAGGCAGACTGACAGGGAAGGATCGTGGAGTCAGGAAAGGAGGCAGATTGTCCACGGGTGTTTCCTTGTACTGATATCTGCACGCAGCAGTCACTTTTTCTGGCTTTATTCTCTGCTTCTCAGCACAACCAAGACCATACCACGATTCATTTGAAGGGAAAATTGAATTAAAAATGGAAAAGAAGCAGATATGTGAGTCTGACAGTTGGTTTTGACTCCCACCCACTGAGAGAGTAAAGAAGTTTATTGTTTCAGTTGATACCTGGTTTTTGGTGATATATTGTTTGTTGCTGTTATTTTTAAAGCTATTCAGTTACTTTATTTTGCAAGATGGGTGTGGGAAATCCTTTCTTGTCCTTTGGAACTAGTCCATGTCTTAACCTACCAGTAACAGCAACTGTTCTATGTCAGTTATTTTCTGGGCCTTGCTTGTGAATGAAACCTCAGGAGACTTGCCCAATAAGCCCAAGGTACTAGAAATCATTTACACACCAGGGGCACTGTGCTCCTCTCTGCACACACCACTGTGTTTATTATTGAAAACCACATTGGGGAAACATATTCTGAGCTTTTAAGGAGACAGTGCTAAAAATATGTGTCATGCCTATAACAGTTATGTTTGTAATTGGGATTTCTGCCCATCAGCTCTTATTTCTAATTGCTTTGATTTAGAGGTCTTAAAGACAAGAAGCTCTCTTTTTATTATCAGGTCAGATAACTTAAGGCTCTTCTCTGATATATCGTCCCTTTAAAACCACATTGCAGGACATGGAGTTGTCCTGACAAGACATGGCCAAGATAAAACATGTCCATGGACTGGGCTGACATGAAATAGGAAGTGGCAAATATATCATCTGAGGACTCATGACCAAGCACTGCTAGGACCCATGTCCCATTTCCACATACAATAATAGAAAACCTTTGGAGATACTCATTGGACAGTAAGGTTCATGTAAGTTAGCCCAGGATAGTACTGACATTCTCATTAATCCTGACCCATTCTAGAAGTGACCTGAACTCCCCAATTGATTCAATACCTCATTTAAGCCCTCTGGCATCTACAAGAGTAAACTTCACCCACCTAGGACCATGTCTCCCAAACATACAGTTACCATGTTAGGCATAGCAAGATCTGCCTCCAAATTATGACAGGAGTGTTAGGCTACTGGTTTCTTTAATTCCTTTTCACTCTCCCTGACTGAGAGAGAAGGATATATTCATGATAAAAATAAGGTGAGGGAATTTGATAATGATTTAATGTATTCCTTTTGTGGTACATGAAGCCAATCAGAATTTCACAGTTTTGACATTTTTTAAAAAGTACTGAGGAGTTATAAAATTTCAGAAATCTCTGTTCAATTTAAATGAAAGGACATTATATATACAAAAAAAATTTTTTTTCATTTTGGATGACGCCTATTGGCCTGTCTTTCACTAATTCTCTTCTGCTATATCTAACTTTTGTTAAATTTATCTATAAAGCTTTTAAGTTCAATTATTTTTTTTAGTTCTATAATTTCTATTCTTTTTTTAATGTATATAAAATCCAACTCCAGTTTATTTTTTCATCTTTATGTCTACTTTTACTGTCTATTCCTCTGTTCATTGAACATATTAATCAGTTAAAATCCTTATCTACTTATACCAATATTTGTTATCACCTATGGGGTCTGTTTCTACAGTTTGTCTTTTCTCTCAGTTTAAAATCTTATAGCCCTGTCTCTTGGAATTTCTAGTGATTTTAAATTTAATTTCTAGTGATTTAAAGATTAAAACCAGGACGCTGTGCATTAAAAATCTTAGATGCTTCAGCTGATGTTCTCTTTTTCCAGAGAGGTGTACACTTTCCTCACCAAATGGATAGAATAAGAGCTGATCACCCAGGTCACACCCCATATCCCTTAAATAAAAATATCTGGAGGTGAGAGCAAGGCATCAACACTTTTTAAGGATCCCCAGTGATTCCAGTATGCAGCTAAGGAACCACTGTTAACAGCCTAGTAGTTTCACCAAGGACTTTCCCCTAATCCTTGTCTCCTCAGCCCCTGAGAGTGAATCCTAATCCATGTTGCTTTAGCCTGGCAAGACTATCTACATCTCCACTCAACTCTCTAGATATTCTGCTTCATTTCATAACCATACCTGTCTCAAGCATCTTCAGAATTCAGCAAATGTTTGGAGGGAAAAGCAGGTCATATCTTGGGTTCAGTTCTCCACCAGGATTTCAGGATTTCAGGATGAAACCCAGGATTTCATCAGGATTGTGGCCTCCAAGTCTCTGCATTGCTTTAGCCCCATAAGCTTGACAAAGTTCTAGTTGGGGTTTCTTGAACCCCAAAAGCTTCCCTTTTCCCAAAGTCCATATTTTCAGCTTCTTCTCTAGTTCCCAAATCAGTATATGTCCCCAGGGAAAAAGGCAGCATAATATCAGTCCATCTCTCCATTATCTGCTACCCCACTCCTCACTAAATCTTGACCTTTCTAGCTTCAGCAACCCTCCATGCCTCTAAAACACACATACACGTGATTTTTTAAATCCAATTTTCTAGTTGTTCTCAGTGAGCATTGGTCAGCTGTTAACTACTTCATTATATCCAGAAATAGAAGTCTCAGTTCTTTTAAAATATTTTACTTTATCATACTCATGATTAACAGTATCTTATGCCCCAGTACATAGATAATAATTCAGTTAAAAATTATTAATCATCTACTATGTGTCAGATACTAGGGACAGAACAGTGAACAAAACAAGCACAGTCCCTGACTTTGTGCACCTAGTACCCTTGTGTGAGAGAAATAAAGAAATAATATAATGCCAAGTGGTAATTAAATGTTATGAAGAAACATAAAGCTGGGTAATGGAACAGGGAATAGGGAAGGAGCTCTTGTTTTAAAGGGTGGCCAGGAAAGGCCAAATGGTGCAGCAGAGACCTGAATGAAGCCAGGGTCCAGCCATGTGAATTATCTGGGATAAGTGTAGTCTAGGTATAGGAATAGCAACTGCAAAAGTCCGGAGTAGGGAACACCCCTGGCATGTTCAAGAAATAGCCAAGAGAGCAGCAGGGCTAGAATAAGGGGAAGGATGGTTGAAAATCGTCTCATGTTTTCTTTTTTCTCTTTCTCTTATGGCTCATATGTCATGTTCCTTTTCTAAGGATCCTAATGGGGAAGAGAACACCACTGTCTTTAAGATTCAATTTTTTATGTACTGAAAGTCTTCACTGCCATTCTTTTGAGATCATGGCCTACTATGATGTCCTGGGGCCTACACCCTCCACAGGTAAAATTTACTTGTTTTGTTTCATAGGAAATCCTTAAAATGGCTATTCATTCAATGTGTATTTATAGAGGACTGACCACATCAAGACACAGTACTGGGCTAGGTATACAGAACCAGGCTGTTGGCAGTGGCACTGAATCACTTACTGGTTTTAGGAGTCACTTTTTTTTTTTTCCTGCAGTGCATTAATACTGTGTATCCTTATGCTACCAGTTTTTAATTTAAGAAGTACAATCAAGTATTAACTATGTGTTCTGTATAATGGAGTAGAGAAAGAACACAAAAGAAGTACGGACTTGGCCTGCAAGGAGCTGCCTCTTGTAGCAGGAATTCCAATTTGAGCCTAAATTGAGTTTGCACTGGGATTCAACCACAATCTGGCTAATTCAGGAAGGTAAATGAGTCTCCTGTAATGGAAAAGACTGGTTAGGAACAGAACTTTGGTCTAAATTCAACAGATTGTTGAGGGTGTTTAATACTCAGCACCAGTGGACTCATGCCTCTGTCTTTGGGAGAAAGAGTTCAAAAAATTAAGTAAAAACCAGAAGAGCTGTTTCCTGGATGTCTACTAAGGCAGCCAAAGCTCAAATTGGCACAGTTTTGCAGCCTGAGTGGTAGAAAGCAGCTCCAGAGTTCCTGTGTAAGCAGAGAAGGGGCCCAGAGTGCCTGAGCAGCTAAGAGGACCACCCTCACTCTGAATTGAGAAGATGCAGGAGCGGCCATCTCTCTTTGATGCTCTGGTACTGGCAAGAGCAGTTGTGCCTTTGGCATGGCATGGCCACCATTGGAGGCATGACTGTTTTTGGCTGGACCATCCATGCTTCTGGTAGATGCAGCCACAGAAGGCATCAAACACAGCACAAAAGAGCAGAAAATGTTAATGGCAGATACCATGTGGTACAAAAAGAAAGAGCCTGCAAGCACATGGGAGATAGTCCCTGGGGACTGAAGTAGGATAGGGATTTGAGGGAGTTGGAACTCCTAAAAGAAGTGAAAAGTGATAAGGACAGAGTCATAGAATGGCATTGTTATGGTCATTGTGATGTTATTTTTATCCCTAAGATGTTGTGGTATCTAAGGTAAAATATGAAATACAGAGTCTAATCATACTCCTAAAAAGGGGGGTAGAGTATCTCTACTTTAGGCAAAAACATGATGGCCCTGTTATTGATTGAATGTTTGTGTCCCCCCAAAATTCATATTTTGAAGCCCTACCCCCAAATGTGATGGTATTAGAAGGTGAGGCCTTTGAGAGGTAATTAGGTTTAGATGACATCCTGAGGGTGTGGCCCCAATGATGGGATTAATTCTCTTGTAAGAATAAAAAGAGATACCAGAACTTCCTCTCTCAGCCACAGGAGCATGTAGTGAGAAGGTAGCCATCTACAAGCCAGGAAGAGGGTTCTCACCAGGAACCAAATTTACCAGCACCTTGATCTTGGACTTCCCAGCCTCCAGAACTGTGAGAAATAAATTATTTCTGTTGTTTAAGCCACCCAGTCTATGGTATTTTGTTTTAGTAGCCCAAGCAGAGGCCCAGATGACTGAGTGATTTATATAGAGGTAAATGTATTCTCCAGAGAACTTGGGGGTTGAGTCTAGGCTTCTGCTTGACTTAAAACATTTGTATATTCTCTGTGTGGCAAAATGGCAGAACTGAAAATGCCATAGCAATTTGTGAGCCAATACATGACCAGTGACCCTGCTCTGGCTTAGCAGCAGGTATCAAATATTTTCATTGATCTATTCATTTAAATATTCTATTCAACCATCATTTCTGGAATACCTACCATGTACCATTAAATACTTATAGTGAATTAGGTAGGATATTTTTTGCTCAATATTGTTGCTCTTTTGGGGCTCACATTTGGTAGAGGAGAGATTCATGAGCCAGTGACTCTTAAATATTTCCCTCCTATCTCTATGTCTTTGCACAATGTTTCCACTGATAAACTTTTCTTAACCTGTCCCATCCTACACCGTGCCTTGAAAGTTTCTGCTTACCCTTCAAGACTCAGCACACCTCTGGTGAAATTCCTTCCCTAATCAATCCTTCCTAGACCTGCCTCTTCTGCTTTCCCATGGAATCCTCCCTGGTATGTTTTGGTGCATGATCATCTTGTATTGTCATTGTGCCTAGATTTGGCTTCCCATTGCATTTGGAGGTCTTTGAGGATAAGGTTTGTCTTTGTGCCTAGAACTGTACTATTTAATAAATATGTATTGAAAGAGGGAATGAATGAACATAACGTTGATCCTACCATCTCTCAGCCAGACCCCAGAGGAACATGTTGACTTTCTTGAGCTGGTTCTTCTACTTATCAGCACTGTTGGACAATGTGTTGCTCATATTAAAATTCTCTTCTGTTGTGCTATAATTTGTCAATACACATGCACTGCATGCCTACCATGTTCTAGGAACCGTGTTAAGCCTGGGGGTACAAATATGAATAAGACATGGTGGGGTTTATAATCTGGAGGGGTTTATAGTCTGGTGGGGTTTATAGTCTGGAGACACACAAATAGGTAATTTTTCTAGAATATCATCTACATTAAGCAGAGGTATGGGGAACTCGGAGATAAGATGAGATACTAGGAAGGAGACTGTGGACTCAGCCCAACGAGGTTTTAGTAAGTCTTCTCTGATAATCTTGCTGAGCCTATGATTTTTTTTTTAATGCTGTGATTTATCAAGCACTTATTATATGCCATATATAATTCTCATTGCCCTAAAATTAATCTGATAAATGAATCCTAATTGATCTGCACAACAAACCTGAAAGGAAGCTATTTCCCCAGTTTGAATATTTAAAAACTGAGTTTTAGAAAATTTAAGCAACTTGCCCACATTTATACAGTTAGTAAGTGTAAGAGCTGGGATGCAAATCCAGGTCTGTCTCACTGTGTAGGTCTGTGTAGACTGACATGACATCAAAGTTATATAATGGAGAGAACACACTGGGCTTGAAGCCAAATCCCAGACCTATTTCATATTGTCTATGTGAACTTGTGTAAATCATGTAAAACTCTGAAGCCTCACTTTTTTCATCTATAAAACTGAGATGAGAAAGTTACCTCAAGGATAGTTGCAAGAATTAAAATATGAGATTTATTTTGAAACCATGTAGCATGTAATTGTGCTTAGCTCAATGAATATTTATTAAGAAAAAAATACTTCCATCCCCTTAGGTCTCACCACAGGCCCATGAAGCTCTTGTGTTTGTGTAAAATGCTTTCTTTCTCTTGTGTGCGGACTTCAAAAGCACAATTGTTAGCCAACTCTTGGGTAATCGTCTTGAGGATCTGAGGTTATATCAGTAGCTCTTGAGCTAAAGTGTCTCCCAGAGGAGCAGAAGTATATTTTTACTCTGGCTTCTAAGTCCCCTAAGTTCTTGAGCACAGCTGTGTGAAATGAATTTTTAAAAGACTGAAATTATTATGTAACCCTGCTTCTCTCCACTGATGATGAGAAATGGGTTTGAGAGGAGATGAACAGTTCAGACAAGTCCTAGGATTCCATTTAGGCAACCAAATGTTGCTAATAATTGTCAGAGCAAGACTCAGATGATCACGTTAAATCTTCACAGGCATCTTAATGTTATTCCCTGCACATCTTACATATGTGCTAGACAACTAATAGTTAGGCCCTGTGTGCCACAATGCAGCCCAGAGCCATGAGGTTTGACAAGGACGTGGTTGACAGTATTCCTGCTCTAAATATGATTCTCAGATTAGCAGTATCAGCATCACTTAGGAACTTGTTAGAGATACAGAATCTTGGGCTCCACCCCAGACCTACTAAATCAGAAACTGCATTTCAAAAGATCCCCAGGTGACTCTTGTGCTCATTAAAGTCTGAGAAGTATGGAATTAGCCACCGATTAGGAAGCATTTGGGCTCAGGTCTAACCTGCAACGTAGGACAGTAGGATGGCAAGAGATGGTTTAACTTCCTAGCTGTGTGACTTTGGGCAACCTACTTAATTTCTCTGACTCTATTTTCTCATTTGTAAACTGGAGATGATAATAGTTTCCATAGCAAAGGTTGTTAAAGAGTAAATGTGTTAATAAATATAAAGCACTTAGAATAATACTTGATTAATAGCAAGGGAGCCAAGTATTCTTGTTTACAAATGATGATGGTGATAAAATAAACTCCTCTAAGTCACACAGTTAGAGTAGAAACAGACAATTATAAGCCTAAAAAATAATTTAAGTTAGAAACCACCAACTTGGGTTCCTGTCAATGAAGAACCTTAAAGAGGAGGAAATGTTGATACAGAGGTGGCTTTGAGTAGATAATCTCTGGGTCAGCCAAGACAGCTTATCAGGAATAGGTCATCAAATATCTGACATACCTATTGCATACCAAAATTTAAGTTAAATTATTGTGTTTTCTATCTTTTGTCATTATAAACCTGAATTTTTGTTTGCCTGTTTGCTAAGGAAGTCAGAGAGACTGTCAATAAAATTGAAAGGGTATTTTAATAGTTGTAATGACTCTTGCCTTGTAAGTTTAGGACTAGAATATGTTTGTTATAACAGCATTTATGAGAATATTTGCCATAAACAATTCTATCTGCTCATCTATGTTTATCATAGGAATTTGATTTTACTCTCTAACCTATTGATAATCAACCTACTATTATATCTCTGATTTGGCCCTAAACAGCTGGACCAGTATAAAAGGACTGTACAGATACTCTTAAAATTAGGAATCCGGATGAAGGCATAATGTTTTTTTTAATGTATTTTACAAGTAAAATAGACACTTGACAATTAACTTTAAAATGTGTATAGTAAAACCTAAATTTGCCATGATTAACAAGTGTGTCATTATTGCATGACAATTTAGTTAGGCAGAAGGACAGGTACAGATGGGGTATACAAAATAGATTCATGATAGAACTTCTAATTGTGTCAAATTGGGAAAATTTAAGTAGATTATGATAAAAAGATATTAAACATTTATATATCATACAATTAGAATGAGTACAATCTGAGTTAATGTTGTTTTATGAGATTATAGTATTAAACTATAGATGTTTATTTGATCATGTTTGCTATTTAATCTAGTTTTCCTTCCTCATTAATGTATCACTGTCATAGCTTGTTTGTTTGCAGTTTGACCTAAATACATCTTTTAAAGTCATCTCCATCTTTATAAGTATAATCAGTTCCTTCAAGTGTCCAGGTAGTAGAATCTCTTCTGCAAAAATATATACAGATAATAACAATTTAGATAATTAAACAGAGGGGATTATATAGGTTATTGTGCACAGAGAATAATGACATTTAGTTTATATGCTAGATGACATTTGCAAATGGTAATGAAATTTGCTTCTGAGAAATAAACTTCCTCTGCTGATAGAAAATCTTTCTATCATCTGATGAGAAAGATTTTCTTGAACCAGAGTTAGCTCAATTTGAGCTACTCTGGCATCATAATGTTGTAGCTTTCTCTTTTAACCACTTGGGTAAACTGGAATAACTCTCCTAAATACAGAAACTGTTTTGTTTTAAATACTTAAGGTCTAATTAATCAGAGTAATACAGCTCATTTGTACCACGGAAACCAGGAGAAGAGAGGAGGGAGGAAAGTCTCACAGTTGTCTTTGTTCCTTGGTGTTAACAGATTTAAAACTTCACCTTTACCACAAACTGTACCTCTGTAATGACAGTGACGAGGCCCAGCTGTGTGCCTTGGCCCTCTTACCTTACCAAGTGGATTTTGTCAAGGCATCTGTCATGAGGGTGAAGGAGCTCATTCGTTTAATGATACATTGGTTCAAGACATCATTTGCCAACACCACCAAGGAAAATAAGTATGTAACCAGCACATGGGCACCATGTGAGCCTTTCTCTTTTCATGTCCCCTTTCTTTATTCTTTCAGGCTCCACCTCTTTCCTTGGTAGGGAGAGGGAATATATGTAGAGAGGGAAAGAGAGAGAGAGGAAGGAGAGAGGGAGGAAGGAGAGAGCGATATAGAGAATGAGGGCTGTTATAAAATATGGAACACCTGTATTGCATTATTTCAAATATAACATGTTTTGGTAGGAACCAAAGAATAGAAACTAAAATATTCAGTGGCATAACCAAATGGGTTGGTGCAAGGAAATAAGGCACAGAAAAGGAAAAGGGAGACTACTAGCATGATTTGAATGAGCTGTTCAGTCATTTAGTGTTCAAGCTTTAAGTATTGCTTCTACTGTAGCCAATTCTAACAGAGCAGAGTTGTCCTCTACAGGAGGGGGAGCCTCAAAAGTTGATATGTGCATGTTTAGTATCTTTTCTTCACTTTGGTAGCAACAGGCTCTAACGTATAGTAAAGGGATATGAGGGAGACTCAGATACTGGTTTGAGTATTTTAAGATAAACTTTTGAAAAACAGAGAACTAGAATATACTTGTATGAATTCTCCATTTGGCAGAAGTAGCAGAGGCAGGGGGTTTATTATAACATATTTATATATGGCTACTTTCTACATGGAATAAGTCTTCTTCAGCTTTGTATAAAGTTGTTACTAATCTTGATTTGTTCATCTGAATCACACATTCTGTTTACTCTTTGTATATTTTTGTGTTTAATATTGATGATAACATTAGTCACTTTGTAAAAACATACATTACTCCTCTATAGTTACCTCCTATTTCTAAGCATCTCTAACCATTCTATATATTTTTTCTCTTTTGGTTGAGTAAAAATTTACTAGTAAAAATAGGAAAACTAGTGAATATAGAAAAAAGAAATAAAGCTTCTTACTTTGAGTAGATCCTTGGTCAGATGACAAGCCTGGTTTTGAAATCACTTTTTTTTTTTTTGGTAGTGGAGAGCATTTATAGATCTGCAAGAAGGAACTTATCTAATAATGTAGCAGAAAAATAATTCTAAGACTTAAAAAGGTGGTATTGTGGGGAAATTGGACCACATATGTTCCAATACGATAATTGGTTTTCTATTTCAGGAAAGTAATCTTGTAATGTGTATTAAGTATTTATTATGTGTTAAGGATTTTAAAATATTCAAACCATCTGTCAAGTTAACTCCCATCTAAGTTAAAACAAAACAAAAACAGGTGAAAGTAAGAAGTAAAAAATTTCTTATTATTTGGTTTTAAAAAGAGTTGAGGCCATTTATATTAAGTATTTCATTAAAAAAGAGTACTCAAAGATTTTAAAAGAGATGTCAGAAATACTTAGATGAACTACCCTTAGAGAAAATAAATCACATAAAAAAAAGTAATTTGTATAAGTATATTCAGAATAGTGCTACTAAAGATAATGAAATTTGGGAATGAAGTAAAATTGTCATGATGAAATACTATTCAAGACAAGTTTGGGAAACATGGAAATACGTAGAAAGATTTACATGAAACAATTTTAAATGACTAAAATACGACACAAAATAATATGAACACATAACAGAACTATATAAATATATATGTAATCATGCTATAAAAATGTGAAGTTCATTGCTTATTAAGTCTCCCCCCACCCCCAAATTTTCTTTCATAAAATGTGAAGAGCATATCCTGCTTGAGCAATTTTCAACCATGGCTTACTTTGGGCACTTGGAAGCATCAGATTGTTAAAGTAGAGGTGGACTTTAAGTCTTGTGTCTATTGTCGTCAACCCCTGAGGGAAAATCACAGGAACTGAGTTACTGATTAGCTGAAATCTGGTTTGCTGTTCATTACCAGGACAAGAGGTTTCATCTATTTTTAGTTTTTTCTATTTCCTTTGTTGAGGTAAAAACAAATGATTAATATAATAGTAAGAAAATGCTACTCTGTTTCCCCTAAATTCTATTAGAGGAAATAAATTGCATGATTTTGCAATACATCATCAAAAGAGATGTCTATGGCTAATGAATGCCAAGGCAGTAAAAATACATATTTGAATATCAACCACCATGAAATCCCCAAACTGTCATGTTGGGTTTTTTTCTCCCAAGTTTGCTTATCAGCTTTAAATTGTTTTCCTGGTATATAAACTGCAGTTTAAGACTTAATGTAAAAAAAAAACCAAGTTTCTTTCTTCACCCTAAATCCTCACCTCCCAAAAATATGTTTAGAGCATATTCTCCAAATTTGTTTTTTATGTATGCTTAATTTAAAAAAATGTATTTGCTGTTTATTGCTTTAAAATTTTTTCAGTTAATCTATATTGTATCTTTATATCTGTACATTGTGATCTACCATACTTCTTTTAATGACTGCATAGTACAGGACAACGCTGTCTAAAAAAATAGAATGTGAGGTTCAAATACGAGCCACATATGCAGTATTATATATTCTAGTAGCCACATTAAAAAGGTAAAAAGTAATAGGGGAAATTAATTTTAATAATATATTTACCCAATATATCCAAAATGTTATCATTTCAACATGCAGTCAATATAAAAATTATTAATGAGATATTTTCCTTTATATAACTCTTCAAAATACAGTACATACTGAAGTCAGACTAGCCACATGTCAAGTGCTCAATAGCCACATGCAGCTAGTGGCTGCCATACTGAATAGCACAGTAAGAGATGTACCATGAAGCTATCTAACTAGTCCCCTATTGATGAACTTCCAATATTTACTATTTCAAACAATAAAATAAAAAATATACTTTTGTATATATCTTTGAGCACTTGTAGATGTTTTTTACAGAATGAATTCATAGAAGTGAAAAATGCTGGGTCAAAAGGATGGAACATCTCAAATTTTAATAGAGTTGACTCCAAAAAAGGATATTAATTTAGAGTCTCACCAATGGCGTGTGAGTGTCCCTTTCCTCACAGACTTACCAATGTTGGACATTATAATTCCTTTTTTTGCCAGTCTGATTGGTGGAAATATTGTTTTTGTTTGGTAAGTAGTGAGATTGAAAATAGAATTTCTTCTTCTGTAAATTGCCTTTTGAGCTTGGATTTTTCTCATAACTGAATAAACCTGTCTTCACTTTCTGGGTTAATGGAAGTAGGTACAACCCTTCATTCTGTGTGTCTAGATTCCGGAGACTTCCCTCCTCTTACACAGTGGAGCTCCTCACCATATATATCTGGGAACGGGCAGAGAAGCCCCTGTTCTTCAGCCTGGTGCAGGGAATGAGGGCAGTCCTCAAACTTCTTGTTCGATATGCAGAAATCGACGTTGTTTGGCACAGACACTATCATCCCAAGTTCCCCATTTTTGTAAAGGTTAACCAGAAGCACACAAGGTAACTATTTATCTTTTCTACACCCTTAAGATATAAGAAGCAGGTTTGCCATCAAGCAAGAAAGTCTGGAGCAAAGAGTAGCTTTATTGGGATTCCATGTAAATGAGAAGGCCCTGATTACTACAAAGTCAATTCCCTTCAATTACTTCTCACAGAACTTTAATTCTAAAGTGTGAATTAAGAGTAATTCGAGTAAAATGAATAGAATGTGGATATAGACAACAAATGAGGAGGAAACTGAAGACTGAATCCAGGGAGGACATGCTTCCTCAGGTGAAAAGGGAAAATGAGATCAAGTCAGAGTTGGTGGGGCAGAAACAAATGGCTGTTTTCTAATAGGTGTGGTTAGTCCTCCATGGACTCACTACCACAGTTCCCAGAGAGTCCTTTTCTTAACAGAATTCCATATTTAACTCAGACATTCCCCTCTTCTAACTATACAGCAAATTGAAACTGGGTTTAGAAATGGGGAGTATGAGGTTTGTTTTGCTTTGTTTTAGGCCATTTATTTTAGACCCTGCAAATCCTACTGTAAACGTGTGTGACACCTGCAATGCCTGGGATGAAGTTGCACATGTGGCGAGACTCAGCTTATTGAAGCCTCTTTTCAGGGGAGTGAGAGCTGAGCCCCCCTGGCTTTTCACAAATGACTGGTAAACTGGGCAAGGAGCTACTGTCCTTGCGTTTCTATGAAGAAAATAAAAAAGGATGCAAAACATGTTGCCAAGAACACTCTGGATGAAGAAAACTTGTCTTAATTTAATTCACTACTTTAGTGAGCCCAGTCTTTAACAAACATCACTTAAAAGGATCTGTCTCAGCCTTTAAGAGAATTTGCTTTGGTGGCCTTGTGACCAAAAAACATTTTTTAAAAATCCAAGAAAAAAAAAAAATCCAAGTGGCCACAATAAACAAATAAATAAAACAAAATCCCCAGATCCATTGAGAGAAGATAAACTGAAAGGGCAAAATAGCTCCCATTTTTTAGTTCATTAAAGTTTCAGGTTGACTTTTCAACTCTCCTGGCAATCTGGTATTTCCCTGGGTCACCTGCGTTTTCACAATTTCCCTATGAAAACCTGCTTGTACTAAGTACCGCCTATTTACTTCCAGACATCATCTAACAGATTAGTACATGGACATAGGGAAATATCCGGGAGATACACAACGGATTGCCTCAGAATAACTTGTTTCCAAATCATTTTATAGCTATCTGCATCATAACCCATGGGTCAGAGTGGAACCATACTTAAGGTTTGCAAGTTGCTCAGTCATGAGCAGGGATAAACAAACTACCCAGGTCATTGCACTGTCCAGTTTTGCCACAATTGTTTTTAATTGTTGAGACCCACTGTTTTCTTTTCTATTAAAAGCATTAGCAGTCACTGGTAATGAAAGCCAGGGCCCACCAGAAATAGACCAGAGGGGATTTCCTGATTCTCTTGCATAGCAGCAATTCATCAGCACTGAAGGTATATGAAATGTGGCTGCAGAGTAATGCCAGTGATTAGGCCTCTCCACACAACAGAACTCTTACATATAAATGAGTGTCGTCCTCTTCAGGGCAGTCCTCAGAGAACCTGTATGCTTATTCCAGCAATGTGATTGGTCTGGAAACACTTTTGGATTTCCCCTCCAGGGGAAAATGTTCTTTTGAACATCCTTAATGGTGACAAAATTTGTCCTTTGAGGGTGAATTTGATTTTTGGAAATGGTACAATGTATTCATAGTGAACATCTGTTGTTTTTGGTCTACCCGGAATCCTTTTCCCCAACTAATGTTTGGAGAGACTGCGTTTATTCTATTGTTCACTCTGTCTCTGAAGGCTCTTGAGGAGAAATAGTTTCAAAAAATGCCTTGGGAAATGGCCACATTTTCCCTATATTGGTAACTGAACCCATATTTACCTGAGATGACTACTGCTCCCCTACTAGGTCCAAGTCATTTAGGTGGGATGACTTCACCAGTAGTTCCAGGGGGCAGACACATGACTCGGGTGATTGAGTCAACTGAAACACCACTGTGGCACTCGGCTCTGGAATTTGGACTTACACTGCTGGGAAGAGAATTTCTCATTCTGCTACGATGTAAGACTGAAACTGCTGGCCACCATCTTGCTGCTCTATGGGGAGAGAGCTTGCTTAAAAATGGAGCCAATACAAAAGAAAGGAGATGTGAGAAATGAGCAATGATACACATGAATGTGCACATATGTACACATCTGTATAATGAGAGAGATCAAGTCCTGGTTTGTGCTCCTGGATCCAGATATACTTGGAGCAAAAACTGTCCTGGGGCTTGTTTATGTCAATAAACTGCCCTTTTTGAGCCAATAAACTTCCCTTTTGCCTAGTAGGTTTGATTTGATTTTCTGCCTTACTAATCCTGACTAGTGATTCCTGACTAATCTGCTAGAACAGAGCCAGGTCTGATGAATGAATTAACTCCTCAAGCAAGGAGTAAGGAAGGCACCAAGACACTGATGACAAATTTCTACTCAAGAAACATTCATTGAGTACCTGCTAAGTATTAGGCCTAATAGTCAAGATACTGAAATAAACTAGTCAGTTCAGGATGGCAAGGTGCTTTCTGCTGACAAAAGAGATTGACTCTTTTTTCTCTGACAAAAGACTCCATTCCCAAGGAGGAGTTCGTGACAGAAATGTCTCTGGCAAAGACAGCACCCTTGAGCATTGTCAGAGCATGTTATGAGTTTCCCAAGGTGACTAATTTTTAAAGAAGACAACAATTATTTGAGGTTATGAATTCTATCTTCATAAAAATAGAATTCTATGTCCCTCTGTGGTCATACCTCCTGTGGAACATGAGAACACAGGAATTTCTATGTAGGGGGAGGAACAACATGATGGTTAGCACATAATACATAAATTTATTTCAGATTTGGGAAGGACTCCTGAGTGGTGTTAGAGCTTACATTGGAGTGGAAGGAGCAGTGAGTGGGGAAAAATTTAACTCTGTCACCAGTCCTAAGTCTAGTTTTCTTAGCAGCGTTTCTATTGCTTGAATAGGTTTTTCCTCATGTCAGCTTTCTTGGTCTATTCTTAGTATGAAAAGTCCAGGATAATCTAGAGTAATTTTGCTCTGAAGTTAGTAAGGTGAGATTTCTTTGGCTGCAAAGTGTGTGATCCACTCAGGTAAAGAGTAAGTGAATTTACTGAAGGGTGCTTGGGCCAGCAGCTCTCACCGTTTCCTCGTGGGCCTCATGCTCTCAACTTTGACTTGTGTTTCTGCCTCTCCTTGCATCTGCTCTCCACACCAACCACCTCTCCTCTTTCTACGGACCAGCTTCCTCTGCTGACTCATCATTCCTACTTCCTCATCACTTCAGCCTGCACAGCGCTCATGAACATGACCCTTCCAACCTCAGCTCCCAACTTGAACTGCCAAATTCCTTCCATGTTTCTTAGTTCACATTCCTGAGGGGGACAGACTGATCAGTCCAGTTTGTAGTTTTGAGCCAGATTACCCAGAACCACTGGCTAGCTATGGGACATCCATGATCAGGATGGGGCAATGCCATGTGGAGCCAAATGAGAACACCAAAGAAGCAGGAAACTTTAGGGGTATGGATGAGTACAATAATGCAATCCTGTTTCATGTGCTTGTGTCTTTCCCCACAGGACCTGCAAAGTGGCTTAGTAGCTGCCATTTTTAGGTCATCCAATGTTCGTGTTTCTAGTGATACCAATTCTTAGAAATTTTCAAAGTGTTTGTAGGAAAGGCAGGAGAAAAGCACTTCTTCAGTAAGTCAGCAAGTAGAAGAAACCATGATCAGAAGAAGCAACAAGTGATGGCAGGTGGTGGGGTATTATCAAGCTAAATCTTGGGGTGGGGGCAAAGAGAAAATAAGGGGACCATTTGGAGAACAAGTTTGAGACTAAGGAATATGCCCCCAGGAGGTAGGTCCTCAATAATATGCCCTAGACCCACAGCTGCCCCTTATTCTATTCTCCCCTGCCCATAACCTAGAGCATATTAGGTCCCATAAATCAATATTTAAGGTACCCTATTGTTTATACAAGCTAGTCTAGGAAACTGGCCACCATTTATGGCCTTGCTCCTATAGAAGAATGCATCCTCAGGATTGAACAACTAACTGACTTACAAATGGACTTGTGACATGTAATTGCTGCTAAAATTGGGAACTGCCTATAAATAGATAGCATTCTGGGACTTTCACTTGGGAACCAACAATCACTAGAGAATCAACAGCTCACAGGAAGAAGTTCTGCTTCCCTTTCCCACAACCTACTTTGCTCCAACGAAGAAAGTGCTACCAGGGTTTAGTCAGGTTTAAAGAAGTGACCTTAACCATGAGCTAATAGAGATTTTCACGGTTTCTAGTAAAGGGATTAAAAGTAATTCCAAATGTTGGAGCCAAAGTGATAAAAAGAGTGGGAGCTCTTTTGGGAGAGAAAAGGCAGCTATATCTCTGCCCCTTCTGCTTCTCTCTAGCTTCCAGGAGGGGTAAAGAGGCAACCTTTCCCTCTCCCCTTTATTCCTTTCTGTGCTCTCTCTGCCAAGAGGCTAGTTATATCAGAAGGCCAGGGCTGTGCTGCCTACTAAAGAATGTGCTAGGTAGCTCTAGGCCAAAAGAACTCAAATTTAAGTGTGATCAGAAACACCTGGTGGAGAGGTAAATCATCCAGACTCTCTCCTGGAATTTGGCCAGCAGGTCTGGGTGTGGCCCAGGAACTTGTACTTTTAAAGGATGATTCTGGGGCAGTTAGTGTATCGTATTTGTGAAAGAAAGCCTGGACCCTGGAGCAGAATCTGGCTCTTCTGCTAAGGTATGTGTGTTTGTGCGCGCACATACACGCTTGCTCTGCTTTAGTTCTGGGCTCCAGGAAAGCCTCTTGCTCAAGCAAAAGGTTTTGCTCCTACCTAAATCAGAAAAGCTCAACATTTTGAATTTGGAGCCAATGCCAAATTAAGTAACAGCTCCCACTAGTTAGGCCATAGACCTCTGAGCCAGAACTTCCTGGGTAGAGCAGTGGTTCTCAACCTTGTTGTACATTCGAACTACCTGGGGAGCTTTAAAAAATACTGATGCCTGGGTCCCACTTCCAGAAAGTCTGATTTCATTGGTCTGGATACAGTCTGGACAGTTAGGATCTTTTAAAGCTCTTTGGATATTTCTAATGGGCAGCCAAAGAGAACCACTGTAGTAGGAAAAATAATTTTCATTTTCCTGGAACCCTGGCTAAAAACAATCTCAATATTCGCTCTTTAACATGGTGGACACCATAGAAGAAAGATTGATATTTGCATTTCTGCAAGGTAAAACAAAACAAAACAAAACAGCAACAATATATAAGAGATAATGTCTTGAATAGTGTTTACCTGTAAACATAGTCAAGGATAATAAAAATATTCTTAGTCTGTCTTCTTTTGTCCTGTGGCAAGAAAGAAAGGCATGGCATGATATAACTGAGAACTCTCTGAAGCATTTCAGAGATAAAGTCAACTACAACAATACTCCTGACTTCAAAAGCTTTCCCTAAAGAAACCGAAAGGTGTTAAACCTTTATGTTTTCTCTTTTTCCTGAGACCTAGCTGACCAGATTCATCATTGATGTAGGTACAGCATTTCAGGAATATCTATGGCTTGATTCTTTTCATATTCTAGAAATAGGTGAATGAATTTAACAGCAAACATATCAATGGACTATATCTTTTGAACAAATGGACAACCAAATTCTGATCATTAGAGGAACAATGACTTTATTAAATCTGTAATATTCTAACATGTTCACACAAATTTAGTGACTAGTTGGCTTTAAGCTGTTTTTTTCATAACAATCTGGTGTATTGGGGTTTTGTGAGAATTGAACTATCTCTTGTCAAAATACAGTGCAATTCTGTATTTAAGGATGATGACATTTATCTTAGAGATAGGTTAATGGGACGATGTCTGAGTTAGTTGGATTCCTGCTGAAAAGCTTAAGAAACTGTAAGTATGTGCTCAAAATTAAGAGTTCTAAACTGGGGGTCCTTGGACAGAGCAATCTATGGATTTTGGGGAGGTCCACATACGCTCTGAAACAGTTTGTGTAATTTTGAATGTATACGCTTCGTTCTATTTTCCTAGGAGAAGGTCCATAGCTTCTATCAGATTCTCAAAGGGTTTATAACCACAAAAGGTTAGGACACATAGCTCCATATATTTAAATAGAGAATCCTCCACTCTAGGCCCCTTCAACACAGTGTGCTATTGAGAACAAGATATAGAAATTGAAAAATAATAATAACCTACTTTGCTCTTCAACCCTGCTCTTCTCAGGGCCAGGATTATAGACATTTATGTGATGTACTGACAGCCGTTAGGTCTTAGCTGAAACTGATTTGCGATAAATGAGCATCAAAGAGAGCAGCAGTGGCAAAGATTCTGACTTTTGCTTCTTTTGCTGAAACTTCCCTACCATTGCAGGAAGAGTGGGCAGTTTTGACCAGCCAGGAAAAGCTGATAGTGGCCAAGACAGAACCTCTGCTTTCAGTGTACAGAATGGGTACAGTTTTCTAATTGCAGGGCAGAGAATACATTTAATATTTTCCCAGCTGATTCCTGTTCCTGCATCTAATTAGATGGTGTCAGCTTGAGGTGGTCATTGTTAAAGGCTGCAAATGCAGTACAGATGTACCTACCTTTAATCACACCCAACATGGGAAGTTGTGGCTTTTCTGAAATGATAAAGAGTAATGACTTTATGAAAAAATTACTTTAAATAGGAAGTAATTTAATTTTAAAATTTATTCAAATTATAAATATTAATTCTAATTCCCATTCAGAAATTTCTTCTAGGTGACGTTTAGCCTCATTACGGGGAGAAATGTGATTTTTTTGTTAAAACAATATTTTAAATAAAATTTATCTAATATTATATAGCATTACTGTTTCAAGACATTTGAGTAGGGCAGATATGTAGCTAAATTTTCCCTGATGTGAAAAATATGATGTATGAAGTTAATTTTTTATTAACAAGGCTAATTCCAAAATATATGCTCAGTATATAGTACTCAGTATACAGTTTTATGGGGATTCAAGGAGTGACAATTAGCACTGTAGATATTTAGATATGAAGCTAAACTCACATTTTTGTAAACTTTAATGTAATTATAATGGTTTTAGCTTTCATGAAACAATGTGCATTTGCGTAAACAAGAAGAAAAGGAAACCTTATTCAAAATTGAGAAAACTGTTTTCTTAAATTTGAATTATTGTAGTAAATGCAAGATAATCCTTTCCATGTTAAAAATAGGGAAATACTTGTGTTTAAAATTGACACTGCTGCCATTCTTAAATCTGAGTGACCAGGAACCATCTAAAAATTGGTTTGTATTTGCTTTTGGTTTTCTAATCTGTTGATTGATCCGAGCCATTTTGAAAAAGAGATGGCAATGTTTTATCCCTTCTTTAAAGAAGATTCCAGTCATTTAAACTGAAAAATGACACTACGTTTGAGCTACTGGTGGTTAAGTTCTTGAACAATAACAAAGACAGCTAATAATTCCTTTTCTCCAATGCATGAGAAATAAATCAAATGTGAATATAAGCATTGTTAAATGCTAATGATTTTTCAAAATGTTTTAACCTTTGAAATGCCAGTAACTTTCTCCATTATAGATATATGACTGAGGTGGCAGAAATAAAAATAAATCAATTCATCTATTTGCAGATTAAAAATGCATATGACTGATTGCAGGACTCATAAAAACTGGACATTAATTCTTCTTGAGGAATACAAGTGAGGGTACTATCCTGGGTGACACTTATCCCCATACGGAAGAGTGGATTGAAAAAAATTTTTATTACTATGACATTTTAAGCCACATTACATTTATATAGTATTTTCATACTATTACCACTTCAAAATCTTTGATAGTGGGATGTCCAGATAAAATCCTCACTGAAGTTTTGGATTACACCTAGTAGAGTGTAAGTGATCTTGTAGCTTACAAAGCTTAGGAAGAAACTCTGACCCCTGGATATTTTTTAAAAGAATCCATATTGTTTATTTAATCCCAAGTATTTTTTAATTGCTATCATGCTACTTTCCCCAGTCCTGGCTGGTGTTCTTTTCGGGGATGCTACATTGACCCATTCTTTTAAACAACATATATAATCTAGCAAGGCACATGTCAACAAGGCTTCAGGTTGAAGCCAGGCCTGGAAAATATTTTTCAAGCAATCCTGTCTCCATCCTTTCAGTCTGAGGTGGAACTATTTAGAATGTGATGGGAAAATTGCATTGAGTGACATGTTGGGTCCTGTAAGGGTCCTGCCACTCTGAGATGCTATGAATGGAATGGGTGGGGAGAATTAGTACAGCCTTCAGGCAGCGTCTATAGCTGCTAAAGCCTCTGATGACCTCCTTCAATGAGCTTCCTAATGTTACAGTCCGGCCTCTGCCCGCCTTGGGGGCAGCTGGGACCTGGCCTTGTTAGTGATAGCTGCAAAGGGCCGTGAGGCTCAACTGATCATCACTGGGTGAGGAAGTGTCAGGATCACTGTAGATCTGAGTCAGGGCTAAACTCAGGATTTCTTTCTTTTCTTTGTAAAAACGTAGTTCTTGTCCTGCTTTCCTGGCTTCCTCCAGCTCCCTCAGGGCCATGCGTAGCTCTTGGGAGAGAATTCCTGGTGACTCCCGCTCCTTCATGATCCAGTCCAGGGCCATGTGGCTGCGCATCTTTTCATCTAGGGAATACTGGGAATAGTAGGAGATGACTTCCTGGGAGCCAAGAAACAAAGTCCAGAGAGTCAGTAAAGAGCAACAAAGGTACCCGGGCTCATGGCCTTCTGACGCCTCATTGCCTGTGCCTCCACCACCCCACACACACCCCCAGGGGTTCTACCAATAACCAGACCTCTCTGATGTTCACAAACCGAAGCCAAATCTCAGGACATACCTCTTAAAGGAAATAGAGGGCTCAGCTGGTACACAAAGTAGGGTCACTCCAGGTTGAATCAAAACACTACCACCAGGAATGACCCAATAATGTTCACAGAACAGAGCTCTGACCTTGCTAGAAAATATGTCTTCCTTTGAAAATGCATTCCTATAACAATTAGTATGAACATTATCTCATTCATTGAACTCTTCTGCTCAGCATTATCTCCTTTGGCAAGATAGAGAGGGAAACAATTATACGGAAGGATTCGGACAGAACTGGGTTTGGTCACACCCATTGCAGAAAGCAGGGAGCTTTGAATCAGGACAAGACTTAGACACCAGGAGAATCAACTTCCTAACTGCTATGTTGTTAGCATAAGGAAGATGACAGACTGAATGGCTCACAGAAACTATGGGAAGAACTTTAAAAATGTATTATGGAATATAGGTATTATCATCATTGATATCATAATGGTACCTTCATGTACATTGTCTCTCACTTTCTCCAAATAATTAAAAATTTGTCACTGTCTGTCAATTCTCATGTTTAAAATTTGCCAATACATTGTAACATCATGTATAAGTTTGATGGATGCACTTTAAGAAGGTCTTGTGGAGTGGATGCATTGTTTATTTTTATTTTCAAGAACATATGGTATTTATTTATGACCTTAACAAATTAAAAACAATCATGGAAAAGTGTTTATAACCAACCCGGCATATTTCAAAGGCTTTTTATTGAATCAAAGGAAAAGAAAAAAAATAGCCAAAGCCATTGTCAGCTACTCATTTCTTTTCCATCTTTGACATTTTGAAAGCCAGGCTTTCTAAGCAAAGAACAACTAAAAACTCCTGGGGCTGCAGTGCATGGAAAACTCTTACACCCACCCTCATATTGCTGACTAGTAGAGGCTCTGTTCCTCATACAAATTCCTGTTAGCAAATTCTCAAAACAAACTACCATCTTCGAAGGCTAATGGGGTAAAGGAAGAATAAATCTTGAGGGATAGCAGGTGAGAATCATTAAGTGCATGGGAGGGGGGTTGTCTTTGCTACTAAAAAAAAGGGAGAAGGGTGCTTTTTATAGGTAGCAAAGAAATAGTGAGACCCTGTCTCTGAAAATTAAAGAAGAAACTTCCAAACCAAAAAACTGGAGTGACTGAAATACCAGGTTGTCCACCTTTATAATCATTTCTGTTGTCCCTTAAGGACATTTGGTGGGGATGAGAAAAATCCTCCTGCTACACAATCAACTCTACCAGAAGCAGTGCAGACTCACATTTCTTTCTGCCTTGAAGCATGGGAGAGGGCACACATTCCAAGCAGGGAGGACAGGTGCATAGAGTAGATTCAGTATTTGACTTAGAAACTAAGTCTGTCTTAATGATCCCTTCATTCTGGCATTCAGTACAGGTATCTAACTCAGTCCTATGCCCGGCCAACATTCTTCTTAGTGTGCATTTTTGGTCAGTCCCTGATGCAACTGGACTGATGTATATCCTGGAAGATGACAAGCCGTCTGCTCAGTCCATACAACGCAAACCTGTTTTTATTGGAAAATCTCACCTGTCGGGAACACTTTGTTTCACGAAGGGCTTTTAGGCTTCCATTCCAGTGCAATAGTTGGAAAATGGTCATAAGCTCCTATAAAACCCAAATACCTGTCATTAGTCTCAAAGCAGAAATGTGAAGGAAAATGTCTCAGTGATTGCTGAGCAGGGCATAACTCTGATCCCCAACTATATTGGGGAAATAGAATATACAGTGCTGTCAGAACACTTTGAGACTTTTCAAATACCACAATCCTAGGCTTTCAGAGCATTTTTCCTTCCCTCCCCTGCTATTTGGCACAAATTATTAAATAATTGACAAATACCTTTCAACATTAAAAATACATATGCTCTAACAATTATACACCGAAGAAATTATGTAAATATACCAGCACATCTTAGAATAATGTATAGGCAAGGCTATTCATTGCATCACTTTTTAAAATTGCCCAAGACTGGGAATATTTTAAATGTTCATTCTTAAAGGAACGGTTAAATAAAATATCATCCTAAAGTGTAGCAGAATACGGCACCCCCAAATATGCCACTTGGGTATATTGATTATTTTGAGCTGTAAATACTTAAAAAACTGCAAAGAGGCTTTCTCTGAACTCCCCTTATCTGCCTAAAGACAGATCCTCCAAAAGGAACACAGTTGTCATAAATCCCCTCCCCAAGAGTTGCATCAAGCAGGGAAGATTGACTCTTATCACAGAAGTAGAAACTAAAGTCCATTCCACACCCAGACAAACTTGGTCACAAACTATCATAGCTCCCATCAATTCTTCTAAGGGCCCATTCATCTTTCTTAAAGATTATTTAAGGCCTGAGAGGCCTATATCCCCTCTCCCCTTTCCCTATTAAGATGGTATTCAATCCTGAATTCTAAGCCACCTTGTGGAGGTACTCATTTTTCCCTGGGTACCTCTCACATATACATGAAGTGTACTTCTGTTTTTCTCTTCTTCATCTGTCTTTTATTACAGGGGCCTCAGCTAAGAACTCGGAAGGGCAGAAGGAAAATGATTCTTCCTCCCTACAACACATTCACCCTACCAAATACGCTGCAATCACAAAGCATGAGAAGGCTCTCTAGTTCTAATATAAAGAGTCTCTATGAGGTGTTGTTAAGTTAAAAGCAAAGTGTCCAACATGTACACTGTGTGCTACTATTTGATTAAAAAGAATAGGAGATGCCTATAAATATTTGCTTATAAACTCCTAGGAGAGTTCTGGCAAGATACAAAAGAATCTGGTAACATGAGTTGCCTCTGGGGAGAAAAAAGGAGGGAGACCTTTCTCTGACATTCTTTGTACCTTTTGAATCATGCGACAATATTACGTATTAAGGAAAACAATTTAAATGTAATGGACAAACATATAATGGACAAACTACAGAAACTGTAAAAAACCCCTAAGTTTATAAATTCAGTCAAGAAAATGCCTTAAAATATGGACAATAAGGTTGAACTGACATTAAAACTCACCCATAGTTTTCACATTCAATGGCTAGGGCTGAGCACAGCATTAAGCCTTTCTATCGGCACCATCCTTTCCCTGCATGACACCCAGGGCAAGCTAATGTGTATTCAACATACTGAAGATTTTATTTTCCTAATCGTATTAGGATTAGCAGTCTTCCACTGAAGTTACCTGCATTTTTTTTTTCTTTTTTGACCAGAGAAACATCTACTGTGGATTAGTAGTACAAACCACAACCACATAATTATTAGAAAATAACAATACAATTAAGGAACTTCCTGGTCATGAAACTAGTTATGAAAACTTAACATTTAGACAGATGTCTTATGCCCATTCAAAAAAAGTGGATTTTTATTGTCTTTTGGTCTGCTTGCTCTGGAAAACGTTTTCACTATGAAAATCAGGAGACGCAAAGTCACTCTGAGATTCCAGTTATCTTAAAATTATGAGGTAAAAGTTAAAGTGATAAGATCATCAGAAAAAATAGCACTATTCTCAAGTCTAGAACTGCCATTAGAATGTAATGCTTTTCTTCTTTTCAGTTTGGGATACAGTTTGGGATTTTGTGTATGTACTACTGCACAGTAAGCACCCCAAGAACCCACAGAGACCTTAGTAAAAGCAAAACCATGTGTTTCCATTAATTAAAATATGACATGGACACCAGCTGAGCTATATGCCTCCTGCCCCAAACACTGACCCCACCATCTGCCCAGGGTCCTAGGTCCAGTGTTTGGGTAGCCCACCCCTCTTATGCTAATTTGGAAAAGTGAGAGTGGTTTGTTCCATAACCAAATCTTGCCTAATCTGGATCTCACCACTATGCTTCTTATCAAAGTAACCCCAGTAACTGAGGAAGACAAATTTGTGCTGCCCTTCTTACCGTACCCTCAAGCCTACTCAGTGAATGCTTTGCAGCCATAAAAATGAATAGGAATGCTCTTTTGGTTCTGATATGGAATAGTCTCTACCGTGTTACAGGAGGGACAATATTTACAAATAAGACATTTTGTTTTATGTTTTATCTTAAGACTCCACTTAAATTTTGTATTCTATTGTTTGCGCATTTTTTTTAAAGAAGAAAATAAATACGACTCCACTCCTTTCCCCACCCTGCAATCTTCATGTAAAGCTGACAACCCAGAAAGATATACTGAGTTTATCCTGTGGCTTCCAATAGCCCTCTTGGCATTGTCCTTGCATCCTTGTGGCCCAGTTTGAGAAACAACCTATTGCCAACAGAGCTCTTAATTCCATCCTCTGACAATTGTTGCCTTAGTAATATATTTTTCTTCCAATGTCCTCTCAGCTCTTATTCTTATCTGTGCACTAAGCCCCCCATCCAGATAAATTTCTTTCATGCCACTCAGCAATCCTCCTAAGACTTCAGAACCCACAATTCTGTGAACAGAACCAGAAATCTTTCCCATGTGCCTTGGCAACCTACATCTCTCAAACACTTCCCCACAGAGACCTGAACTGTTTCTGCCTGCAAGAAGACGATCCTCCTCCTCCTCACCCCCCAAATTTCTATTCTATCACCAAGCAGTTTTTCCCTCTGCAGTAATACAACTGCCTCTTCTTCATTGTTGCTCTTGTTCCTAAAATCCCCCAGGAAAGATAACCTTCTGTCTGCCTTCTTACATTATGTCCTGATCTAGTTCTTGCTCTCCTCTCTGGAGATATGACTCTCACCATCGTCATATAAAGTATATTGAAATATTTCCACATTCTTCCTGTCCCACCTCTTTATTTCCCCTCATATGACCAAGTTCACTATCTTCAGATCTTCCTGAAGCTGTATGAGTCCTGGGCTCAACCCCAGGAAATCCTTGTGTGCCTCACATTGATTCCATTGGAAATCCTTGCATTATGGGCAGACTGGCAAGGAGAGGGTAGCCAGGGACTTCTGTGAGGATTCGTTGCATCGTTTCACCATGACTCCTCACTGTCTGGTCTTCACAGCCTCATTTTCTACCTGTCGAAGCCCTATCACTTTGAAGGAAGTCTGTTTGGTGATCTACCTGTCCTGCTCCTTCCTCACTGAAGTCTTTGTACTGTGTTTGTTACGTGGGCTGATCTAGAAGCCTGGGTCAACTGGGTGGGCTGACAGATAAACAAGAAGCTGGCCTAGAGGTGGGGTTGGGACTAGGGTGAGGTGAGTGAAGCAAGATTTAAGGTACGTCATACAAGTTCAGGGTCTTTTATTTAAAATTCTGCCTTTATTTAAAATTTGGATGTTTTGTTTGTTATGAATTTTTGCACATTTGTTTTGAGTTTTTAAAATATTGCATTATAATATTATTTGCCTTGATTGCTGAATTTTTTGACACTCCTTTAAATTTTGTACCCGAGTTCAATGCCTAACTCTTCTTACCCTAGTCTGGGCCCTTCTGGGGATTTGTCTCAGGGACAAGGCTGGCTTCACGAGCTTGTGATCTGTGCAGTCACAGAGGCTCTGAGCTTGGTTTAGTGCTCCGCTGTCTTGAAATTCTTAGTAATTTTTCAATAAAAGGCCCTGAACTTTCATTCTGCACTGGCCCCATAAATTATGCAGCCAGTCCCCTTCAGCAAAGTAAATTTAAAATCGAATGGTGAATCAAGCCCTGCGTTTTCTTTCTCTTCAAGGAAATTGCAGCTGTAGCTTTCATTCTACAGCTTTTCTGGTTCATTTTGTCATTCATTAAATTTAAACCAACAACAACTGGGCTCTGTCCTCACAGTGCTTCCTGGTGTTGCCTCCTATGAGAAACAATGTTTGGCCTCCCAGCTACTCCCCGGGGAGAAAATGTACACTGCTTCTCTCTGGAACTCTGTCTGGGAGACTGGTTTGGTTCTGTGATTCATCAGAAATAAGAAAAACAAACAGTGTAAATGGAGAACTTGAAAAACAGGTGGGCACAATCTCCCCACCCAAGAGAATAGATTTAAGAGGAAATTTGTTTATGGGATGAGGTTTTAAAAGGCGACCTGGAGAATTTAGCAAAGATGTAAATAAACAACTCGTCTTTGGATTGCATTAGGCTTCAGAATAAATATATTAAGCAGCTTCAGTCAAGTCTGCCTTGAATCTGACCTTGACAAGACCCAGTGGCCATCCCACCCCCCAAACATCAGGCAGTTTTCTCTATGGTGAGGGGCAAGGCTACCTTAAACAGGCATCCCGGCCTCCCTCCCACGAAGTGAAGGTAAGCAGAAGCGTATCATGTTTCCTCTGAGCGCTGCCTCCTTGATGGCCCCCCTGAAAGCCTGCAGGCAGTCAGGAGACACCAGTCTTGCTTTTATACGGTATAGTCATCCACAGCTAGATACAAACACACATCTATTACCCACCAGGGGTACTGAATTGCTGTGTTGACTGCAAACAGCCCAGTTCTGTGGTCAATTCCCATTATGTGCAGAAACAAGCTGATGCATTTAACCCAGGCCACCAAGGAATGTGTAGGAACCCAGCAGGCAACCTGGAGCTGGCGGAAGGAAGAGGGATGTGCTTCATGGCCCTCCTCCTGGGTTGCCAGCATCCCTACTGGGAGGAGGGAGTTTGGATTTTTCCTGCCTTCACATCTTCCTCTTCCTTTGTCCCTCATCCAGCACCCAGCCTCCATTATGAGAATTTATGAAGCATTTCCACAGTATGATTCAAATTATTATTTCATGTATTTTAATACCTTACTACACAGACCACACAGAAAACATGCAGCCCGTAGCAAGGCAATTAAAGTATTACTAAAAGGTGGTTGAGTACAGCCTTTCATAGTACTTGGACAGAATTTTAAGAATTTTTTAAAAAAAAATCTTGCCTTCCCTATATTTGGCAGACTAACCCACTGTGTTAAAAAGTCATTCTTGATTTTTCTGAAAATAGCTACTAAATCCTATACAAGCTATTATGTACTGGGCCAGGCAAAATTCATTGTATAATAAAAGAAGTACAATATTCTTCTGTCAGGGTTGAGGGGGGAGGAATTAACATAAATGAGATTCTTCCTTGGGGAATCACCATGCTAAATGTTTTATAAATGTCATATTATACACGCCCCACAAAAAACCTACACAATGGGCATCATGATGCTTATTTTGTAGATGGGAAAACTGAGTCTCAGAATGGTTGAGCTCACAGGTGGCAAGTGGTAGCACAGGCTTTACATGTAGGTCTGTATGGTTTTTTAAAGTTTGTGTCCCTTCTCTTGTGTCATGCTCTTCCCTTTTATTTTTTTTTCTCTGTTTGACTTTAGATTGTTATGGAAGATTTTTAAAAAAAGCAAAAAACCCTTGACAGTTCCACTCTTTTATTCTATAGCAAGGGCCCTGAAACATTTAATGCAGGGGAGCTACCTTGTCCTCATGTAAAGCCTTTAGGTTAAAGTTGTCAAGGGAATCCATCTGGTAGCCTCTGGCATTTCAAATGAAGCAGTCCTTCTTCAGAAATATATATAATAACAGTTGTCAGCTTTCACTGAGCATTAACCATATGCCAGGAACTGTTCTGGACTTTCTATGTGGTCCCATTTAGTCTTCACAATGGCACAGTGAGGTAGCACCACTACTATTATTGCTTCTATTATTCTTCCTGATTTATGTACAAACGAGGAAACAGATTTAGAGATGAGCAGCTGAGCCCACTCCCAAGCCTGGGCTCAGAACCACTGAGCTGCTGCATGCCCCTGTCTACACCAGAAGGTGAGCTTCAAGGTCTCTTCCAAACCAAGACAAGCAACGTCAAAGGTCAGGGAGACCACAACTGCTTAAGGAGAAACCTGGATGACTGAGATCTTCCTAGGGCAGGGTGAAGAAAGAGTATTTTGTGTCAATCAAATGAGAGAGTGATGAGGAAAATTACTGGTTCTTAAAAATGGGCAGGTGGGACATATCCACCTGAGAAGTGGCTATGCCATTGTAGTCAGGAAAAGAGTTTGAAAGGTACCAAAGGTGGTATTTGGAAGGTGGTGGCTTCAGGGCTCAGCTGTAACACCACTGTAAATTATACCATGATGAACATTTGTGTCCATAAAACTTTATATTCTGATTGCTTCTTGGAATCTAACCTAAAAAAAAAGACATCTTGGCAGGTAAAGTCTCCTCATTATAACATTGCATATTGATTCCTACTGGCATTGATTCCTACTGTATATGGATGGTCAACTGTATTCAAGTTTAATTTTTTAGAGAGTACACTTTTCATTCTCAATAACTTCTGAAGTTTTGTCTGCCCAGCCCAATATAGGATAATAGGAGTGTGAACTCAGAAATCAGACTGCCTGGGTCTGAACCCTGGCTGTGCCATTTGCTGAGCTGTATGACACACTTCCTTCAATGAAGACATGGGGATAAGAAATACTCACATGTTTATTGTGAGGGTTAAATTATGGTAAGATTTGTTAAATGCTTAGCACAGTGCCAAAGTAAGCATCCAATGAGCGTTAGCTATTATTATTCTTATTGCTATTAATATAATTATTTAATTTGCAAATAACAGGTAATATAGTTCCTCAGCTCTATTATTGCTTGTCAACAGTGGAATGAAAAGGGTTACAGATTGCTAAATGTTTTGATTTAGTTAACAATAGGAGATGGCAGATCTTGTTTAACAGAAATACCATAACTGAGGGGAAAATTGTTTAATATACATTGCAGCCACCTTCATCCATGACTTCTGAAAATTAAGAACCAAATGGTCACAACCAACACTTCAAACTGTTTGATTTGGTTTAAGGGGGAGCTTTATACTGAAAAGCTGGTAAAATGTTAATAGGGTCATAAGACTGTAATGTTCCCCGCCTGTTTCTTAGCTCAAGTCTTTTACTTTCCTTTCAGAAAGCAAAGATTGTTCCTGTTTGCTTTTTTGTTTTAGCCTCCTGAGGTGTGGCTAAAAGGGAGCACAGTGCTGGATTCTAGGAGGGTTAAATTAAAATGACCAAAACAAAAATAGAGCAGATTATTGGGACAGGGGCTGTTAGAGATGAGTGGCATTCCCCCAGGCTTCTTGGGGTTGTGTAGCAAAACAAACATGTGGAAGGAAGCAGGTACCTGAAATTCCAGCATGGTCTTCCCCATGTTTGACTCCAACATGTAGTGGTAGGCTCCAATGCTGGTGCTGGGGTCGTCCGCGTCATCCAAAGTGCCCTTGGGAAGTAAGCAGAAAAGGAAAATATCATGGGTTTTTCCTCCTCTTCTTTGGGTGGTCATGAATTAATCCTGTGGCCTCACAGTGAGCCTTCTATTGTCCTAACCCTTCAGGGGTTCATCCTACAACACTACAACTGTCTCCAGTTGATTTGGGATAAAATCCTTACTCTCACCATCACTCATAGTTAAGAGGATTTTGTAATCAATTTGAATCTAGCTTTTGATTAGAATGTTAACTGATTATATACTCAAAAAGAATAATTATCCCAAAGCAGAAATTCCTGTATCTCTCCACAAAGTTTTTGTTTGTGGTGGCATTAATGTTTGAGCAGTTGCTCTCCGAGGCTGCTTTCATCCATTATCGAAATCTTGAAATGCTGACTTGCTCCGTAAGATTCCAATGATCACCAAGCAAATTATGTAACTAACAGGGAAAAAATCTCCAGTTGTATGGACCATTCATATTTTACCACCATGATTCTTAATGGGAGCTTTTCATAATATGCTGGTGTTCGGCCTGGAGACATGGATTTTGGTTTATAGTTTTTCACTTTTGGACCACTTAATCTTTAGGAAACAAGGTGGGTGGGTGATGGGAAGAAATGAAATTCCCCTTCAATTTGGTTAGGGGGAGTGGCATTTAAAAAGCTGACATGAACTCAGGAATGGCATTGGGGCCTGCGCTTCAATATCCCATGGCCCTGGATTCCTGGGAAGGTGGGCAACGGCTTTGTGAGACTGAACAAACAACTGCCAGCATCAGATAGCAGCAAATTTATAGCTTTTGAATGCAATAACATTAACAAACTACTGCTGAAATATTTATGTTGGCTTTTTAAATATCCCAGAGGAAATCCATCCAGAAGCCTGCAAACCATATATATTCTCCTTCCTTAGAAATTTCCATGAAAAAATGATAAATTACATTTACACTGAGGGCACCTCCCTGCTCCTGAGTAAATTCCACACATATAAATCAGGCATCATTTTCCTAACTTCTCTTCCTCAAAGGCACTTGAAATTTACAGGGCAGGAAAATAAAGGCTTCCTTTCATCCTCAGAGCAGATATAGACCAGAGCTCCCTGAGGTCTCTCTGCCAGGACAACCACTCTCTGTCCCTGCCTCTCCCCTTATCTCTCTTCTGCATGATAAGAGCATTTATGAGGGGGAAAAGCAGCAAAAAGGTCACAGCTAGTGTGATAATGTCACCTTCATTATCGGTAGCTTCTCCAGAATGACAGAACCTTTATAGTCAGATTAAGGGAATCAGAGAATGAAAATCTCAGATGGGGTTGGTCCATGCTAAAGGCGAAGCTAGGAGGTGGCTAATCCCTTTGGTAATGCCAAGTTTCTGCACTTGAAGGACACACAGGGCGACGCCTGCCCCAGTTGAGACCCAAGGTTTCCTCCATGGTTAAAATGGTTTATAATTTGGAGGTAAGAGGATCAGGAGCACCAAAAATTCATGGGGCAAATCATCTACTGTACTCCTAGACTGCCGAGAAAATGTCTTATCTAAATTTCTAAGAGAGTTTTTGGCTCTCAAAGCACTTTGTATTTAATTACATCCATTACAGAGATTTCCAAAGCTCTCTGAAAAAAGTAGTTGATATTAAGCATGATAATTCTAACAGCTAACAAATATTGGGCATACGGCTTTTCCCATATCGAAGCAGTCAGTGTTTCCTTAAAAACATAGATTGCAGGACCTCACGCTGGCTGGGGAATTGGCACTTTTAATAAGCACTTCAGATAATTTTTTTTAATTAATTAATTAATTTATTTATTTAATTTATTTATTTTTGGCTGTGTTGGGTCTTCGTTTCTGTGCGAGGGCTTTCTCTAGTTGCGGCAAGCAGGGACCACTCTTCATCGCGGTGCGCGGGCCTCTCACTGTCGCGGCCTCTCTTGTTGCGGAGCACAGGCTCCAGACGCGCAGGCTCAGTAGTTGTGGCTCACGGGCCTAGTTGCTCTGCGGCATGTGGGATCTTCCCAGACCAGGGCTCGAACCCGTGTGCCCTGCATTGGCAGGCAGATTCTCAACCACTGCGCCACCAGGGAAGGCCCCAGATAATTTTTATGATTTGTCAAGTTTGGGAAAAATTGAGCTTCTTTATCTCTAGGTTAAAGCAGTATCCAATGGCATGCATTCTCAGGCCCTAAAAGAATCTGTGCTCCTCAAACAGCAAACATTCAAATAAACAAATCAAGGTGGATAATTTGATCCACCTTGATTTAAAGCTTGATTAATTGTGATTAATCCAGGGAGGCTAAAGAATATTACTGAGACATGGAATAGGGAGCCAGCTCCAATATCATGATTTCCAGCCCAAGTGTTCTTTCTCCTGAAAATTAATGATTTAATGGGTTAAAAATAAAACCTGCACAATTCTTTTTTTTTTAAATTAATTTATTTATTTTTGGCTGCGTTGGGTCTTCGTTGCTGCACGTGGGCTTTCTCTAGTTGCGGCGAGCAGCAGGCTACTCTTCGTTGTGGTGCGCGGGCTTCTCATTGCGGTGGCTTCTCTTGTTGCAGGGCATGGGCTCTAGGCACGGGGGCTTCAGTAGTTGTGGCATGTGGGCTCAGTAGTTGTGGTGAGCAGGCTCAGTAGTTGTGGTGCACAGGCTTAGTTGCTCTGCGGCATGTGGGATCTTCCCGGGCCAGGGATTGAGCCTGTGTCCCCTGCATTGGCAGGTGGATTCTTAACCACTGTGCCACCAGGGAAGCCCAAAACCTGCACAATTCTTAAAGAACTTGTTCACATTAGCATCTCCCAAGATTCAAATGGCTCCGTACTCTCAGTATAGCCAGCTTTTCCCTTCCCTGGTGGGTACTCACACTAGTGGAGGCAACTGCTTCCTGCACACTCTCCATAATGAATTCCTTGGTGATCCTGCGAGAGGGCAGCTCATTGAAGAGGGAGTTGATTAGGGCCACTTTAGCTGCATCGCGTCTGGCCTCAGCTCTGCTTAAGCAGCACTTAAGAAGGGAAGGAGAAAAGGAGTCATTAAAGAATTCAGCATCTCACCATTTCGCCCCATCTCAATGGGTCTATGGACATTTCTATTTATACATTTACTGTCTGCAGCTATTCCTCCATACCCATGGCTAATCCCCTGAAGATCATCCAGATTTTCTTTCAGCCCTAGAGCCCAGGCAAATGTCTTGGTTAGTCTTCAAATGTTTTTGTCTTATTTCACAGTCGTTGAAGGTCTACTATGCACCAGATGCTTTCATACTCTGTTAATAAATAATAACAAAAAAAATAATGGCTACTATTCTGTGCTAGGTGATTACATTCATTATCAGGGCCTTCCTCAAATCCTTATTTCAGAGAGAAAGAAAGTAAGGAAGGAAGGAAAATGGGAGACACTTTTAACACAATAATTAAAGACACAGGTTCTGGAGTCAGACTCCTTGGGTTCAGATCCCAACTCTGGGGCTAACTAGCTGAAAGACTGTGGACAAATTAGTCTTTCTGTGCCTCAATTTCCTCCTCTGTAAATGGGAATAATAGTAGTCCCTGTGTCACAGGGTTGAAGATAGGCTCAATCAGTTAATATAGAGAAAGTAGTGAGAGTATCCAGCACACGGCCACACTCTATGAGAGCATCTCAGGCTTATACTTTTTAACCTTCAGGTTAGGACAAAGGGGCTGCTGTCAAAATCTACTGTTTTTGCTTTTCCAGCATTTATTCCTCACCCCCCTTCTAATAATAGTCCCCTGATTTTCTCGAGGACCACCTTTTCTACCTTGCTCTCAATCCACGCAGTTTGGGTGGGACAGGAAGTTTGGCTTTCCTGAAGTTAGGGGCCATAGGCAGCCTATGATTAGTAACTCACACAAAAAAATTCGTTTTTCCCCAATTTAATACTGCTCTCCATCCTCTTAGCCTGGCCTTCCTGTGGCTCACATGGGTCTGCTCAATTTAACCTGATTCTTTTCTGTCCTCTTTGTCTCTTTTCTTACCAACTCCTCTTATTCAAGTTCTGGTTTGGTGTGGACCCTGGGTCCAGATAGAGGATGAAGCCCTATGAGAACTGCACTGCCCCTGGAGATCGCACATGTTGGAGGACCCCAGGGTGTGATGGCTCTCTCCTACAGGCTCCTGGGAACTGTCTAGGGTCCTAGATCTTACTCCAGGACTCCTAGTGGGAAACAAGCCCCAGGAAGAGAAGCCCAGGCCTGGGTCCTGGTCAACAGGGTGGGCAGACACCCTTGCCTCTGCCACTCAGTGACTGTGAGACCTGGGCTGCCTGTTCTTTGGAGCTTATTTCCTCACTGGGCAAATGGGAAGGCTAGGCTCTCTGGTCTCCAAGGTGCCCACTACCTAGAATGCAAGATTCCCAGAATCAGTAGTACTTGGTTACTGACGTCAAAGAAGAGGGAAAGTACCAAAGACCTCACTTCATTTTGCAGTTTTGTGCCTCAAGGGCTTCATAGCACCACCGGGAAAAAGCCAAACCCTTCCAGTTTGCTTTTAGCACATTCCTGCCTCCACCTCATCTGCCCCATGCTGACCATCCCTGCACTGATCCAAGAACACTCCAAACTCACGCGTTCATGTCCTCCAGAGGCCGCCTCTCCTCTCCATCTCCACAGACCCAGTATGAGTCCCCTGAGGTCAGGCCCTGGCCCCCTCTGATATGCCCCCTGTGACCTCCCTAGAACAGTTGTGACTATTAGTGCAATGATCCTGTACTTGACTATGGATTACCTCCTCTTGCCCTTCCTCCAACCTCCAGGCCTGGGAAGTGCCCCTTATATACTTCTTGAGCATCCTCCAGAGTGCTTACTCCCAGGGTCAGTTCCTGGAATGCTCATGTATGGTTAGTACGTGGGCAAAGTAATGACAAGACTTCTGAAATGGTAGGAACATGACACCAAGGAGGATGGAAAAAACATGTGTCAGGAGCCTAACAGAACAATTAAAGGCAGCTATTTTAACTTAAACAACACAAAGAGATTTCCAATATTTCCTTTAAATGAAGAATGGAGCTAAATTTCTAAATATGTATGTGAAAGGTGGTTTGGGCTTTTTCTCCTTAGTGTTGAATGACAAGCTAGAAGGCTTTGGGGTAGCTTCAGGCAGCAGCGCCCTTCAAGGTTTAGACCTTTCTCAGGGTTTAGGCCACCTGCATTAAACCAGGGTTGGGGGGATCGGAGGAGTTAGGCAGATAGATTGTCTTTGCATTATGGACTTGGCTGGAAATTTACAGGACATTGAGTTCTAAGTCAGCAGTCTAACTGAAGCTTGAGTGCCACCTCTTCCAGGAAGCCTTCCCTGACCAGTCCCAACTGCAGGCTGGGAGGACCAGCATCCATAAGAGGCACACACCACACTACTGTGTAATTGTCTACTAGTGCTCTGCCCACCGACCCCAGACTGTGAGCAACTTAAGGGCAGAGTCTGTGACTTAATCATCTCTGCATCTTTGCACCTGCAACATAGTATGTTGAATGAATAATTGAATGCAGCCTAGGAAATTCAAACACAGGTCACTAATGCGCCTGACAAAATATTCAAGAAATCCTCTTAAAGAAGAGAATTCAAGATATATACTTATTACTTTAAAAAGTCCCATTTCAATATACGCTTTATAGTATTCATAACCCAGTAACATAAAAATATACTAATATGTGAATTTCAGAGGGAAAATTGGCCATTAAGTTCAGACACTCTGAGAGTACTATTTTTGCCTGAGTGTAGGATATGTTTATTATTCTTTGGAAAATCAGTTCCCTGTTAAAAAGCAAACAACGTTTTTGCAAATATTACCTGACATCTGTAAAAGCAGCTCATTTTAACAGGAATTTGCTGTATGTAATCTATAATAATGCCATTGGGGTTTAGAATTTAGAGAATTAGATTCAGATCTGGGCACTCTTAAGAAACTTTATATAACTTTCTATCTAAATAATAGCAATTTAAACCATCTTTCATAGAGAGAGACCTAGTAAACACTACTTAGATAAAAGAAGCTATCTATTTTAAATAAGACCAGCTAAGTACTAGATCAAAGGCGCCACATACATTTACAACCAAATGGCACTGCTTCTGAGATCAAAGTGCTGCAGGGCTGAGAGAACAGAAAGAGCCTCTACCCAGAAAGCATGGAAGAGGACTATGAGACTTAACCAATTTCGAGATTTTAAAGCAGACACATGTCTTTACTTATTTTATTGTTTCAGTGTACAGGATCTTTGGTTAAAATGGGGGAGAAAGTGTACCAATTAATAAGTACATAAAATAAAATAAATTCTGAGCCATCAAAGGCTTCTCTTGCTATTGTTTTTTGCATTTCTGAAAGACAAGTACTTCAAAATGTCTATAATGTTAACCAGCCGCTTTCTTTTAAATTTTGGAGCTACAAATCCAAGCCAGTAAAGCTGTATATTTTTCTTTAGGGATCTTTTAATGGGAACTCTCGAACCATAAGGACCTGTGCTTGGACAAGAAATTTAGCTAAAAGCAATCTACTTGGCAAATCTAAATCAGAGTGTGGATTCTGCTGTAAGAACAGGCACTGTTAGAGTTACCATCAAACAGTGGGAAATGCTGCAAGAAAATAAAATATGGTAAGTGACAGGACATTTTATTGATGTGTCCAAACTGGTGGTCAAAGACATCAGTTGGGGAGTGAATGAAGTATGATGTTATTTCAAAGCAACTTCCTGCTGGCATTAGACTTCCCAGGTTGTATGGTTTATTCTTGCTGTTTTTCAGCCAGACCCCAATCATAAATACAGATTTGTAAACCATGCCTTATCCGCTAACCATTCTTACTTGTTAATATAGAGAGACAACTTCTGTCCTTTGCACTTTGTGAAAGTACAGAGCTGGAATATTTAACAGTCAAGATTTTACTAAAGTCAGCTGTGGATTTCTTTGGTATGTGGAGCCACATGCTTTTCAAGTGGCTAGCAGACCCCACTGAGACATTTATCTTGAGGCTTGGATGCCTTTCATTTGCTGGTAGATTATAAAACACTATAATCATTTCAAAGCCTCTCAACTCTAAAATTAAAGCCAACAAAAAAAAAGAGCATCTGTGGCATTGCTCAGGAAAACCATTTAAAGGCGGTGGTAGCCAACCTCTGAGATAACCCCCAGTGATCTCTGCCTCCTGGTATTCACACACTTGTGCAGTCCCCTCCCATATTGTACAGGTTTGGTCTGTGCAACCAATAGAATATGGCAGAAGCTAAGGTATGTCACTTTTTAAATTAGGTTATAAAAGACCTTGTGGCTTCCATCTTGGTCACAGTTGCTTTCTCTCTGGGAAGAGTCAGCTGGCATGTTTTGAGCAGTCCTACTGAAAGGCACACGTGGTAAGGAACTAACGCCTTCTGCCAACAGCCTTCTGAGTGCGATTGGAAGCTGATCCTCCAGATCCGATCAAGCCTTCAGATGACTCTAGCTCCAGCTGATGGCTTGACTGAAACCTCTGGGACACCCTGAGCCAGAACTACCCAACTAAGCTGCTTCTAGATTCCTGATCCTCAGAAACAGTGTGAGACAATGATAAGTTTTGCAGTAATTTGTTACCCAGCCATAGATAGCTAATACAAAGGCTTTGCTCACATCAGGCAATTGGGAACTCCCTCAGCCAACCCTTGAGGGAGAGCTCACTAACAGTAATCCTCATTGCTGACTCTATATGCTGGGTGCTGAGCTAAGCACCTTATGTCAATTGTCACATTTAGTTATTACCACAATCCTATGAAGTTGGTTTTGTTGTTATCCTTATTTTGCCCACGAGAAAAACAGAGGTTACATATCCCAAGGTCATACAACTTAGAAAGTTACCAAAACAAGATTAAACCCCATGTCTGTCTGACTTGAAAGCTCAGATTTTTAACCACGACACTAATCTGCTTGTCACAGAAATGGTCACCCACCGTGGAATAGAGAAGATATATAATTTGGCTAAAGTCTCCCAGCATCCCCCAAATCAGTACAGATAGTACTTTAGCCCAAGCTCCAACTTTGATATTCCATGGGTCATTTTGACATAAGACACCAAGAGTATCTCCTCCCATTCCCACATGATGAACTCAACTTCTTTTAGAAGAAAAGGGCAAGGAAGAAGCAGTGCATTTGTCATAAGAAACTGTGCTCAATGATAAGGGGCAAGTGCTTACAATTATATTAATACCTCTTCCCTCCTATTGTCCTTTTGATGCTTTCCTCCGCCTGGACTGTAGGGAAAAGGAAAATAGAGAGAGAAAGACCAACTATGACTAGACCAGAAGATCAAATGTCATTCCCTGTTGGAAGTTTCTCATGCTGGCTGGAAGTTGTCCCTTGATTAAGTATGGAGCCAAAAGAATTGGGGGTTTTACCACATACAATTGCTCAACAATTTTAAGATGTGTTTGGTAACTTTTCGAGAGCAAAAGTCATTTAAATCAAACTTCCCCAGCTCCACTGGATAAGAAATTCTCTTTAGACCAGCTCATTCTGGTTCTGTATTTTATTTTTGGATGTTAGATCATGGACAAGCTACTAGGAGCCCACAGGGTACACTATGAAGATCATTGCTAAGCCTAGGCCAGGAGTCCAAACTAATAGTTCAAAAACTTTAGTATTCATAGTAAGATCACCTGGGGAACTTGCTAAATATGCACATTCCCAGGCCTCAGTCTGACCTATTGAATCAGAATCTCTTCAGATGGATCGCCATGGGGGTCTGCATTTTAACAAGCTTTCCAGGTGATTCTGAGGCAGGTGGATCCAGGACTATGCTTAGAAGAATGTTGCTCTAGCTTCTGTTCCTTCTGTGTCTCATTTTTAATTGGCAGAGGCAAAACTAGGTTCTGTGGGGCCTGAAGCTTACACAATTTGAGGGACTTTGAGAAAAACAATACGAAATCACACATTAAAAAGACTGGCATGTGAATTGGAAGGAGCCTATGGCAGAAGTTTCATTTGCTTCATGGTTGAAAGGGAGAACTCTCTCCTCTACTAAAATACTCTACCCTTCTATACTCTGGTCACAAAATGTCTGGGGGATTTCCCCCCTACACCAACTAATTTTCTGATACCAGCTGGGTGTCCTACAATTTAACTCAATTCTGAAACTGTCCACCTGAAGATAGCATCAGATTCCACAGATTAATGGCTCTGTCCTACAAGATGACTCCACTTCAGACACTAATCACAACTCCAGGTTGTTAGCTGTGTTTCTGACCAACCAACTGAAAATGACAGATGCCCACAACTCCCTCCTCTGCTTCCATCATTAGCTAGAACAGCTCACAGAACTCATGAAAACTATTTACTTACTAGATTATTGATTTAGTATAAAAGGATATAACTCAGGAACAGCTAGAGAAAGAGACGCATAAAGCAAGGTGTGTGGGAAGGGGCTCAGAGCTTCCATGCCCTCTCCAAGCAAACCACCCTCCCAGCACCACCAACCTAGAAGCTCTCTGAATCCTATCATTTAGAACTTTTACGGAGGCTTCATAACATAAGCATGATTGATTAAATCTTTGGCCATTGGTGATTAAGTCAATCTTTAGCTCCTCTTCCTTACCAGGAGATGAGAGGTTGGGGCTGAAAATTCTAAACTTCTTATCATATGGTTGGTTCTCCTAGCAACCAGGCCCCATCTCTAGGAGTTTCCCCAAAAGCCACCTCATTAACATAAACTCAGGTGTGGTATAGCCCTTTATTTGTTATAAATAATAAAAGATACCTTTATCACTCCTATCACTTAGGAAGTCCCAGGGGTTTCAGGGGCTGTTGGCCGGGAATCAGACTGCATATATGTTATTATAAATCACAATATCACAATGGTATATCTACCTCTGCTAACATCAAACATGCTAATTTCTCACTAGAGAAATTACTTCTACACAAAAGTCAAGGACAGCAGCATTCAGGTTGAAAAAAAAAATCCTTTATGACTGTTCTTCTAAAAGTAGGCCCTTAGGAAGTATGTAAGTACTCCTAACTTAACTGAGGTCTCAATTTTCCTTTTTGCTCAGCAGTTTTTATTTCTTCCATGATAATTTTCCATGTGTCACACTATGCAACAGAAAGATTAAACCAAGAATGATTTGTGGGTCAGTAGGCTGTCCTGAAATAAAATAGTGGCTAATCCATTTTGTAGGATGTACGGAAATTCTTAAATTAATTGAAATAAAATTTTGGTAGCCACATAAATGTTGTAAACATAGAAATGCCTAATAAGATACTAGTTTTATTGTTAATTATTGATAACAATAAAAATTGAAATTATTATAAGTGTGTTACTGTTCACAGAAACGTTTTCTAGCCAGGATGACACAATTTATACTCTGAACAGTAACTTTCCTGGTAGTCCTCATTTTATTGATAGTTTTCCCCTTGCTTTGTATTAGAACATGTGTTGAGTGACTGTTTCTGGACACTAAGATTTTTCTGTCCATACATCCCAACTACAGGGTTTTCTTTACGAAAGCATGTGGAAACACGTCAATACAAGTGACCTTTCTCCATCTTAAACAAACAGCAGACTTCTTAGAATTTTTTATATTTGCATTTCAAAGACATCAAGAAAAATAAAGGTCTGCAGATCCTAAATGTATAAAACTGAGTTAGGTACACTTTATTCTGTGTCTACCAATGGTAGCCGAGGAGTTGATAAGTGGTCAGTAAGGAGCAAGGTTTTTGGAATAAGACCCATCATGTATTATACATTTGACAGATTTTATCCACGTGCAAACTCAAAGCTGAAGATGCCATCCTCCCTGGGGTCAAGGTCAGGTCAGTGTTATTTAGGTGGCATTTGCTCAATAGCCCATCGGACCCAAGGGGCTCTCCCAAGCTGGGACTTTGCAGGTGGCAAAACCAAATAAACTGACTCTGTGCGAGGTGAGAAATCTTGCCCAGATCCTTTAGGCTGTCAAGTCTGTCATTCAGGTGGTTGGGAGTGTTTTGCTTTTGTGACTCAGAGTCCAAGTCTCAACAATTGACTTGCAGAGTTTGTGTGTACGGCCTGCCAGCTCTGGTCAGTGTCACCAACACCTCAGTTTCATCCTGACAGCAAGCCATCAGCACAAAGAATGCCACAAACCAGGCCCTGATACTAATTGTCCCCCTTTCAATTCTTTAAGACCTTGACTGCCCTGGTCTAAGCATGAACATTTGCATGTGTTCCAATTTATCTATTCGTAGATACATGAGCATTTTTTTCCCTTCCAGACGGTGATGTGAAAAAGGGAAACCGTTGAGACTCAGTCACCCAAGTTAATATCGTGTCTCTTTCTCTGTAGGTCAGGCTGGCTGCAAATACACTGGGAACAATTTGGAGCTCTGTGTGTGCTGGGAATGGGGGTCTTTGCTAGGTATGGGGGAGGGGACTGGTCTGGGGGTCCAATTTTCAGAGAAAACTCACCAGTTCCTGTCAACTGAAAGAAACGTTTCATGCACATGGTGGGTCAGAATGTTATTTTTATAATATAAACCACCTGGCCTCCTCCTCGTTTACCTCCGCCACAAATGCTATTCTACACACATACCTAGACCAAGGTCCCTGGTAACTATTACAAAACCATGTTGTTTTGCTCCTTGAGGTTTTTTTCTTTTCCCTTTTTTCTTTTCTTCTTATTCTTTTTTCAACTTAAGGTGAAGACAAGATGAATTGATCAGGGCTCAAAGTTTTGGTTTATTTTTATAGTTGCTTTGATGTAAAAGGACTTGGCTCTGATGTAAAAGGAGAGGGATGGGGGGTAGGGTGGGGAAAGACGGAGTCAGCCTTTCTTCCTCATTCAGCAGCTTGTGAGACAGTGAGCATCTTCCTAAAGTTTATCAACTAAGGCTGGGGGACTCCCATGGAGATTGTCCCAAGTCTATTTATCACGGAGACTTTTCCTAAGCATTCCTTTCACTACATGCTGCTGTTCTATTTGAAACAACAATATGTGAATATCTCTATTCACTTTGCTTGATTAAAAAAAATAAAGTTAGCAAAGGGTTCTGGAGAATAACTAAGTCTCATTAAAACAATATGCACTTCCAGTTTCACGGGCAAGCCATGAAAGCCTGATCATTAGCTGACATATGACTTTCAAATGGGAAGGGGTTATAACTAACCTTCCTATCTTTGAGTCTCATTAGTTGCAAAACAGGATGCTTTCCTGTGGAGATCTCTACCAGGAAATACCTCCTTTAGAAGTTAAGTTACATTGCATAGCATGTTGTGCATCTGCGTCAAGGTATACAACTCTAGAGACAGAGAAGAGGTCATGGCTGATTTCAAACAGTAATAGTTGGCATTAAAACAGCATTAGTGCAAGGCAGTAGTCTCAGTTTTATGGCAGGAACTAAATCTCTCTTTGGAGCATGGAATGTTAAGGCTAGGCCTTATTTAATAATCAGTAAAAAAGAGAGCATTACAATTCCATTTAGCCAAGTCTATGAATTAATCAAGTTTTCTTAGTCCTTCTCTCTCGGGAAAAACTTAATTTTATAAACTTACTCTATTGTGATTTAAATATACTTTTAATTCCCTGGACTTTGAGAAGAAGAATCATGCAATGCATGAAAGTATAAAACATGTGTTTTATATCTGATAATACAGGTGAAGTGTGCTTACTGCCTTAAAGGTGACTAAAACAAAACCCCTATCCTTTTAGGTAGTATGTACCTTGGAAAAGTAGTTCTTCCAGGTGTCTTCACAGGCAAAGGCTTTGGTTTGAAAACCAAGTGGCATAAAAATGGAAGGCCTTTCAGAGACAGAGCTTTGGAAGAAACTCATCTGCTCTGAGTGTTCCCTCTCACACATCCCAACTGTGCAACACTGTTACACAATGCCAAATACTGGTTGGAAATGAAAAAAAAAATCAATCAACAGCTTGCCTCTGGAAATATTAAATGTCTCAGTTTCACGTAGCACCTGGCATGATACAAACAGCCTAAGTACCTGACCCCAGTGTTTACCACCTGTTTTTCTGTAAAGCAATTTTAACAATAACAAAATACGTGAAAAAAAGTATGACATCTCATTGAATGAGTGTTCTACACTTCAAATAAATCGAGCTATCACATCAATGTTTTAGCCAGGGGATACATTTTTTGTTCAATCATAACTTTTGCACATAAATAATCACATGGTGTAGTACTACACTCAAAGAATTTTTACTTTTTATTCCAAATAAGAGTAAAATACATTAATCCAAATCATTCTAGCAGACTATATGGAAGACCACATCGCTGGCTTGAAAACAAAACTTGAATCACAAATCTTTTAATCAAAATATAAAATAAGGGAAAATACTCAATTAAGTTCCCCCTTTTGGATTTGGAAACAAAAACAGCTGCTGAAACAATGAGTGGCTTTCCTTCTGAGTTCATCAAGAGGGGAGCCAGACGTTGATCTGATGGCCCTTGTGTTGCCCTTATTGTAAAAAATGGAAATTACTGCAAGTTTTCATGGTCATGATATGCGGCTAGGGAAGGATTAACTGCCTAGACAAAAATGGCATAGAGAAAATACACGCAAGATGCATGAATTTCTACTTAATGCCTTAGAAGATAGTTTCTTTTATAAAAGACACAATAAGCACTAATGTGTTTCAGTATAACTTTCTAAAAGACAAATAATTTAATAACAATAGATCATTTTATGTATTGTTTAGAAATTCAAAAATGAATCATATTTTCACTTCTCTTTTTCTATACTGAAGTAGTTTGTGAAGGCACGGTTAAAAGGCAGGGTTATGGCTGCTTTCTTTCCCTCTGGCTCTCTGTTTTTTTCGGGTTGTGGCGTCAAAACTAACTGAAAATTCTTTAATTAGTCTTCTTGGACACAAGCCTCCCATTTACTTCAGTGGGAGGTTTCTTTGCATAAAACCAGTGGTTTGTGTCCACCAGCGCCTTTTGACTGCTTTCCTTTGATTAATCAGAAAACTAAAGCTCAGTCTGAGTACCACTGTTCTAAAGAATGAATGAGCATAATCTCTTACAGCTTTCATGAACCAGAAGGATTAATCTGGCAGTCCAGTCCCATACTCCACTTCAAGTATTTTCAATTACTTGGCACCGTTGGAGGTGACGTCCACGGCTCAGGAAGAAGGCTACTGCTGGCATAATGGTTTCTCCATGTCCCAGCACACGGTCTTGGCGTTAATAATCCATCATGAAATGATTTGCAATGCACAAGGGTGACATTTGATTACGTGAAAGGCATTGCAGGAATGAGCATGTAGGCTCTTAAGGCCAACTGCTGGCAAAAATATGATGAAATGTTATATGGTAAAAATAACATTTAGACGGTTTAGTTGAAACCATTGAAGACAGTTTCTGAACTGACTGAGAAAAGTGTAAGTACATTGCTTTAGGAGAAATTTCTTTCTTTTTTTTTCCTTCCTGGTTTTCCTTTCTCAAATCACATTTTGGGGAGCCAAATAGGTTAAGATTTGGCAGCCAATCACCCAAACACATTTTCAAAACATATTTGATTCAGGAAATTCTGGATCTTTTAAAGCAAGGATGTTAACAATCCTCCTGAGAACCTTAAAATATGATGATTTAAACATAAGGAAAAGGAAACCCTGAAATGATCAGAGAAATCACCAAGAGGCTTCCCTGCTGAAGAGTTCAGCTTTTTAAATTTTGTTTTCTATTTTTTAGAGACCATAAGGAGGATGGTAAATTTACTACATACGGGAAGTCTTATTATTTGGGGTAGAAATTTATGAGACGATAGGGAAATTCATAATTCTCAAGGAAGCAAAAACAAAAACAAAAACAAGAACATTAGAATTTCTTAAACTCATATCCTCTAGATCTATTCACTGATCTGTCAAAAGCATTATATTCTAAGTACATTGCAATGAATGTAGTTATTACATATGAACAAACATAATGCATGGGTGTGTATGGCCAAATGTTGGTTATTCGAGATCATGGGTATAGGGTGGAGGGAAAGTTACTCTGCATAAATGAAATTCAGAGAGAATTAGAAGGTATTTTTAAATCAATAGTTTCAAATTAATCCACTTTCAAAACTTTAATCACAGATATGAACGTAATAATATCAGCTGATTTTAATGTTACTGATTTTTCCTTCCTAGCCCACCATCTTGCAGAGTGAGGTGAAATACCTTAGTTGATATATTATGTTGTATGTAATAGTATATATTGTTTTGTATATCTGTCAATGGTGATTATATTTTTTTTAAACAGGACATATATAAACTTCATTGATTCTTTGGATTTGTTATTCATCATTTAGCTATTCATTGAACAACATTTATTAGGCACTTACTATATGCAAAGCCCAGTACTTGGCGTCTTAGGGATATAAGGATACAGACTCTGTCCCTGAGGCACTTACATTTTATTATAGGGACAGAACATGCATATAAGTAGCTGTAGCATAAGGTAAAAAACATTAAATACTAGAAGAGAAGCAGAGATAACTGCACTGGAAAATCAGAAGAGGTAAAGATTTTTAGTGGGGAGATTCAGGGAAAATTCATGGAAAATGTGATATCTAAGTGAAGTCCTGGAAGATAGTCAGGGTTTAGACATGAAGAGAAGGTGCAACAGCACTTCATGAGTAAGTCATAGTATGAGTGTGGAGTGGCTGGAAGAGGTCAAGGCCTGGATGAGGGACAGTCAGGCTGAAGCACTGAGTGTCAGAAAGGAATTCCAGGAGATAAAGCTGGGAAAGTTGGGGCTAGTTGTAAAGTCTTTATTGACAGAATAAGGAATTCAGACTTTAATAAGAAGGTAAAATAGTAGGGAGCCATTGGAGCCATTTTTTTTTCTTTTTTACTTTTTATTTTGAAATAATTTTAGACTTATAGAAGAATTGCAAAGATAACAGAGTTCCCAGAAAAAAGTCAATATTATCTAAGTTTTTATCCTTTTTTAATAGTTCATGTAGTATTTTTATATCACACTCCTATGATTACATCCCCTTTCTCATGCTGAGTGTAGTGTACGTCTTTTACTTTTTTTTCTTACTCACAAATGTCTTTCTTGTTTATCTTTTCAAAGATATAGTTTTTAATTTTGTTGACCAGGTTTGCCAGTTTTTGCCCAATTTCATATCAGCTCCCCCATAGCTATCCTACATATAAATCAAATCTACCTTAAAACAAAACAAAACAAAACAAAAACCAAAAAAACAGTGAGATCAATGCACAGAAGTCCCTTGATCCATCTTTTAAACAGAATGCTGTCCCTAAGTCTCATACAGCCACAGAGCTGTGTGACTTTTTGTCATGATCCTGCTTGGAATACGGTGGGCCATTTCAATATGAAAATTTGTGCTTTTCTTTAACTCAAAGAAAATTGCTTCTGTTACTTATTTCTTCCCCTTATTTCCTTTGTCTCTTTCTAGAACTCTTATTAGATTAATGTTTACCTCCAGGATTTATCCCCATGTCTCCTGTCCTCTTTTTCCATCTCTTTGTCTTTTTGCTCTAAGTTCTAGAAAATTTACTATTTATTTTTTACTTTGTTATCCTTTACTAATTTGGCTGTGATCTATGTCTATTCATCTGTTTACTCACTTTTTATTTATTTTTATTGTTCTGATTTGGCAATCACACTTTAAATTTCCTGTTCCCTGCTTGCTTCTTTTTTCGTAGCTGTTTTAGGGATACTTATCTTTCCACAATTTTCTGAAGATAATTATTGTAATACTCTTTTACATACTCTGCTGCTTGAATTATTTCTGTTCTTTTGTTTGCTTGCCTTGGCCTTTTTTTTTTTTTTTTTTTTCTTTTGGTTTTCTTCAAATGTTTGGTGATCTTTAGTCCATTGACATTCATGGACAAAAAACAAAAAAAACAGATTAATTTAGGTGGCTGGCAAAACCTTGCTCTGTGGCTGAGCAGCTCTGTTTTCTTAGGAGGCCGCCCCTGAATGGGAAGTCTGATGGGAGCTCTCTAGGAGTAGGCAGGCTTCACCTTGAATGCTCGATGATGGACCTGCAGACTCATGTGGATTAGGGAATCCTTTCCTCATTTGCTGCCTTTCTACCCCCTCCCTTGCTCCCCATCCATGTCTAAGTGTCTAGGGTTCCATCAAGTTCTGTTCTAAGGCTTCTAGAGCCATTTTCAAATCATCCTCATCAGGCAATTCACTTTTATTAGTCAGAGGTAAAAATCCACTGTTGACCACTGCTCAGGGTAGAAGGCAAGACCTCACTGGCTGGCGGTGTCAGAAGTTTTGAAAGCAGTTCTTTAAAATTACTCCATGCTACTGTCAGAGTAAGCTTTCTGAAACACATTGAATATATCATGCTCCTGCTCAGAATCTTTCAGCGATTTTGATTTTATATAGAATAAAACCTGTTCTTCTTTGCAAAGCATGAACACCCCTTATAGTTTGATGTGAGTGCCTACAATCATCTCCTATTGTTTTCCTGTCACAGACACACTTAGGCTCCCCAAATTCTGAAAGTTCTTGTGGTTTTCTCTTGTTCCATGCCTCTGTACACACTGTTCCCTATGCTGAGAATGTTATCTCCTCTTTACCGATTGGCAAAGACACCCTCAATTGTACATCTCAGTGTGTGATTGCTTCCCATGAATTCTCTTCTGACTTCCCTAGGCAGACATAGGTTTGTGGGTCTATTTATTAAACTATATCTTCCCCTTACTCCACATAGGATTTGAAATAATATAAAACAGATACATGGTAAAAGGATGAAATAAATGAGTGAGGCACACTAAGTTCAAAGGGAGAGTAAAGTTAGAAATATAAATAATATCAAGTATGAGGTTAGTCCTAAAAATTACACGACACTAAGTTTTATAGACATACTACAAAGAGATACGCTGAAAATTTGCCTCTGGGCTTCCTAGTTGTCAAAGCTAAGAGGGAAAGTTGAGCGCTTCTGAGTTTCACATTGTCCATAAACTATAAATGAGAGATTTTTGCCAGTTACTGAAAATTAAGAGAGAGTTTACTGCACTAAAGGGGTACTTATAAAGGTGACTGGTAAATTGAGAAGCTCCTACTTTTGTGCTTTCATTGACGCTCTAATATTACTATGTAATTACTATAATTTTTGTACATTTCTTTCCTCAAGGTATGGACCATATCCTCATTACTTGATCCAGTGCTTGATATTTCCTAGTCACTCAATAAGTATTTGTTACGCATTTGCAGACAAATGTTTTTGTGTGAACAGGTGTACAACTAGAAATGTATCATCATTTACACCCATCATAAACATAACAAAGAATTAACCAACTGGAAGAGTCTTTATACTAATTATCAAAACAATACTTGGAATATCTGCTATATATCAGATAAACACATTGCATGTATATTTCATATGACTCTCAACCTACCCTGTGGGTATTATTCCCCATCTCAAAATCAGGGAAATCAGTAAGTTAAATAAATTTCCCAAGGGTCTACAATTATTCAGAGGCAGAACTTGGGATTAGCATAGGTGCCTGAACCCAGCCCTGTGACCCTCAACCTTTGCTATAGGTTCATGCTTTTGTGTGTAGTAGATTGATTAGTATTTGATCACAAATTTCATAAACGTGAAGACTTTCTACTGATGGAAGGGCCCTGATGGAAGGACTTTGCCCAAGTTCCTCTGCTCTTTAAGATTTATTCCAAAATATTTGAGGGAAAAGGCAGCAGCAATCAGGCAAATAAAATACTATAAAATTTATTTTCCATAAAGAAATATCAGGGGACAACACCCTAATAAAAAATACTTCCCATTTAAAAAAATAGGAACATCTGACCAATTTTTCTCTTACATAATGCAATGTGGCACAACTTTTTTCATTACACCCAAGAAAACTTACAATGTACCATTTTATAAAAGGGCTTACTCTGTTTTAACTCAATCAGCTTTCACTGATCAATTTATGGTCGCTTCTTACCTGGAAGTTGCCAAAACAGCTTCCCCCTGGGAGGGTCACATAACTCACAAAGGGTGGTCCAGGAGATGGCAGCGACTCGTAGACCACCACACCTTCACTTGGGAACACAGCCCTCTGTTGCTGTTTGCTTTCCCAAAATTCCTGTAACATTGACACAACATTCACTGAAAAAGACAAGAAATATAATCAGTTATTAAGGATGGACATACCCTAGCAAAAACAACATTTTATTTGCGGGTTGGATTGTGTAACAAGTCACTTCCAGTTTAAGCAGAACGGAGTATGTGTATGTTTGGGTGGGGTGGGGGTGTGGGGTGCTTTCAGTTGTGAAAGAAACAAATACTATTTAACACAAATGTGTTTATTTTTCATGAGTATGGCTGAAGTGGTTTGGCACCCTAATTCTAACAGCATTGCAGTATATTAAATTTACAAATTAGTTTTTGATAACAAATTTAAAAATCTCACTCTTCCTTCTTTGAAAATTATCCTTAATAAACTTTGTCCAGATCTATGATTATCCATGACTCCCACTCCCATTTCTCATAGATTCTTGGACCTGCAAAGTGAAAGCTAAATTCAAAGGTAAAAATATGAGCAATGTAAATTTTTTAATTTATTTGTTTTATTTTTGGCTGCATTGGGTCTTCGTTGCTGCTCACGGGCTTTCTCTAGTTGCAGCGAGCAGGGGCTACTCTTTGTTGTGGTGCAGGGGCTTCTCATTGTGGTGACTACTCTTGTTGCAGAGCACAGGCTCTACGTGCACGGGCTTCAGTAGTTGTGGCACGTGGGCTCAGTAGTTGTGGCTCACGGGCTCTAGAGCACAGGCTCTACGTGCACGGGCTTCAGTAGTTGTGGCACGTGGGCTCAGTAGTTGTGGCTCATGGGCTCTAGAGCACAGGCTCAGTAGTTGTGGCACACTGGGCTTAGTTGCTCCGCGGCATGTGGGATCTTCCCGGACCAGGGCTGGAACCCGTGTCCCCTGCATTAGCAGACGGATTCTTAACTACTACGCCACCAGGGAAGCCCCAAGCAATGTAATTTTAATTGGAACTCACCTATTATAAGATTTAAGAGGAGAAAGGCAGAAAGAAGAAAACTCTTTCATGCTCCTTTCCACCCTAATCCAAAGGAGAATGAAAGCAATTGTGTAATAAGCAGGAGGCTGGGGAAAAAAACCATAAGTGAAACTAATAACATGGAAACCTTGTTAAGGACCACGTCTGTTAGATGACTTCAGAAAACGTAGTAATGGCTACAGCCATGTGTTTTAGATTAAATGACCTATGATAGCCTGTAGAAGTTCCAGATCAAATTAGGTTGGTTTGTTTATCCTGTACTGCAAATTGAATTGTGGAAATTAACAAGGATAATAGAATTGTAGAGGCAAAAGAGACCTTTCAGGTCATGCAGGCAAAGCTCTGCTTGATGCAGGAATTCCTTGCACAATACCACTGACAGCTGCCCATTTGGCCTGATTCTGGACACGTGGAAGGACCTGGTAATTGGCACATCTTGATGTAGCCCGTTTCAAATGCTAATGGTTTTAACTATAAGAAGGTCATTTTGGGGAATGAGCGGAAATCTGCTTTCCTATAAGCTTCATGCAAGTGGGCTATTTCTCATTTCTGGGACCTTATAGAGGTTAATCCCCGTATTCATAAGAGAACCCATGACATACTTGAAGGTGGTATAGGACATCTGTTGTTTTTGCCTCCCTAGCATTTGTTTTCCCTCTTTGTAGGAATAGCACGAAAGTTTTCCCTAAAGAACCACCTTTCCTTCAACCAAGTCTTCTCCAGGGTTGAGAAGTGGGGATTAGACCAAAGTCAAGTCATTTAGAGTCAGTGAGTCCAGGACTTTTGTTGGAAATGTCAGAAGACTGGATTCTCCTTTTTCACTAGAGTTGCTGGGGTTATAGGAGAGAAGTATGGTGCTGCCCAGGCAAGGGAGACTCATGGCTGAAAAGAAAGCCAACATAGAGAAGGGTAGAACCAAGAGATAAAGAAAGACTAAGTTCTGATGTCATAGCTTAAGCTCCTGAACCAACACATCTGCTTTTTCCTTAAACCGTTTTGAACTGGCATCTCACACTTGCGTATAAAAGTGTACTAAAATAGACAACTCTCAGGTTTCCTCAGGTTCTAGATTGAATAGCTTTTCTTCTTTCCAACATTCTTTGTGTAGTATGGTGTCTATGCCCTTTGACATGCTCCTGATATATTTCTGAATACATGTGCTTCAAAATGCTGGGTTTTGTTATTTTGCAGGGAATCAGGAGAGTCTCAGAGTTTGACCTGGAGGCAAAAACATTGCACAACCATTTTCTAAGCTGTTGACCAGAGCACCTGGCTCTTTCACTTCATTCCTAGGTCACCCATCAGCTTCCAGCTTTACAAGGTGTAGTTCAGGAAAATTCGCAAGACGCCCAGGGAATTGGATGCCTGTGTATATTTAAAAACTGTAGTTTTTAGTATTTAAGATGTGTTTTGGGAAAGAAACTGGGAAATATAAGGGTATCAGAGGGGATAATTGAATTAACCAATAAAATACATACTAAGTGGTCAAGGTGAGCTTGGTAATTAGAGACACTTTTCATTCATTCAAAAATATTTGAAGTAATATTTTCTACCAGTTGATGTAACCCAAAATAGAATTAGAACTTTTATTTCCTAAACTGCATTTCTGCTCCCCAACTTCCTCTCCCTCCCATGTCCAGGAAAACAAGTATTTTGTGAGCGGGCTGATTTGTGTTTCAATTTGCCTGTGACCTACAGAATTCAGCAGAGATGTCTCGAAGACTGAAGCCTAAAACCGAAGTCAGTGGTCTGTTACTCTGATAGTCAACAAGGGCCATTAACCGGCTATTTTAAGTTGGTTAATTGTTGAATGATGTTCAGCTGAAAACCGGAGTAAGAAGCTGAAGACTCATGCTTATCTAGGTAAAATGAACATAAGAATTTTGGCATGTAAAACTGTGGATTAAAGAGTTCAAAGGTGGGTACTAAGTAAAATTTCTGCATGAATAAATGTAGCAGTTTTCAAATTTTTTATTCTGCAACCTTGGAAGATTTCTTTGATGGTCTTACATATGTCATCACCTCTAGAGAGTGCAACATATGTACATGCACACACACAATCCATCTTTCTATCTCTATCTCCTCGTGTCGACTGGAAAACCAGATGAATGGAGTGCAGAGGGAAGAAGGCCAGCATGCTGTTTGGAATTTCAAAGATCAGTATATCTGAAGATGCTCTATTTATGAAACACATGCTCCTTTATTTTTTTGAAGTAGCAACAACAAGGTTCATGGACAATGTCAAAGAAAAGGCAAGCAAAAGGTCAAGTACTGCTGAAGAAAACCACCCAAATTTGAGGAAAGGCCTCACAACACAGTTTAGTCGCCAGCTGCAGTTGCACTTTCAGTGCCCAGCCAATGATCCTGCCTTTCACGTTACAAACTTAGGCCACCAAGCGTGTGATATCTCTCCCTACGTCTAGTGACCCATCTGCACAAGTGCCCAGCTCTACCTTATTTCCTTCAGTCTCAAATGAAGTTGTGTTGCTTCTTCTGGGCATTGTTCTATTAGTACTTCTCTTGGCTTCCTATTTTTAAATGTTTTCTCTTTACTCACTCCTCAGCGGCCATTAAGTATGCTCAAGACAACAAATGAATGAATAAATGAATCAATCAATCAATCAATTAAAAGAAACACTCAACCTCAGGACTATTCTTTTTTTTTTTTTGGCCATGCCATGTGGCATGTGGGATCTTAGTTCCCCAACCAGGGATGGAACCCATCCCCCCTGAGTTGGAAGCGCAGAGTCTTAACCACAGGACGCCCAGGGAAGTCCCCCTGCCATTCATTTTTAACCCACCAACAACCTGGCTTTCCTCTACATTATGCTACTGAAACTACTTGGCAAATATCACTAATTCTAACTTTCAGTCCTTATTTACTTGACCTCTAACTGCATTTGACACAGCTGATCAATTTCTTCTAAAAACTCTCATCTCCCTAAGCTTTTCTGACAGTATTCTCCCTGATTCTTCTTCTGTATTTCTATCATTTCTTCTCAGTCTCTTTTGTGGGTTTCTCTTCCTCTGCTCACCCCTCATGTTGATTTGCACAAGAGCCTTGTCCTTGTCTTTTCTTGCTTCTCTCTCTACTGTTCTTGAATGACAGAACCTATTTCCATGAATCCATCTACCATAATATATGCCAATAGTTCCCAAAACATTCTCTTGTAACTCCAACTTTGTTAACAGATACTTCCATTTGAATGTCACAGAAATTCAACATATTCCCAAACTCAACCCATTTTCTTTTCCATAAACTCTTTTCCCGAATTATTTAGAAAGTGATATAATCATCTACCCAGTCACGTAAATCAGAAACCTGACAGGAACTTTAAACTTAATTTCCTCTCTCCAGATCTACTAAATGCCCAGATTTTGTCAGTTCCATATCCTGATGTCTCTGATAGTCATCACTTCCTCTCAGTTAATATTGCCATTGCTGCATTGGTTCATATCTAACCAGATACACCACAGTACCCACTTGACTCCAATCACCCTCCCATCCAACCCATCCTCAACTGTTTCCAGGTAATCTTTCTGAATCTTATAGTTAATTAAATCACTCACATCTTAAAATCTTTCTGTGGGTCCTTCATTACCTATAGAACAAATAACTTCTTGGCAAGTCATAGAAGACCCTATGTCTTGATACTCTTTCTCATTCCAAACTTCCTCAAGTCACCTTCCAGGCCCCTCATGCTCTCATGCTCCCAGGCCTACTGAACCAGAATCTACAATTTAAACAAGATTCTCAGGCAATCTGATGCACACTAAAGCTTGAGAAGTCCTGAGTAGGGTAGGACGAAGTTGCTATTCTCATCTCTCTTATCGTGTGCCTATTATATGCCAGGCACTAGGCATTTTCTCATTTAATTCTTACAATACCCTCTAGAAATAGGTATTATCATCCACAACATAGAGATAAGAAATAAAAGATGCTCAAGATACAATCACACAGCTACTAAGTCTTAGCCTTGGGATTTTTAACCTAGTTTGGTCTGGGTGTATAGTCTAGCTCTTTGCTCATCCTGAGCCACTCCTAATTATAATGGAATTTAAGTTGTTTTCATGCATGTCTACATCTATTAGAAGCATTTTAGAAGAAGAATAAAGGTCAATTGAATATTTGAATGTCATCAAAGGTATGGAAGACGTGTTGCCTTTGTGAGGCTGTGGTAGGAAAGGTGTAGGAGGCTCTGCACAAGAATTACTTCACCTACCATTTTCTATGGGCCATTTTTCTGATACTTGTTCTTGGCAGTCAAACAAAGCAAAGGGTTAATATCTGTATTTTTTTCATACAAGTGATATGACACTTTCTAGCTTGGAACTGTCACAGTGAATGAGCAGTCTGTGTCATGTGAACAGGTATCCTGATTAATCTTCAGCTAACACTTTGCTCTGGTTTAAAACAATGTTGTAAATACCCACCAACCGTGGGATTCAGAGGGGGCTGTGATTAGGCCTCCCATTCCAGTCCCTTCTTTCAAGGAATAATGGCTAAAGGAGAGACAACAAGAGGAACAAGAGGAAATGACAAAAGACAGAGGAGGGCTTTGGAACAGGCTTCCTTTGAAGAGGGGCATGAACAAAAGTCAAGGTCAAGTTTCTCTGTCTGATTGTGCCTTCCACCTCAGGGTCAGGAAGCTATCATCTGGAATACATCGTTTTTGGCTATGCATTATTCCTCCCAAAGTTTAGTGAAATTCTTTCTAAAGAGTTTCTACTTTGTCTGAATGGACACTAAAGGAAAAGGGCTTTATCCACAGCCATGACAAGATAAATTGGTCATCCATAGTGAATCTGGACACCAGACAGGAGAGAGGTAGTGAATCCTCAGCTGGAGACCCAGAGAATGCAGATGAATAACAACTTGGCTGATGCTGGAGCCAAGCTGAGCAACTCTCTGACTTCAGGGTTTAACACTACAGGTCATCTATTGGTCTTGCCTTTGTCAAGGTAACTGATGTTTAACTGGTAAAATTACTATAAAGAAATAGAATGTCCAACAAACACATGAAAGAATGCTCAACATCACTAATCATTAGAGAAATGCAACTTAAAACTACAATGAGGTATCACCTCACATCAGTCAGAATGGCCATCATCAAAAAACCTACAAACAATAAATGCTGGAGAGGATGTGGAGAAAAGAGAACCCTCTTGCACTGTTGGTGGGAATGTAAATTGATACAGCCACTATGGAGAACAGTATGGAGGTTCCTTAATAAACTAAAAATAGAACTACTGTACTACCCAGCAATCCCACTACTGGGCATATACCCTGAGAACACCATAATTCAAAAAGACACATGCACCCCAATGTTCATTGCAGCTCTATTTACAATCGCCAGGACATGGAAGCAACCTAAGTGTCCATCGACAGATGAATGGATAAAGAAGATGTGGTGCATATATACAATGGAATATTACTCGGCCATAAGGAGAAACGAAATTGAGTTATTTGTAGTGAGGTGGATGGACTTAAGAGTCTGTCATACAGAGTGAAGTAAGTCAGAAAGAGAAAAACAAGTACTGTATGCTAACACATATATATGGAATCTAAAAAAAAATGGTTCTGAAGAACCTAGGGGCAGGACAGGAATAAAGATGCAGACGTAGAGAATGGACTTGAGGACATGGGTGGGGGAAGGGTAGGCTGGGACGAAGTGAGAGAGTGGCATGGACTTATATATACTACCAAATGTAAAATAGACAGCTAGTGGGAAGCAGCCGCATAGCACAGGGAGATCAGCTCGGTGCTTTGTGACCACCTAGAGGGGTAGGATAGGGAGGGTGGGAGGGAGATGCAAGAGGGAGGAGATATGGGGATATATGTATATGTATAGCTGATTCACTTTGTTATAAAGCAGAAACTAACACACCATTGTAAAGCAGTTACACTCCAATAAAGATGTTAAAAAAAAAATGAAAGAAATAGAATGTCAAATGGCTGAGGCTGGGGGTATGGGAGGAAGTGGAAGGAGAGAGAATTGTTGGGGAGATCCTAGGAACAACAGCATGAAATCCAGTTCCTTTCTGTGACTTCTATCAGTTTATAACATCTGAGAGTAAAGAAAGCAATTTAACCTCTGAATTGCCTTTGCACATCAAACTTCTTAATGAATCCCATTGCTCCAAATTGTTTTCTCAGACACATGTAATAGACCCTGTTATGGACTAAACATTTGTGTCTCCCACAAATTCATATGTTGAGGCCCTAACCCCTAATATGATGGTATTAGAAAGTGGGGACTTAGGGAGATAGTCAGGTTTAGATGAGATTATGAGGTAGAGCCCCATGATGGGATTGGTGTCCTTATAAGAAGAGATACCACAGCTTCCTCTCTCTGCCTTGTGAGGATGCAGCAAGAAGGCAGCCATTTGCAAACCAGGAAGAGGGCTCTCTCCAAAGTACCGAGTGTGCCAGCAATTTGATCTTGGAGTTTCCAGCCACCAGACATGTGAGAAATAAATTTCTGTTGTTTAGGCTACCCAGTCTATGGTATTTTTTTACAGCAGCCCAAGCTGACTAAGACAAACCTGTTCAGCAATTTTGATAATTTTCACATCAACAAGACGACAATTTGCTATGTAGTTTATAGACATTAGTGTGGATACTTTTTTCTTCACTCTGTTTTAATATCTGAACAGGACAGAGTTTTCAGAGTGGTAACTAGATCCCCAAGCAAGTCTTTCATAAATGAGGTTTTCATTTTCTACTTCCTCAAGCTTTCTCTTTGATTATAAAGTTCAGCATCAAACTTCACAGAAGGCAGTTGACCAACGAAGACATCCGACAATGTGGAACACTTTGACCATCCAACCTTTGACCCTTTCTAGCAGAAATCCTCAATCAGCTTCAGCAAATGCAGTGTCTTTACTTGTCCTTGAACATATACTGCATATTTTTTCCCTGTGTTTTGGTTCAAGTTCTCCTTCCTACCCTGAGTATTGTTTCTGCCCCTCCCTTCTATCCATCCAATTTACTCTTATAGTTCAGAGGAAATGCCACCTCCTCCATCACGCCTTGCTCACTGGTTCTAGCCCAGATGAATGTACTTTTCTGTGCTCTTATTCCATTAGTGGCCCTATGTCTTAGCACTTAATCGCCTATAAGCCATGTAATAAAATAGATGTGGTGCTCCAGGCTAAATTTATCAAGTCAGACTTGGTAGGACTTACTTCTGGACAGAGGAATGAAATGTCTTGTGATAACAATTCATCTTATAGAGTATAGTATTATGTTATTTGCCTCACAGCTGACTGATTCTAGAGGGCAGGGACTCTGGTTCATTCTCCTCTGTAGCCTCCTTGGTATCTAGCACCGGGCTATTCATCTAGAAGCAGTTGTTGAATTCATTTGGAATCTAAGAAAACTACATATCTGTGCTGTGCAACTGAATGAACATACAGAAGATAGGTGAAGGTACTATGATTCATGGAGAGATCAAGACTTCCTTCTAGATAGAAGGTTTCTTATATGAACCACCATGGTGCGCACACAGCATGGATGTGGTGGTGGCAGCCATGGCTCAGAGGGAGATGGCTGAGGAGGTGCAGAAAGATGAAGCCTGGGCAGAGTAGACATGTGATTGCTAGTTGCTTGCCAGCTAGGGCTTTACCTTCATGATAACTAGGACTTAGGGAAATCCTGAACAGGAATGGTAAGTACTTTTGTCTCAGAGTGTCAATTCTAATCCATTTATGTTGACTGCCTGGAGCACTGTGTTGAAAAGGATTTGAAAGTAGTCTCTGGGATCAGGAATTGTGTAACAGAACACCACAATTAACCAGCAATGAGGCACTGGTCTATCTGGTAACCCTGTCTTTGACGGTATAGAGTAAAAAAAAAAACAACAAAGCAGTCAAAATAGGCCTCTGTTCATAAAGGCTTACAATTTGATTGCAGAAATAATGAATTCATAATATAATTTGTTAACAAAATACTAGACTGCTACATTGTAGAACAGAAATGATTTTAAGGTAATATTTAACACTTTAAAATTTATGGCACAACAATTAAATAGATTCAAGGGGAAAAGTAGATAAATGTGAACTGAAAAGGTCAGAAAAAAAATATGCGTAGGGGGACTTCCCTGGTGGCGCAGTGGTTAAGAATCTGCCTCCCAATGCAGGGAACACGGGTTTGACCCCTGGTCCGAGAAGATCCCACATGCCGCGGAGTAACTAAGCCCATGCGCCACAACTACTGAGCCTGCGCTCTAGAGCCCACGAGCCACAACTACTGAAGCCCGTGCCCCTAGAGCCCGTGCTCCGCAACAAGAGAAGCCACCGCAATGAGGAGCTCGTGCACCGCAACGAAGAGTAGCCCCCGCTTGCTGCAACTACAGAAAGCCCGTGCGCAGCAACAAAGACCCAACCCAGCCAAAAAGAAATAAATTAACTAATTAAAGAATAAAAATATGCATAGGAGGAGGGCCTAAGCTGAGCCACCTCAGAAAAATGAGATTTACACCAGGATGGGGGAAGGGATAGAAGCTGTGCTCTCAAAGGAGTGAGAGTCGCATTTGACAAAGAGTAAGAAAAACAGTAATGCCTCAGCTGTGGAATTATGTATGGGAGCAATAGGGAAGGATGCCATTAGGAAGGGGGTACAATTTGATAAGAGACAGGGTAAGGGGAGTTCATTTCTTTTAATAGTTGGAAATTTATCCTATTGTTCTGGTGCCTCAGCTTTACCCAAGTGGGAGAGAAAGGCAGGAACACAGAGTTCCTTGTCCTTTGTCTTTGCCTGAGGTGATGTGCTGCCTGTAGTGGCTCCATTATGAAGAACAAGGGCCACAAATACTTGGAGAGAATGTGCGGTTGCTCTTATGCATCTGGGTGAGCCCAGGAAGAGTGTTTCTCTGGGAGGAGCTTGGGCAGAAAATCTCTATGAGGAGTGAGTAGGAGATGGAGCAAGCAAGAGAATGCTCCTTTTGTAGTCTGGAAGGAGCATGAAGCCACTCAGAGGGCTTTTATCCTAAAAACTCAGAGCTTGTCATTTTCATAGACTGGACACGATGAAGATGCTAATAGGGACACATGATATATGTTTTCATATGGGAACTCAGATGGAGAGGATGTAAATGCCCCATGGATTATAGAGTGTGTTATACAAGAGTCCTCAAATACGGGCTTTGGTTTGAACACAATAAAATGTGTACTGCATCTTCTATCTCCACATTTTATCAACAGGCAGGCAGTTTCCTTACGTAGTTAAAAGCATGGACTCTGGAGCCAGAATGCCTGGGTTTGAATACTGTCTTTACCGCTGTAAGAAACCTACCTAGTGCTCCTGTTCTATCTGTAAAATGTAGTACTTACATTACAGGGTTGCTGTAAAGCTTAAAATGGAAAATGCTCAGAATAGAGCTTCACACATAGTATGCACTAGAGTGTTAGCTATTATTTGTGGTTAGAGAAGGTGAAGGAAGAAAGGAAAAGGCATGATTATATGCTTGCATGTTGCATCTTTGAGACTGACTGTTCTTGTATTGGAAACCATATCATTAAACATTCTAAAAATAGTCTCAAATCTGAAAATTCTCTAATTGTACACATTGTGCTTTTTAATTTATTTCCAAAATATGTGAAGAGTTCAGAGATGGAAAAAAGAAAGCTCTTTTAATATCATTCACTCTTAAAGTCAAAGCTTCATAATGGCCAGAAAATAAATAGATGAAATGCTACATGTCTCAAAATCTGGAGACATGGATGTCTGTCCCAATTTTTCACTTTCTAATAAATGCTAATGGCAATAGAACTGCTCTTAGCAAAAACTACAGAGAGGGGCTAACTCTTATTTGAAATCAATGTTAATGACTGCTTGTGCTTCAGGAAAGTAGAAACATTATAGTTCATTGCCCAGTTGAATTACCTAATACGAGGTAAGTCCTGCATGGAAGACAGTCATTTGTCAGTAATAAGGGGTCTTAAAAGTATGTTATGAATGTTATGTTATGAATCTATCAGAAAAAAAGAAACAATTTCTTTATGCCTTACATGAGAAAAAAATTCTAGCTGGGCAAAATTTCCCTTGCCAAAAACAATTAAAGACAAATTGGAAAGGCAACCATTTAAGGATAAACCATTAAGAGGCTTTCAAGATGATAAACATATTTTCAAATCGATTCTCTGCCTCCAAACAGATGGATTTTTGTTATGCAATATTTTAATATAATCTTTAAATTACCCTTAGCAGGTGATACTTTAAAATAAAGTTAATTAGTATTTTCCATTCTAGCAATTCAATCATGTACAACTTGTTTTTGTCAATGCGATTCCCTAGATTTGTTGAGGAGAAATAGGAAAAAAGGACCCCCAGATAATTTAAGGAGCAAGCTCAAGGCATGATGCCAATTTACCATTCATGCAAAATGGGGTACCTTTGGGTCTTGTGCTTGGCTTGGCTAACTCCAGGACACTGACCAACAGAGCCAGCTGTCTAAACATTTATAACCATCCTCAGGCTTTGACAAGTTTTGACCAGGCTAATGGAATCTTGCTGACACAGCTTGTGTGTCATGTACAATATGTAGGAATCTTGGGCCCCTTCTTCTTTTCTGTAGATACTCTTTCAAAGGTAGCCACAGCCACACAACAGAGCTGAGACAGCTAAGAGTCTTGCTTTGTTCCCAGCATTACTTTCTTTTAGTAACGCTCCGGAGTCAGTGCCTAGCTCCTTCAGCAGCTGGGAAGCTGGTTGTGCTTCTTTTGTTTGCTTTTTCTTTTCTTCTGGTCTGGTTCCCATTCTCTACCCTGAACACTTTCTCTGAGGGAATTAAGATCCTTTGGGTTTTTTTTTTTTTTTTTACAAAATTAACCTCTTGGGAGATTCTCTATAAAATGCAAAAAAGTACATCGTTCGTTTTGGTTTAATTTTCACCTTTAGAATTTTAAATTGCTGAACTATAAGTCACTTAGGGAGAAATTTAAATAACACTCTTTAAAAAATATCTTTGGATGTACAAGGTAATTTTTTAAGAAGGCAGAGGGGAGAGAATATCAAGGAACAAGAGGGAATCACAAAGACATTAAAATAAAAGGTCATTAAATATATCACAATTAAACGGCAGCAGCAATAGCAGGCCTGAGCTCCCAAATGTGCTTTATCTGTGCACCATGGTTCAAATGATGTCATCCAATCACAAAAGCTACATAGACTAAAAACCTGATGTAATCTACTTAACCAATTAGGAAGTATATACTGATATCTTTCCCATGTGCCACTGGGCACTGACATTGCACTATATTTAAGAGACTTTGTAGGACTGTTGACTTTAGATAACAACCAAGAATCCAAGATAACAAAAAACAAACAAAAAAAGCAAACACTGTTACTTTGCTGACCAGTTCTGTTTAGTTAGAATGGTCAAATCTGTGCAAATGTGGCTTTAGGCATGTAACATACCTTCCCCGGGTAGAGTCATTATAAGAAAGCTCTCCATGACCCTGCCACAGCTATCCAACTAGGGTTTATGTACAAGGCACGGACAGAGTTTGGTCCTAAAGAGCTTGGTGCACACAGAGTTGTGTGACCCAGAGTTGAGGGTAGACCCTGAGGATGAATATAAGGACTGGCAATCTGAGTCACTGCCAGTGTGGTATATGGGATAATTTGGGCTGCCCTACCAAGGTCAACCTGAGGCAGTGTTTTGGGGAAGTTGCCTGAGGTGGCTGTGTTTATTTTCACAGCCCATCCTTCTTCCATGCTGCCTCCTGTTTCATGGGGCTGTCAACTTAACCCTGCATGCCATTAGGCTGTGATTAAGGTGTCAATGGATGATGGTTTAGAAAGTCCCAGTACCATTTATTACATCATATTTCACTTGACAATGGGAAAAATCTTTCCCCTTTTTGTGAGGGAGAAAATAAACAAACCAGCCACCAGAAAAGTCTGTTGTGCACCTGCTAGGTGCCTGGCCCTGTGGGAGACACCCTGGGGGTTACATAGAAGTGCAAGGTATGGCTTTGCCCTCCTGGGACTTCCAACTTAGGTGTGGACAAAAACATGCCAGCAAAACTGTAACTCATAGTACAGAGGCACATGAGAAAAATGTAGACTACACTATACAGCCCATAAGTGCGAAAGAGGTGGTGACTAGATGATGGGTTCCCACAGCTGCATTAATGGGATGAGATCAAAATAGGGATCAACTGATTATCATCCCAGTAGAAAAAAAAAAAAAGCAAAACCATAATTCAAACAGTATTCTAAGGACACCAGAGAGAGAATGTAGAAAACTACAGGGAGTGTAATAATTGCCTATTTTGTTATTATTAAACTTTCAGTAGGATTTTTTTTTTCTTTTTCTTTTAAAATAGGATTTTTAAAACTGCCTTGACAGACTAAACTTATATGAGCATTTGAACATGGAAGAAAAGAAATAAGAGCCTTTGGGGTTAAAACACCAATATGAAATGTATTAAATAAAGAAGATTCTTTTATGAACGGCTTCTAAAGTTGTCTTACATTTCTTAAATCAATCTGTAGCACATAATCAGTAAAACCGTATCATTTAAACAGAAAAATCATAACTTAGAAACTCACCCTTGTGCAGCTGTATCCTATTATGGGCTGTAACTTAACACATGAGTTTCAGAAGTTGTTAAAGTTGAGTTCAGGCTAACAAATCTTAACTGTTAAAAAAAAAAGCCTATGGTGAGATGAGACAGCAGACCATGAAGAGGCACCAGATTTGATCACAGGATGGGTGTCACTCATATTTTATTTTGATTTGTTAAATCTTATTTATATATTAAGAAATAAATGTATTAAGACAGATATGGCCATTAAGTGATCAAGAAGCCACTTCTTTTTTTCCATTTTGAAAAATTTTCCTCTGGCACTAAGACTTTCAGTATTTAAACTCTGCCAAATGTATCTTTACTGAAAAAAGGAGAACAGTGCTTATGCCACAGATAGCTGAAATGAAATCTGCATTTTTCTTTTAGTATAAATTCAAATAAAAATAGTTGTGTCCTGTAATAAATAAAGTAAAACTAGCTTTTGAATAGGCTTCTTCAGTAGAATGGACATCCACAGTTTAGATGCTAAAATTATCAGAGTTCAAATTATTGTAATTAAGATGCCATCATTAATCCAAAATGAGCTAGCAAGCAGTGGAGTTTTTTGTTTTTTCATTTTTTTTATAACTTCACTTTTAAAAAAAAAAAATTTTATTTATTTATTTTTGGCTGCGTTGGGTCTTCATTGCTGCACACGGGCTTTCTCTAGTTGCGGAGAGCGGGGGCTACTCTTCCTTGTGGTGTGTGGGCTTCATCACTGCTGTGGCTTCTCTTGTTGTGAAGCACGGACTCTAGGCGTGCGGGCTTCAGTAGTTGTGGCACGTGGGCTCAGTAGTTGTGGCACATGGGCTTAGTTGCTCCGTGGCATGTGGGATCTTCCTGGACCAGGGATCGATTCCATGTTCCCACCACTGGCAGGCGGATTCTTAATCATTGCACCACCAGGGAAGTCCCTGTTTTTTGTTTTTTAACCATGCTCTTTCCAGCACACTTTCTGTGGTGGAATGCAATGCAATACGTGTAGGAATTTTACTGCACAAGTGCCTTCATCCCTCACATCCTACTCCATTCCTTTATGTGAAATGCAAAAACCATAAATGTATCATCAAATTTATAGATTTTAGATAACTACTCTAAAAAGCATGGGATGGGGAAAATACTTGACTCCTGAGAATTTTTCCTCTCTTGCATTCCATACAGCCAGATTCATGATTACTAAGATGTTTTTAATAGCTCTATAGTATGGTCCAATTTTTCCAAAGGGTAAAAATGTACTTTTTGAAGTATTCACCTAACTGGTATAAATACAACCTTTCATGCAGAAAATGTCTCCTCAAATGGAAGAGTTAACGCACTTCAAATATGTGAGAAATTTTTCTTCTAATCGTGCAATGTTTAGTTAAATGTTCCACCGTATTTTTTCATTATAAAATTTTGGGAAACATTAGTGAAATCTAACACTTCACTTTATAAATCAGTGCTAGAAACCAACATGTTCTCATGGCTTTAATGACAACTAAGATAGTTTTTAACTATCTGAAAAAGTTTGCCTTGATTTTGGCCTTTATTTAGTGAAAGTGGTTTCTCCCTATAGGCATGTATTGCATCTTGCCTGAATGGGCAAAAGGATTCTTGCTGTGAAAAATCTGCAATTCTCTCCAGCTTAGTATCAGGAAGTGTACCTGCAGCAGACGTCAATATAATCTTTTCCCCAATACAACATGAGGCCATACACTTCCAGAACTAATCTACGATCACTGCTAACTCTAATGGACCCCTGTTGCTTACACTTGAGCGTGACTCCACCTGCCTTCTCAGCCTTGTCTCCACCTCCCCTGATGCATTGTTCCTGTATTGCCTGATCTGCCTTTGGACAAACTGTTCTCTCTCCTCAAAAATGCCCTTCCCTTATTACTCTCCTGTTACACTCCTGTTCAGATATGCCTATTTAATGGGCTCTCTCCATACGCCCAGAAGAGTCCATTTCAGTTCCACCTCTGTTTTCCTAACAGATACTGCCATGACAGCACAAATGACATGGTAATGTAACACCTCTGAGAGGCAATGTCTTGCAGTGGCTAAAGCTGAGAGGTTGGAAGATAGAATTTGAATCCTGGCTCTATCATTTTATTAGGTGTGGCCTTGGGCAAGTCACCTTAACCTCCACAAGCCTCAGTTCTCTCACCTATAAATCAATAGTACCTATGTTATTGGCTTGCTGTGAAGAGTAAACGTTCTTAGCATAGTGCCACATGATGAGGACTGACATCCTAGCATTACTATTAATGCATGAAGGAGGATCCCAAGATGGCAGATAAGCATATTATGCTCTTGTAATTTGAAGAGTTAACGCTCAGAGTAGGATCTGAAAGTGCAGACATCTTGAAATCATGGGGCGGTGATTTCCTTTGGGAAAGCATGTGAGAAATTGTTAAACAGGGGCAAACAGATAGTAAGCTCACACACAAACTCTCAAAACAGCTGACAAGGGCTGCTTTCAGGATAGCTCATCTTTGGTTGTGACACATGACACATGAAAAGAAACTGGATGTCGCACAAAGCCAAGAATGAAGGGCAACATGGATATATGCCTTAATTTCTCGGCAAAGAGATTCTGTCTGGTGGTAGAGACACCCAGAGATACTTGTTACAAAATGGAGACATTTAGGTAGTGGAGAACAGTCCAGTGTCAGCTTAGATGAGCAAATTACAAACTAAGAGCCCACCTCATTTAAAATTTCTTTCCATTATTTTTCATTTGAAATGCAAAATAGAGAAAAAGGGAAAAAATGTCATGAAATTTATTTCCTTTCAGGAAAGAAAATAAAAAACAAATTACAACTTTTGCTAGATGAACACCTGTCTAAAACAAATGAGAGGTTTAATGCATTACAAAATGCCACTTGGAGGGCCTCCTTGGCTGAGAAAAACATTCATATTTTATTTCCTTAAATGAATGTAACTATCCCCATGTGCATCGGTCTCAGACCAGAAAACTCTCTGGGTACTTTTCCTGACCAACTTGAAGAGAAAATTCAATTTACTATTGCTTGTTTTTAAACAAATCAAAAGCCAAGGGAGGGCAACAAATTAATCAAATGATCGTTTACATTCCTTGTATTATATGTTTCTGAAGAATAAAGAGAAAAAAACTGCCTTTGCATCATAGAAGAGAAATTTAGAAAAACACTTTTAGAATGTTATTATTATTTTTTTATGCTCCTTTGTTCAACTGTGCATGGTTTTAAGCATTGTCGAATTGGCTTTTCATCTGGTAGGGAAGCAAGGTAGCAATTTTTCTTAAGGAATTGGCAGTGATGTGTTCAAGTGCTTAGCTCTTTCCTTCCGGCAAAAAGAGACTGGCCTGGGGTGGGGGAAAAGGAGCCAAGAGTGACTAGAAGGAGAGGAGGCTGCTTAGAATCTGCTATTCAAGGTTGATAGCAGCTTTTTACAGGCTGTGTAAAGCAGGATTGTGGTGGCAGCAACTTATGGGTGTGCCAAAGAAAATGAGTCCATGTGCTAAACCCTGGCACATGCACGGTAGGTTGCCAAGGCATGGCATAGGCCCTAGGCAGACTTGTGATGTCTGCCCCAGAAAGTAAGTGAAACTGTTCCCATTTATTCCATGAGGATGGTGAGTGGTTGGATGTTTGGATATCATAAAAACCCCTGGCACAGAAATCTGCCATTTGGCTTACTTTCATTTAGTCATTTTTCAGATTAGAAACACCTGAAGGGAGAGGCTCAGAAGTTAAAATTCACACCTATTAAGCCATGCAAGCAGTTGCAGAGTGGCAGCCCATTCTAGGGTAAGCAGGCAATGCTATCTGATGAAATTTAAGTTCTATGTTAAGGAATGAAATATATAAAACAGGACACTTCTTTGCTTTTCCATATAAAAGAGTTCCCACAAAGGCCTGGATGATGGAACCTAATGTATGTTTTATTTTAATCCATTTCTATTTTATTCTCTCTGGTAAACTGTAAACAATTGCTGGGATTTAGTTCAGTTCAAAAAGTGGGCCATATAATTTCAGATTAAATTTCTTAAATTCACAATGAACTCAGTGAAAAATTTCACCTCTATTTCCTTTTACTGTTTCTACTATCCAAACCTTCACCACATGATCCCTGGTCCTCTACAGTTTATCCAAAGTCTTAGGCAGGCCAAGATCCTTTTTACCCTTCACTAGTGAATTCAGTGCTATTGTAGGAGAGAGGCATTCTTTCCTCCCCTTTTCACTTAAAAAAAACATGCCAAACCTGAATAGACTCCAGGCTAGACTGGGGGAGGGAGTGATTTTTATTAGTTCTAACATAGCTATTGACACATGCTTGAAGACAATATTTAAAAGAAAGCAAGAAAGTAAGAAAGCAAGAGAAAGAGTAAGAGGAGTAAGAAAGCAAAATAAAGAAAGGAAGAAAGAAAAAAGAAAGAAAGAGCAGGCTTTCACTTTATGCCTTAGTGGGCAAATGGGTTACAATTTAATTTCTAAGAAGAAAATTTTATAGAATAAAATTGCCTAACATTTCTTTCTCTTCATCACACATATGAGAAATATAAACTAAAAGGACATCTGGAAACGAACATTATTCAGCAATCAGAAAGCAAAAATACAAACCGTTGATGTTTTGATGGAGACAAACATACAAGATTCACAAAGAAGAAAGCTGTAACTTATTGAAGTAAAAAAAAAAAAAAATTCCATATGCATTTTACCTTTTGGGCAGTTCCATAGCAAAATTCTGTTTCAGAAGCCCTTTGTAATATGAAACCCACTGTAGATAAGATACAAGGTGAAGAGAGTCTGTTTTGCAGCAGCAGGAAATCAAATTGGTTCCAGAAACTAAGTTACATGATAAATGGTCTAATAGTATTGCTAGAATTGGAAATCTTGATTGAATTATTTTTCATAACCATTAAAAAAAGATTTTGAAATAACTTTGCCATAGCTGTTTAGATTTTTTTGGGGGGGGAGGGGGAGGGCGTTGTTGCAGAAGTGGGAAGACATCTCATTTTACTGGCCTTTTAACTAAAGTGTTATAATTTGTTATCAAAATTTAAGAGCTCAGTGGTGATTTATTAACTTGTTTGCAACAAAAAATTTCAAACACAATAGTTTTTTTAACATAACTAATATATGGTATGGAGGATTAAACAGGTTAAAAAAGAGATATACTTTATTATCATATTCAAGTTATTTTTAGTTTTAATCCTAGTACCAATCAGTCTTGATTTATTTAAAAATCATCTGGAAAAGTTCATTAAGTCTTAGGCGAATCTTAGATTTTAAGACAGACTTCTAAACGGTTAACAAGATGTATCACTGACAAAATATCCCAGCGACTGATACCCGTAGGTGAAATGAAATTATTCTGTCTGAAGTCAGGAACAAGTTAAATACCACTTAGACCACAGCACACGACTACAGAGATTTAGGAGAAAACATACTTAAATAGGATGTGACTAGACGTTTAGGACTATTTTCTAAAAAAGTCAAAAAACGTTTTTCCCTTCAGTACTTACAGTCTTTGAAGACTAGAGCCGGGTCTCTGTGAGGCAAGACTTGGGCAATGATGTGTCTCAAGGATTCCAAGGTTCTGTCCATCTTGGGTCCGCCTGTGCGAGCCTGCTGCACAGTGTCCTCATGCCTGAATTCTTGCAGTCCTGGTCTGAATTTGTGCAGCTCATTGATGCACAGGATTATCAAAGAATCTCTTTTAACATCTGCCAATCAGACATTTCCCAGAATCTAAAGACCCCTCAGGGGGCCCTCCTCCCAGGCTCACTTATCTTTGTTGTATGCTGAGCTAATTAGCTCAAAAGGCTGGCTGACAGGCGGGTTCCCATTGCTTCCTTCTGTTAAACACACCCACCTACAGGCTAGCTGGGGAAGCTCACTAATCATGGGAACAGCTTTCCTCTCCAACCAGATTTTGCCTGAATGGTGTGCAGCTTTCTGACTTCCATATTTCTTTTGGTCACTCATCTTCTAATGTGCTGTCTTCAGGTATATAGAAGCAAGAAGGCTATTTCTCAGGAAAGTTTCCTTAGTAGCAAAGGAGTTTCCAGCTCAGGACTTCCAGCTCAGAATCAGTATAATCTAAATTCTTCTCGGTAAAGAAGTGCTGTAAAGATTGTGGATGTAGCCAGGCACCAGATCATGTATTGTATTTGAATTCAGGAGCATCTCTTTGGGAGCCAAGTGTTTAATTTTTTCACTCACCCAAATTATAGTCACTTTTGATGGGCAGTGGCAAGTAAAATCTCATAGTCTGTGTTTTGACTTGGCTGGGAACGTTTGTTTCCCTCTTTATCCTTCGAGGCAAATCGTTCCCAAGATTGACTTTAATGAATTCTGATATCATTCACTTCATTTCCTTTCATGATAACTTTTTATATTAAAAATTTCAGGAGAAGTAAAAATATATTTTTCAAAGAATATAGGTGGTTATGAAAATATCTGAAGAAAACAAAGCTGCTTTTTCTACTGATGTCCTACACCACTCACAACAATGTTAAATAGTCCTTCCACAGGAGACATGTCATAGAATTCTACTGCAGTAATAAGGGTTTAAACCAGATATAAAAGAACTGATTTTAGTGGCTGTAACCTATGTTAGTTGTTGATGCCTTGTTGAGGACTTCCTCACTTTTATTTAAGATATTTTTCCAGGGTAGGCACAGGAGATCGCTTTCCAATACTCAGATTCCATAATTGTGTTGTACTATATGATTAACTGAAACCGGTTCTTTAAAGACTATATAAAATATTTTCCATGTGATCAGCTTCTTCGGCTAGTTGGTAGAAGCGGTGGGCTTAATAAAAGGAAACAGAAGGAATGAGGCTGTAATAGTAATTCCTATTATAATGACCATCACTTAGTAAAATGCCCACAGAGAGTATGCATATGCCACACACAACAGACATATAGGGTTGCCCCAGAGTGCAAAGATATTATAAAAAAAGAAATTGAAAGAAGTCGCACTTCTTTCATAGGGTCCCGAAGTGTACTTTACATGGGCTGTAACAAATAGGAAATCATCAATGTCCTTGCCATCCAGTTCATAATTTAAAAGAGAAAATAGATGGTTTGTAGACAAAAAATTATTATATATTGATTGGATATGAAGCATAAATGAATGCAAATATTTTCAGTGTGACACTGAGTTAGAAACCAAGATATTTTAGGTTCCCATTAGAGGAACAGAAAAAATAATATGGACTTCTCAGAGGTGTGAGACTAATAATATAAAAGTAGAAAAATTAGAAATAAGTCTGGGATTTCAATCAATAATGGACTTTTTATGGGCTTAAATTTAATTCCAGTAGTACATAAAGTATTTTGGTTGTGTACTGTGGTGGAAGGAACACTGAATTTGGGATTAGTAAGATCTAGGACTTGATTTTAGTTATCTGTATAACTTTGAAGAAGTCACTTATCTTCTCTGGACTCAGAGTCCTCATCTAGAAAATTAGGGGTTTGAGCCAGATGCTCTCTTTCAGATCCAACATCTATGATACTGTGGGTATATTACAAATGAGCACAAATATTATCATACATTTTCTAGCCTTCTGGAAAGTCATATATTTATTTCCTAAAAGCTAGACTGTCTTCAAACAAATCACTGCTATTCTCATCGTCAACTTCATACCCATTCATCAAAAGTAAGGGACACATATTCATAGAGTGAATTAAAAGATACTCACCACTAATGCTAACTAAAATGAAGGGTAAACATTTATTAATAAAACTTATCTTCAACCTCCATAAGATTTTTTAAAAAAGGCAAACTGTGAACATCTGCTTAGAGAACCCCAAAACAGCTTTGCAAAGATAATTTCATAAAGATATCATGATCTTTATTGGGTTATATTTTAAGAAATAATAATAAAAAAAGAATTCTAGAAAGGTGGATATACAACATTCCAATTGGATAGTATATTTTCTTCTTTCTCATTAGGCCCAGTTCTTCAGCAGATGTTTTCTGAAGCCTTTGCATATTCACTTCTTCCTTGTCTGCCCTTAAAGACTTCTTACCTTAAAGTGTTATTGTGAGACTGTCTAGAAAAACAACTCAGTGGTTTCTCACCATTCTCTCTGATACAGAAAACACCTGATGAAGATGGAAGAGCCTGAGAAACCCCTGTGCAGTGTGCCTGTTTTAGTACATATTCTACAGTTCACACATTAGATTTCACTGTCAACTGCAACCATCTCTAGTCATATGCCAAAAGCAAAATCAAAGTATTGAAACAGGGTAGATGACTACAGTGAAAACCAAAATGATATTTTTAGAAATCCTGTTAAGAGTACCACTCAGAAATATGAGAAATGGAATCCAACTGACATATTCAGCGTTCAAAATTTATCACCCAATGGTAAAAGTGGAAGGCTGAGTGCAACAGCACACACCAAGCTCCCAGAGAATACCGATAATAATACAGATGAGTAATATTCTTCTTGTTAATTAGTTCATTACAGGTAAAAACTGATAAGGAGGCAGGGGCCACCAACTGAAATAACATCCAGAATGTTAGAAAACATAATAAATGCAGCGAAGAATCATCTTCGGTTGAAAACAGGAAGTACCTTCACTATCCTCCTTGCTGTGTCACTTCATACAATGCTTGGCCCTGGAGGAGGAAGATGGGGTAGGTGAAATAGGAGAGTTGGCCTGTTGATGAGAGTACAGGTCCTGAAAGATTTTAGCACGAGGTATGCAAACTCCAAAGAGTAGGCGTTAAGTAACTGAGTCTGAGCTTATTTAGAACTATTCAAAACAGAAACAATGGGGAGCGATTGACAGCAGCTCCTTCCAGATTCCAATGGAGATGGGTGGGGGAACTGGCAGGTCCTAAATACCAGATTGCCCGAAGAGGGTCAGAGCCCTGTGCAATGTTGCTGGGGACTTGGGGGAGAGGGAAGAAGGGCAAGGCTAGGAAGAAACTGACTTTGCAGGGGTAATGACTAATGACTGTTCAGTGTCAGCTTTGTTTAGCCTCATCTAGGAAGAGGCCAGTAGGAGGAATGAAAGGCTGGTTAGCATCAACTTTGTTTACTCTCAACTGCGAAGGAACAAGTAAAAGTAATGAAATGGCTTCTCAGTGTTAATTTGTTTACTCTCAACTGGGAAGAGACCAATGAAATGTTTGAATCAAGGAAGGTATTTATGAGAGGGTCAGTTGGAAAGGCAACTTCAAATTATCAGACAAAAGAAGTTTAAAAACACAGGCAACATAAAAGAACTTTATCTCAGATATTCGTTCATTGATATTTTGCTATATTCAGGAAATCATTATTAAGTACTAATCTGTTGAACTACATGAATAATTAGAAAATTGATAAATCTCCCATCTACAGATTAAAGGAATGTACATTCTCTCATTTTTATAGAAAATTATGAAAAATGCTTTCCTGAAATAATTTCCCTCCCCACCAGATAAAACCACTAGTGAACTGCCCTTTGTCTTTGCCAGGGCAGTCAGAGAACCAAAAAGCACAATGAAAGTAAACCCTTCATTTATCTGCACCTTCTGTTTCATATATATTTGGGGATCCTGAATGAGCCCACGTCATCTTGATTGTTTTGTGTAACCAATCACCTAGCCCAATCTTGGTATTTTGTCTCCAAAGAGAAGTAAAACTGATTCTTCAAGAAATACTTTAGAGGCCAAAGATATCATTGGAGGAGGCTTTGCTAGTTCACGGGTTAACACTTCCAAGATAAACAGAGTTATTTAAAGGTGGAGGAATTTGGATGTTCAAATTTACGAGATTGGAGATAATGATGCCAAGCCCTTGGGTCATGAGCTATGTGTTCAATGATAACTGAATTGATTACCTTAACTGTGGCTGGCTGACTTCCAGCATAATAATGTATTTTGAAAAGAAGAGTTAAAAAATTTTTTTAGCTTGTTTTTAGAGTGGACTATGCCAGTGGCCTTTACAACAATGTTTTATCTTTAATAAATGTTTATCTGATTATTGGTTCCTCTCCCTCTCCTTGCATATTCTCACAGGACCACCACCCCTACTCCCCCTGCTTCCCGCTTTCCAGGATAGGAATTTATTTTATTGGTTGTTGGGGAAAAAAAATATAAGCTGTGGCTATAAAATGATCAGATTCATCTTAAAAGAGTTAGCTGAACTCCAGTTAAACAAAGGTCTAAACCACCCAAGTACACTGGTTTTCCTACCATTCACCTTGCCGGTAGCATGAATTCCATCTTTTCTCTCACTCCCAACCTTATTCAGTCTATGTGACTTTGGAAAAGTAATTTTACGTCTAAAGATGTTTTCCCATCTCTAAAATAAGAACTCCAGTTTTATTTTTTTATCTAAAAATAAAAATAAAGATGCGGTCTTCTATAAGGGGCATGCTGGGGGGGTGAGACACACGCCCAGTTTACATGGACTAACTAGAGCTACCCTCTTCCTTCTTTAGATAAAGTCATGTTTCTGGGGTATGAATTGTATGAAATGTTTAAATCTCTGCAACAGTGAGCAAGTTAAAATGAAAATCTAGACTATGAAAAAAATTATAGTTGATTAAAACAAACCTAGGGAAAACGTTTTTGGCTATAAACAAATGACAAAACTGAGATTAGTTGATGGCAATGTTAGGTTCAAGCAAGCCAGTAACTTCACTGCTCTATATATTTTAGATGAAGCTTCCTGTAAAGACTGCATCATTAGTATACTCTTAATTCAATTCAGGCCACACTTACGGATATGCTTACATTAAGATAAAAGCCTGGTGCCCATCCATTTCACACTATAAACTATAATTTCCATTTCACTTCCTATGCAGTCACCACCAGGGCAATGCACTTAGCATGCATCCTGCTGACACAGAAGAAACATTATTTCTTTTCAAATTTGTTTAAAGAAGGAGGGATAGGAAACTGTATAGAAAGGGGGCTTATTTTTCCACAAATTGAAAACTGGAGAAAGACCAAGTTAGACCAAAATATATTCTTCTGATCCTCTCAAGGTACCTCATTAGCCTTGAGCTCAAGGAAAAAGAACTACTCCCCCAGCACCACCCTGCTTCCCTTCCACCTCCTCTAAACCAGAAATATTCCACTCAGGGCTTCAGTCTACTGAGATGGGTTTCTTGGGCCCGTGAGAAGATGAAAAGGCCTGTTATGGGAAAAGCAAGTGAAAAAACCCACCCACTTTCTAAAAATGGAGGAACTTTGTGAAAGATAGGACTCAAAGCCTGGACCTGGTTGTGAGGACTCTCTTTTCTCATATCTCCACGGCACCAGCAAGACAAGTCACAGTCTGTGGATCTTAGTGACTTGTAGAATTTAGACCCCTGGGCCGGAAACAAAGGTCTAAACAACCCGAGTACACTGGTTTTCCAACCATTCACCTTGCCGGTAGCATGAATTCCATCTTTTCTCTCACTCCCAACCTTATTCAGTCTATGTGACTTTGGAAAAGTAATTTTACATCTAAAGATGTTTTCCCATCTCTAAAATAAGAACAAGGCAATAAAGACTATAACTCTAGTATGACAGAATAGGATTCTATTCCAGGTTGTCTTAATTGGAATACTTAGGCTGACAAGACAACAGGATAACACTTTAGATACTAGTTTTCCTCCAATCCATTGTCTAACATTGACAAAGTTCCCTTAGTTCTACTGCCTCCTCCCTTTAAAATCAAATAATTGCACTGCTTAAAATCTACAATCACTCTTTTTCCTAATACGTCAAGTTAAACTTAAAATTTTTCATATATAGGATGGATAAACAACGGTCCTACTGTATAGCACAGGGTACTATATTCAATATCCTGTGATAAATAAGAATGGAAAAGAATATGAAAAAATATATATAACTGGGTCACTTTGCTGTACAGCAGAAATTAACACAACACTGTAAATCAACTATACTTCAATAAAATAAAAAAAATATATTTTTTCAAAATCTTTAATTTGGACCTTTGCCACACTTTTCCCCATGTACAGTATAATAAGCATACTACATTGATTTCTGACTTGTGAATTTTCTGCATGATTTCCTCTTAGCAAGCTCTTTCAGTCTACCTATTCAACCAAATCCCCCTTGCCCAACTCACCAAAGCACTCTGGCCTTTCACTTATCTACTATCCTTGGAATTTCCTCAGCACTAGATGAGTGGTTATCAGGCTCTTTAGTGTAGTCTCTGTATTGTCATGTAACTGTTGTGTGTTTGTTCCTGTCTCTCCAAGAGACCTTCGGTCAACAAAAATTTAAAAACCTGTGTACTCCTTCCCCAGATACCACTTTACACAACACCAAACCACTTGGAAAACTGATGTGGACATGTTTTTTCCTTCCTAATGCAGGCCAAACCTCTTCTACCAACAGCAGAGTTATAGTAAGCAGGGTTTTTTTTTTGATTCATTTATTTCAAGTGGTTATTTTTTTTCTAAATGGAAGCACATAATACTGTGACAAATGTCCTAAATAACATATTTATGAGCATGCTCCTATTTATGGGATTAAACCTACAATACTTTGATTCTAAATGTTACATAAAGTTAATTTTAATGTCATCAGGATTTATAATACTAAGGTAAAAGAAAAAGTTAAGATCTTTAAAACATATCAATGTTAGTCTTTTTGAGTGTTGTAGGCTTTGGAGTGATTCCCCCACTCCCGGTTATTATGCAACTGTGCAGCTCATGACTATCTGAACTTTACCTCATCCCCAGCCATTACAGTTGCATAGTACTTCATAAAGCACATCAAGGACAAACTAAGATATGGCCTGATGCTCTCTAGGGAGTTGTTCTGAGGAAGGATGAAGAACAATGAAGATGGTGAGCCTTAGCCTACCCAGAGCACTGAACGTGACATGAAACAAACCTACACCTCAGGGAAGTGCTCTCCGTGAGAACCTAATGAACTCAACCCCTTATCCTGTGGAAATGGCTGATAAAACTGTGAGGCAGCAGGTTTACCTGCTAAGTTTTTTAATTAGGCAACTATGTGTTTTGTCAGAAAATTTACAGTGCACTTAACTAAAAGAAGGATTATCTTGAACTGCACTAACCTTCCAGTTAGTACCCTTTAAAGATCTTTATGATTCTGGAGAAAGCTCAGAAGCCATCTGTACGCCAAAGAACAGACTGATGGTTACCAACACCGCAAACTTGGCGCAAATACAAACTGCATACCTTGCAGGAAAAGCTTATTTCAAGGGAACATCAAGTAGACAATGGAAAGCTGCAAAGTATCTGTATGTCTTGATAAAATCATAGTTGAAATACCTTGAAAAATGGAAAGATTCCTCTGGAATCTCCCTTTTGGTAACCTTAAGTCATTTGAACAATACATACACTAAACATACAGTCAGCCCTCTGTATCCTTAGATGCAGAACCCGCTGAGATGGAGGACCCACCGTCTGTGCTTTTATTTAAGGGACTTGAGCATGAGAGGATTTTGATACCCACAGGTGGTCCTGGAACCAAACCCCAGGGGATACTGAGGGACCAGCATCAAGCACTGTGCTAAGCTCCTGTAAGGTGTTATTTCATTTAATCTTCAGAACAACCTTGCGACAGGGACCATTAAATGTATTCATTTACAAATCAAAAAAGCGAGGTTACAGAGGCTACATAAGGTACCTGAGAAGTGGTAGAACCAGGATTTAAATTTGAAACTCCCAGATTCAACAAGTGTTTTGAGTCACAATACAGTTTTACTATATTAGTAGTAGACTTAAAAATTTTTCTTATTATTATGGATGTTTTAAAATGTGAGGGTTACATCTTGTCTGATTAAGGCAAAGTCTCTAATTTCTAAATGATGGCTACTCAAAAACATCTTTTAAAAATCACTGTGATTGGGCTTCCCTGGTGGCGCAGTGGTTGAGAATCTGCCTGCTAATGCAGGGGACACGGGTTCAAGCCCTGGTCTGGGAAGATCCCACATACCGCGGAGCAACTAGGCCCGTGAGCCGCAACTACTGAGCCTGCGCGTCTGGAGCTTGTGCTCCGCAACAAGAGAGGCTGCGACAATGAGAGGCCCGCGCACCGCGATGAAGAGTGGCCTCCGCTTGCCGCAACTAGAGAAAGCTCTCGCACAGAAACGAAGACCCAACACAGCCAAAATTAAATAGATAAATTAACTAAAAAAAAAAAAAAAAAAAAAAAAAAAAAAAAAAAATCACTGTGATTGGACCCAGAATAATTTGTTTAGGTTTGTACATTTGACTAATTTGTTCTGTAACTCACAGGAAATCTTAGGCTATTAAGGGTAAGCACTATGTTTATTTGCCTTCTAAGTTCCTCAACTAGTAGTTAAGCTTTTTATGTAATAGGTACCCAAAAAGTGGACTGAGTCAACTGAACAAAGCTGAGTAGGGTGAAGTCATATAGTTTCCCAAATTGCTTTTGAAACTTTTAATATAAGAAAATGTATTCCAAAATAAATATTCTGTGGTTATATTATGCTGTCTTCAACATTGTTATTAAAATGCTTTAAAGTAATTATAAAAAATGAATATCTGAATTTAAAGACATACCTAAAATTCAAAGCTATGTACTTTCAAAATTAGTATAATTTTCAAGGGAATTAGATTTGACATTTTCTTGCATCTGTATTATTACAGTGAATTTATTAGATAGGTCTTGTGAAGGAACAGCAGAATTAATTTTGCAAAGGTTAAAGGGAATCTGCTGTCTTTGTCAATCTTGGAAAAGAATCTGCTGTTGTATCTCCTGGCCAATGCTAACTACAGATGCAAGTAATTCAAAGACATCCTGGCTGGTGACTGTGGGGTGACACTGCCATCTAGTGGCCATTTTCCACTGCAGGTGACATCCCTCTTCCGGGCCATGCTGTTGTTGAAGAGACTGGATTATCATCAGGTACATGTACCTAAGAACCCACTTTCACATCTCACTAGATTATAAAGTCTTTGAGGGAGAAACCATGCCTTACGTATTTTCTTTTTTCCTGCACCCAGTGAAGTGAGTACAGCTGAACGCGGGGCCTAATTAGGGACGATGACCCCCAATCCAGTTGAAAATCCACCTATAACTTTACAATCAGCCCTCCCACATCCACAGATTCAGCCAACCTCAGAGCATGCAGTACTGTAGTATGTATTTATTGAAAAAAAATCCGTGTATAGTGGACCCTCGCAGTTCAAACCCACGTTGTTCAAGGGTCAACTATATTTGTTATCTTTGACGTGAAATATGTTCTTGACCCACCCAGTTAAGAATATCAGAAAGAACTGTTCACTTCTCATCCCTTCTACTTCCCCCCACCCTTAAGTCTTCTACTTCTGTTCAGGCTGCATAAAAACTGGAAACTGTAAAAGTCATGGTGTGACTATCTCAAGTTTCTGTTCCCATGACCACACTACCAACTTAAGTAGCAGAAAATAAAAGGCGACATTGCTGGCTTATCCGTAATACTAGAGACTGAAAAAAATATATGGCAGTGAATTCTGCCTGTGGCTAAATAAAATGCAACCAAGTCATTAGCAGATTTTCTGAAAGATAAACATCATTATAATTACCATTCCAATAGCTACACTTTAAAGTGCTAGGCATTGTTCTAAGTGTTTTCTGTGCATTGTCTCATATAATCCTCAAAACAAGGCTACAAAGTAGTTATAAACCCAATTTTAACACTAAGAAAACTGAGGCAGAGAAGGAGAGAAAGAGGGAGAGAGAAATAAGACTTGCCTAAGGTTGTTTCCACTAGTAAGTGGAAAACCTGGAATATGAAACCAAGCAATCTACCTGTTTGTGGTAGAGAACAAAACCCAGCAAAAACAGTGATATTTAGATTTTAAAAAATACTCAAATATTCCTAACAAAAAATTACTTGGAAAACTGGGTTGCTTTAGCAGAATTACTATAGTTATTCTTTAGAAGACATGTACTGAATGAGTCAAATTTATTGATGAAAGAGGGTTTACTTATCTATTTATATATATATATCTGCCTTGGTCCAAAAACTACTAAAGGTGGCTTAAAAAGGGATCATAGTAACTTTTTGAAAAATATTTAAGTTCTTAAATATATTACTCTCCCCAAAAGCTAGCGGCTTCCAAACTTGATTTAATATTTTGCATGCTTTCTCTCCGTTGCTTTGTAAATATATTTGCTTCTCCTTTCTGTAATCGTCGTCTCACAGCTGATTTTTGCTGTTTTGTCAACTGACGCTTCACCTTCTGTTTCACCAATTCCTGGAAAGATTTCATGAATTAGTATCACTGATAACTGACCATTTTGATAAGGAGTAAATATTCAATAAAACAAAGACTTACTTACATTGCTAATATTTTTCAAATTTCTGTTAAAAGCATGAGTTTTAAAAATTCCAAATGCTGACAGTACTATATTAAACAGCAATAAAATAAAACACCAAACTGTTATAAAATAGGAGGAATTAAATTCCTAACAGAAATACAGATTACAGCAAAAAGTAGCATATAGTAGTGAATAGTCACATTTCTTTAAATAACAAATCATCATAGTGCCACCTAGTGTCTATCAGGAACACTGGGAAAAACCAACCAACCATAACCCCAAAACCCAAACCCAGCAAGATGGAAAGAAAACAAAAACAAACAAACAAAACCAAAAAAACCTGCTTATTCCTTTGCTTTCTAGGTAAAGGGAGGCATGGTTTTGTAGTGGAAAATTATGTTTGAAAGCATTTACTACTGGTCAAATATACGCAAGAGTGCCTCCATAACTTCAGGTGTAGAGATGACCTGATGGCAGCAGTTACTCATGGAAAAGTCCTCATACAGTTTCTGGGAGAAACAGTATGTTTTCACACGGTGAATGATCATAAATTCAAATTATTTCTTATCACTTAAGACACAGGCTGCCAATGTCAAATGACTTACAAGATGAAGAAAAAAATCTGAATATTCCGTTCACATAATTTTTTTTCCTCTGAAGCAGCCTGTTGTTTAATTGTGTATAATCTTACATCATCCAACCTCTCTCCTAAAAAAAGAAGTTGAACGCTGAAAGGGTTGAAGCAAGGGTCTCTTCTTAATATGCCCCAACCTATGCTAGGCACAAAGAAGCATTTATTAAAAATCTGTCAAGTTAAAAAATTAAAGATTAATGGATTTGAGAGGTAAAAAGGAGCTAGAAAAACTAGTCTGCCTAACGCACTGTTTCTTGGACTGTATATGTATAATATAAAACTCTGGATCAGATAAGTTAAATGCAGACTTCGGATATTTTACATAGTTAGGCAGACAGGCTTTAACAAGTTATCCCTCTTTATTTTAGTCCAATGATTCTCAGTGGGAGGAAAGGTAAAAGAAGAGAAAGCAAAACAGAAGAATAAAAATGCAAGTTCCTGCAGAGGCTGATATCCCAGGAGATGCAGTTCCAGGAAGGCCAGAGTCTTAGAAGCCTGGTTGCTATCCCAGAAATTTCATTACTGAAAGCATTAAGATTGGCTGAAAGTTTAACACAGGAGTGACTGGCCTCTAGGACTTTTCTCTACCCCAGGAAGCCAGGCGACTATCACAGCCTCCTCACCCCAGCAGGAGACCAGAAACCTGAATCAGATCAGCATCGTCTTAACTATCACCAAGAAAACAAAGCAATACCTTCAGAATTCTGAAGGTCAATTATTTCCAAACCACAACTCTAATACTTAAATTCTCAATCAGGTGTGAGGACACGATAAAAAGACATTTTTAGTAATAAAAAGTTCTCTCCCCCACCCAAATTCACTCAAAAAACTACTAAAATCCATTCTGCCACATAAAGAAGTAAACTCAGTGAGAAAAAGAGATAAAACTAGGAAAGAAGGTACCCAACAGGAGACTGAGGCAACAGTAGAACATGCCCCACATTTAAACTTGAGTTCAGACAGAGGCCTCAGGGATAGTTCCAAGAAAAAAAAAATCAATTTCTTTTCTAAATATTCTGCTTGAACTTCCCCTTCGTTCTTTACTTCAATGAGACCATAAGATAATCATATCAAGCAGCTAAAAAAAATAAGGATAAGGAGGTAATGAATTACTATGCATATACCTCCTAATTCACAACAATTTACAAATCCTACAAGGTTAATTTTCATGTTAAAAAAAGTGGGAGAAAAATCCACATTAGTATATTTTTTTAAAAAAATGGTGAAATGCGAAATAAAATACGGTTGACCCTTGAACAACGAGGGTGTTAGGGGCATTGACCCACTGCGCAGTCAAAAATCTGAGTATAACTTAGAGTCAGCTATCTGTATCAGAGGTTCCTCTGCACCTGCAGATTCAACCAACCACAGATCATATAGTACTGTAGCATTTACTATTAAAAAACCCCATATATTCAAACCAGTGTTGTTCAAGGGTCAACTGTACTTCTGTATTATTTCAAGGAGTACATGAAAAAATGAATGAAAATCATGTACTTTGTTGTTGTTTTGTTGTTTGTTGCTGTTGATGGTGGCCGTGTATGTATTTATTTAAAATCAATATACCTTAATGTTTAGCTGGAATTTAATTCTGTTACATATTAGAAAGAACAGCATCCATAAATGGCAACTTTGCCAATAAATAGGGAACTATAAAAGTATTTTAGGGCTTCCCTGGTGGCGCAGTGGTTGAGAATCTGCCTGCCAATGCAGGGGACACGGGTTTGAGTCCTGGTCTGGGAAGACCCCACATGCCGCAGAGCAACTGGGCCCGTGAGCCACAATTGCTGAGCCTGTGCTTCTGGAGCCTGTGCTCCGCAACAAGAGAGGCCGCGATAGAGAGAGGCCCGCGCACCGCGATGAAGAGTGGCCCCCACTTGCCACAACTAGAGAAAGCCCTTGCAAAGAAACGAAGACCCAACACAGCCATAAATAATAAATAAATAAACAAAATTTTTTAAAAAAAGTATTTTAAAGAGGAAAACAGATTTTACAATTTCAAAGAACACAGAGCAAATCTTTTAGTTTTGCAGACACGAAAACAACAATCATCAAATTAACGAAGGTAATAAAAGTTTGTTTTCTCCTGACCCTTAAAAAAAAAATGGAATACGACCTCAAGGAAAACAGTATGACCAAATTTCCAAAAGAATTAGAAGTTAATTAACATGGTCAATTTGTTTCCAGTGATTAGAGAGAAACCTTTGTGATTAAGCAGGCTAGAGAGATCTTTCTCCCCCTTAGACTAAAGGCAAATTTGTATCTTATAATGGATGCAGTTTATTATAGGCTTGACCCCATCTGAAATATAAGTTCCTTGTGTTAGCTGTAAGTTAAATGGCATAAAGACAAGACCTAAAGACAATGTTAGTGTCATCATCTTTATATACAGAAGAGAGCATAACTTAGAATTTAAGGAAGTAGCAGGAGTAATCTAACTTTTCTTTATATGCAATTGCCAATTTTACACCACTGTATTGGGTTGGCCAAAAAGTTCATTCGGGTTTTTCTGTAACATCTTACAGGAAAATCCTAATGAACTTCTTGGCCAATCCAATAATTATATATAAATGCACTTATGTTTTGAATCTGATAAATCAAAGAAAGGAGGGTGAACACATCTCAATAAGTACAGAAAAATATCAAAGCCAAGAATGGACAGGCAATCATAAAGTGAGAGAATTCTTAACCAAGACAGGTGATAATACTTAAAGGGAGATATTATCTTCCATCATAATTAAAAGATGTTTCAAAGATTTCACAGACTTAAATTTTATGTTCAGAAAATCAGGTAAATTATGAGGCCATCAGAAAAGAGTATATAAAATCAATGCATTTATAGAATTTTATTCTTTTATTTTGATCTCACAAGTTCCAAATGTTTCTATTATAGAGTAAAGATACCAGTACTACTAAAAGTGCACTATATTAATAAAACAGAGTACTGTTATTTTTAGCTTGTTTTTTGATAACTGATTTAATTTTGTAAATGTCCCATATTACCCACCACAGGGTGTACATTTTAACTTGTTAACAATATATTTGAACTTAAAAAATGAGTTCAGGAAAAAACAAAGTTCTTTCCTTGTGAATTCACTTTCTAAATAATAATTTGATTTCCCCCTTTCTACCTTCTAAACTGATTTTCTTCTTTTGCTCATTTTAAGTAAAGTTATCACTAAAAACTAGTTTCAATGGTATTCAACTTAGTACCTTCAACCAGAAGGAAAAAACCTACCACATCAATTACGTAATTTTATCTCTGCTTAAAATCTACAAAGGAAACAAACTGATTCTTCCTTCCGGGTAGCCAGGAGAAATGGCCAGCAGGCATAAAAGCTCATCAGTAGGAGCTGGACTATGCATTCATTATCCTGTCCAGAAAATGTCCTTTATGAAATTCTTTTGGACATTTGTTGCTAAATGTCCAACAAAAGCTTGAGACACTGAAAGTTTTACAATTATCTATTTTCCTCTTTCAAAATTTAAGAACAAGCTAGCTAGCGAAGCTCGTGCATTTTCACATTTAAGGTGCAGTGCTGTCACTAGCTGAGTAATCTTGAGCCAAGTCATGTAACTTGTCTGAGCCTCAATTTCCTAATTGTTAAAATGAAGGGACAAGATCACATGAGAATCTACAAAGTCCCCCTTGGATTTAAATTTTTATGATTTTCATCTTTCAAATTCAAGCCAACTTACATGCTGTGTTTTCCCTGAAGGCTCTGATCGTTCCAGCTAAAAGTGAAGTGAACCCTCTCTATTTACTAAATTTGCACTTGTTATCAATTTTATACTATCAACATGTGAAGTCCAAATGGCCAAGGTGGTCCTGTACATCATCTAATCCTCAGAGCGTCTTAGCTTAATAATCTGTCCACAGTAGTGCTAATAACACCTGGGAAATGTTGAATGAATAGTTACCGGAGGAACTGTTGAACAGCTTAACACACTAGAAGTAACACTCAGAGTTCTTGTTCTATGTTGATTAGTATCTTCCATATTTTCTTCATCTCTAAAATTAAAATCAAAATCTAGTTAATTTTTAATAGTTAATTATGCTTGATTAATTTATATCATATTACTACTCTGAAATACATAAAGCCATATTTCATCAAACTACCCCAAATCTAAAAGTAAAATTTTAGATCTTTTGCTAATCTAAGCTGAGGCTGATTCACTAATACTTGTCAAAAAAAAAAAAAAATCTTAAAAGAAAAATAACAGTAATTTTAATTGTACATTAACAAATAAGTACAGAAGGTTCAAAGCACGAGGGAAAAATCACTGTAAGTAGATATTTTAAGAGAGCACACTTACTACATGTTTATTGGACTATACATTAACCAAACATATATTAGATGAATAATTATTAAAAAATACAAATAATTCATCCATCTAAAACCTCATCAACTTAACAAGAGATCTTATTAACTATTTGAAAGTAATCAGTTCGAATTTGAAAGCAGAACTGCTTAAAATTGAATAAATAGGCTGTCTAGCATCAACTCAATTGTAGAGGGTTATTTTTTAACTATAAAAGGGTTATTTGCTTTCATTTTGCACATAATGATGCAGAATATAGCTGTCATGTCATTTGAAAAAAACACTCATTTACCAGAATCAAAGTATAGGTCTCCAGATTAAAGTAAAAAACCAATCAACAGAAGTCTATACCTGAAAGGCCTGAATTCTTTGTTTACTGATGACAAGGCAATCCTATGAGGGCACTCATCTTCATACTCCTCAGAGCCCGTGAGGATTCCACCTTGACCTGTCTTATCATCTTGCCTGGTGTCATGTTCAGTTCTGCTACTCTCCTCAGAAAACTCAGTTACAGAATTGTTTTTAACAACCTGCCCTTTTATTTCTTCTAAAGGTTGATTGAATTCAGTCATTTCAAAACTATGTGCATCAGCACTGTTCTCTGACAAACTGTCTTCCTTTATTTGTTCACGGTCTCCAGATGATCTGTAACAGCAGTCAACTGATTCACCTACAGAGTTTTGTCCACTTTCATTATCTGATCTACAGTCCTTTGCTTTTTCTGATATCTCTTCATCACAAAATGAGAATTCAGATTCCTCCTCTGTTTCAATATTTTTATCATCTGGACCTACTGGATGAAGTAGTTCATCATCTGCCTGCATTTCCTTTGTGTAGCCACTGGCAGAAACCTCTACATCAAGAGAGTCCTCCCTCCTAGGAAAAAAAAAGAATGTTATGCATTTAGAGAAAAAAAATCCACCTGACATGAATTAAGTATTTAGTGTTCTGATAAATTACGACTCTCAAATGAGTTTAACAGTTTATATATTTCAAAGGTTTTTCTCTGCCTAAAACGTAATACTTAAATCACTTAACTACAGAAATGTGAAGGACATATGCTGGTTGTCATTTAAGAATAAAATGACTGTGAGGGACTTCCCTGGTGGTCCAGTGGTAGAGAATCTGCCTTACAATGCAGGGGATGTGGGTTCAGTCCCTGGTCGGGGAACTAAGATCCCACATGCCACAGGGCAACTAAGCCCGCACACCACAACTACTAGCTCTCGCGCCTCAACTAGAGAGCCTGTGTGCGGCAAACTATAGAGCCCACCCACCCTGGAACCCATGCGCCTCAACTACAGAGCCCACACGCCCTGGAGACTGAGCGCCACAACTAGAGAAGAGAAAACCCGCACGCCACAACTAGAGAGAAGCCTGCACGCCACAAGGAAAGATCCCTCATGCCTCAACAAAGATCCTGTGTGCCGCAACTAAGACCTGATGCAGCCAAAAATAAATTAAATAAATAAATAAATAATAAATCTTAAAAAAAAAGGAATAAAATGACTGTGAAGAGCAACAGATATTAGTAGAAAAGTTACAAACTTCAGTTGCTACTGACTTAATAAATTAACTTTCAGAGGAGGCTAAAGATTTTAAGTTATGTCAATCATCCCAAACCAGAAAATATCTTAACTATGTATACAAAATGAGAACATTTGGCTGTGAGAATTTACGTATAATTATGTTCCATGAATCAATTAAAGATAGCTCCTATAGTGAATAAAGGAAAAACACAATTTCTGATAAACACTTGGCTTGATTCCTTAAAAATGGTTTATTCACATAGCATCCTATATTGAGTAAGAGTTCTTGAATTTATAAGAAACTAAGTAGGTTCCTCCTCCAAATTCAGTAAGGTTAATGGACCACAGGCAGGCAGTTTTTAAGTTTCATTTGTATATTATACAGCAATGATACTGAACAACAATAATAATGAAAATTTTTTAGATGAAAGTGTTAACTTTTGGAACTAAATAAATCTGGTATTCAGAATTCTATCATTTTATGCAACATAGTATACAAACCTGATATCACTAAATGTTGGGAAAAGCTCACTTTCATAGCTGAAACGTTTCATGAAGAAATCTCTGATGCATTTAACATCTCTGTCAAAATACCTGCAAAAGCAAGAATCATTTTTTATAGCCTTTGTTGTTCATCTTTTTCCTTATTAGCCAATGACAACATCCTTGTTATTTGTTATGACATTCTTATTGTTAACATGAAAGAGAAAAGGATGTTACTCAAAAGAAAAAAGAAACAAATCAGCTGTTGGTGTTTGAAAAATTAAAAGCCCAGGAACAAGGACTATAAGCTGTCAATGGCATACAGTTCTTTTTTTTTTTTTAAATTTTAAAGAAGTATCTTTTTTTTTTTTTTTTATAAATTTATTTATTTTTATTTATTTATTTTTGGGTGCGTTGGGTCTTCGTTGCTGTGCGAGGGCTTTCTCTAGTTGCGGCGAGCGGGGGCCACTCTTCATCGTGCTGCGCAGGCCTCTCGCTATTGCAGCCTCTCTTGTTGCAGAACACAGGCTCCAGACGTGCAGGCTCAGTAGTTGTGGCTCACGGGCGCAGTTGCTCCACGGCATGTGGGATCTTCCCAGACCAGGGCTTGAACCCGTGTCCCCTGCATTGGCAGGCAGATTCCTAACCACTGCGCCACCAGGGAAGCCTGCATACAGTTCTTATAGTTAGAAAACTCAAGGTTTTCCCATACTGTGACAGACATATATATGAATCCCAGTAAAAAAGATAAGGGCCTGCAGTTTGGGGGCAGATTTCTACTTTCCTTCTCTAGTTTCCAGTCTGTCTGGTTATAGTTCCCATCAGCTTCAGCTATGTGCACTAGAACCTCTAGTCAACTGGGAAAGCTGAAGATAAAAATAAACTAGTGACTCATAAGTAAAAGTTTGGGGACTAATGTTATGTTTATATTATCTTTATTACCCATTAACTAATACGCAGTAAACATCTATAGGAGATAAGTAATGCTGTGGCTTATAAATGGTTATCTGGAGACATGTTAATCTGGACCGAGAGTAGAAGGACCTTTGAATATCAGGTTGCTTTTTAGGCTACCATAAAGCAGCCAGAACAGATTGAATTCTCTAGAAGGTTTCCAGAAAGGGAGAATTAAGAGACAGGATGACATGGAATTGAGAGAACAGGAGAAAAAAATACTCAATCTTAATTTGATTACACTCAATTGCATCATAGAATACAAACACATGAAGGAAAATATCCTGTCATATTTCACAATTTGGCTGTTTAAATGGTCAAGTAATATGAGAAATAAGATTATCACAGTATATGAAGTGATTCTGCCCTGTGTCAGGGATGAGGTTTTACGTGAATTCCTTTCTCTTAACAAAATAAAAGCTAAAAACAACATGAGAGATATTACCGGTCTGGTAACCGAGTTCAGTACAAAACCACAACTTCATCAAGGCCATAAAAAATTATTAAGTTATGCCTGGTGAAGCCCTCTTGGAGGCAACCATGAAGCAGAGAGAAAAGGGGAAAGGCAGAGAGGATGTGGTTCTAGGGTTCCTCCTTCCATGTCCCTACTTCTTCTGAGCAGGCTTTTGTTTTAAAAATTGGGCTTCTGGGCCTTCCCTGGTGGCGCAGTGGTTGAGAATCTGCCTGCCAGTGCAGGGGACACGGGTTCGAGCCCTGGTCTGGGAAGATCCCACATGCCGCGGAGCAACTGGGCCCGTGAGCCACAATTACTGAGCCTGCGCGTCTGGAGCCTGTGCTCTGCAACAAGAGAAGCCACGATAGTGAGAGGCCCGCGCAGCGCGATGAAGAGTGGCCCCCGCTTGCCACAACTAGAGAAAGCCCTCGCACAGAAACGAAGACCCAACACAGCCATAAATAAATAAATAAATAAAATAAACTACGATGGTATTGAATAGCCCTAAAATAACATTCGGATCCCAACTCAAAAATAAAAAAAAAAAAAAAAAAAAAAAAAAGAGCTTCCACCTAAACGTTTGTTTGAATAAAGAGTTCCATGGCTGAGAAAGTTTGACTTTCGAAAGTCTGTCAGGTTACAAGAGTAATTCAAATTCTTTTGATGATTATAAAAGTAGGCAGTTTCTTCAGATTTCTAATATATAGCATTATTTTAATGAATAGGTTTTAAAAACTGTATCAAAGTGCATTTTTTTTCACTTATAAAATACCGAGGAGTAAGAAAAATTCTTAGGGGGAAAATCAGAGCATTTTGATATCCTTAAATAAAACCCCAAATTTTTAGACTCTTAAGATCAGCCACTTCAAACCAGTTATTAACCCCAGTGACAGTATGACAAAGCTGAAAAATTATTAATAAATAAAAAATGACTGCATCACACATAAACACAGTTACATCCAGAATATACCATTCAGCATTGGTATGAGAAGTTGAAACCATCTGTGGAAAATCGATCATGGTGATGTGGTCATCTTTATCCAAAATGAGATTGAATTCATTGAAATCTCCATGAATCAGCCCATGATTTGCAAGTTTAACAATTAGTTCCATAGCTTCATCATATACTGATGCAGGATCTTCAACATGGTGTATCTGACATCTGAAAGTGTAAGTATGAAAATGGTTATTTGTCCTCATTTATGATTTTAATGAGCAAGCATGTGTGTATTTACATTTAAATATTATTTCCATTTCATCACGTCTCCCTAGCAGTTTTCTCTTCAATCCTATCAGCATACAGACATAACAGCTTTAAAAAAAAAAAAAAAAAAAAAAGCCACAACCCATTCAATTCTGTATCTTCTTTCCAGTACACCACATTCTTTCTTTCATCTTAACAGCCAAACTCCTCTACTTGTGCTTTCTCCAATTTAATGAGCACTCTAATGAGCCCATTTCAAACAAGCTTTCATTCAACCTTGTTCCAATGAAATAGCTCTCGTCAAAACTACCAATGACTTACATGTTGCTATACCCAATGGTCAATTCTCTACCTTCATCATTATCTGGTCTGTCAGTTAACCTCTTCCCCCTCCTTGAAGCAGCTCCTTTCACTTGACCCTTGGTACACTAACTCTTCAGGCTGTCCTCTTTCTGCACTGTTCATTCCTTCTTAGTTTCTTTAGCTAGTTCTTCAGCTTTTCCCTGACGTATATATTTTGGAGCTCCTCAAAGGTTAATCCTAAGACCTATTATCTTAACCATTCTTGGTGATCTCATACAGGCTCATATACAGACTTTAATCTAGACTTCTCTGAGCTTCTGGGCATCTCTAGCTTACCATGTCCCAAACTGAACCTCTGATTCTGCCCCACCCTCTAACTCCAAACTGTCTTCCTGTAGTCTTTCCCATTTCTGTAAATGGCAACTTTATCCGTCCAGTTATTCAGGCCCCAGATCTTGGTGTTATCCTTACCTGCCCCTTCCTTTATATCAATATCCAATCCCAAACAAATCATGTAGGTCCCGACTGTAAAACATATCCAAAATCTGACCACTTTTCATCACCTTCACATCTACCACTCTGATCTAAACTACCATCATCTCTTGCTTGCATTATTACAATAATTTCCTAACTTTTCATCCTAATCCTGTCCTAGTCTCCTTTTAGTCTATTTTCAATACAGCAGCCAGAGTGATCCCATTAAAACATTAGTCAGATCATGTCTCTTCTCAATTCAAAATCCTCCAATGGCAGGGAGTTCCTTGGCAGTCCAGTGGTTAGGACCTGGAATTTTCACTGCCACCAAAAAAAAAAAATCCTCCAGTGGTTTCCTGTCTCAATCAAAATAGTCCTTATACTATTGCTACAATGGCAATCACATTAGGAAATATGAATGTATCAAATCAACCTTAAAGTTACTGAATGTTATATGTCAAATATATCCTCCCCACCAAAATAAATAAATAAAACATCCTTGCAATGGCTTACAAATCGTCTGCTGCCCCTGTGATCTCATCACTTACAATTTCTTCCCTTACTCACTCAGCTCCAGCCACAGTGGCCTTCTGTTTCCTGAACATGCAGGCATACTCCCATTCCAGGATTTACGCATTTGCTCTTGCCTCTGCCTGAAATGTTCCTAGATGTTAGAATCTGCATGATTTCCTCTCACACTTCTTTCAGGATTCTGCTCAAAAATCCCCTTATGAAGGAGACTTTTCCTGGTCACCCCATGTAAAATAGCAGCCTCCTACACCCACCCACCTCAACACTTCCTGTCCCCCTTACCCCACTTTATTTTTATGCATGGCATTTACCACCATCTGATGTATCAAATATTTCCTTGTTTAGCTATTTCCTGCAAGTTTCCTTCCATCAGAATGTAAGCTCTATGAGGGCAGGGACTTTGTTTTGTTTACTGGGGAGCCTAGAACAGCGCTTGGCACATACTAGACTGTTTATTTACTGACTGAGTCAGAGAGTATAAAATCCATATTGTCAGAATGAAACTGAATTTTCAATTTGCCTTTAAGTCTACTACTTTATGTTAATTTCTAACCTCCCAGAAGCAATATTCCATTTACAGAAAAAAAATTTATTTTTAAAAACTGAACCTTACAATTATTTATTAGGACTCAAGGTTTAAAGAATTATACTTACAGAGGATAGCCATTTATGAGTTCCATGACCACTGCATGGCGATTATAATCAACTGGCTTTGGAACTGGAAATTTCCTTTCATACAATGCCTAAAATATAGCAAAACAGGTAAAAAGTAATGAAGAGGTCATTAATTTTTAGGGAACAATAAAATTAAATATACCTGTCCACAACCAGAAAAAAAACATATAAGCCTTTACAAAATTACAGTTAACACATGATTATTTATGTATGGCTTATTCACAGCACAGAATGAGCTGTACATAAAAACAACATTGTAAACCAGTTTTTGTAATTCACTTTTTTACCAAACATTCATTTACTGAACATTTACTAAATATTATACACTGTGCTAGGGTTACAAAAATGAGTGTGAAAATGTCTCCGCCTTCAAGAAGTTTAGTCTCTTACGATATGTATATCTTCTATTTTGTAAGTTTCTGTCATTTACTGGGAGTGTGCTTAAAAAATTCAAATGGAAATAAATTGTGATTTAGGAAATATTCTGTCTTCTGGTGTATCAGGAAATGAAACATTCCAATATATTAGGCATTTCAGTTTATACAGCACTGACCTTTTTCTTCAGACCCCAATATACAATATAAATCTATTATGTGACAAACAGTCACTGTAGTCACAAATAAACACTGTAGTAGTCTGAGTCAAATGTTACTACCCACCATCCATAAATCCATTTTTTACCCTATGTTTAACTTTTTCTATCTTATTGCTTACAAAGGCCTGTTGTATTACTTTCTTCAAAATATCTTAGATTTATGCCCTCTGCCATTTAGAATGCCACCATTTCTAAGCAGGCCTTTGTCATTGATACCTGAATCACGCCAACAGTGGTTCTAGTTCTTGCTACCACACCAAACCTTTCTTCAGTGTACCAGTACCGACTAAGACGCTTGTGTCAATGCTCCATTTTAAAAAAACAACAATGGCTGTAAATATCGACTTCAGTTTGAATAACTTTTCCTAGTTTTCAAAACTCCTTAATCCACTTATCCAGTCCTAGTTCTCTCAATACTCTGTCCAATAAACACTCTGGAGTGTGATCAAGACAGACACCTTAGTGACTGTCCCCATACACACAGGGCTCACACTAATATTCATGTCTTTGCCATTCTGGCTCCTTTGCAAAGTACACTGTCTTATTGTCTTTTCCTTACAGACAAATCATATGCAACTCCATTACTCTACTCAACTCCCACTCACTTATGAAACCTCCTTCATCGATCATTCTACTCTACAGAAGATTCTCTAAATTCAACATATAATTTGACATTTAAACTGTTCTTTGTTTTAGGTGTGTTCATGTTATCTTTCCAACTTTAAAACACACACTGCACTTGTTATTTCTTTGGTATCCACTGTTCACCTCCCCCAACAAAATACTTAATATAGAGGTAGGGACACAGCTGACACTCAATATATGCTTATTAACAGGGTTAATTTTAAGAGCTGTCTACTCTACTTCCTACCTTCTTTGGACAGGAACTGAACTATTTCCCTCTCCCCAAAGATTGTCTGCTTGCCCATATATTTGTTATTTTTAAATCCAAATGGTTTTGAACATGCTTTGGCAGCTCAACAGTATGCAACAACTCTAACTATTGTCATAGTGGTCTAGCCCTTGTACCATAGCTTAACCCTTAAGTTATAGCTCAATCTTATCTTATTTTCGCTTAGGAAAAGAGAGAATAAATTTAAGAAGCATATTTATCCACAACCAGGCTCTATTCCTGTGCCTTCATATAAACACACCGAGAAGACACTTAATATAGTTTGGGGGAAATGTGTAACAATTCCTACCAAACTGCCTACTTACTGACTATCACAGTATACAAACCATTGATATAACACAAAAAACACAATATGTATGGTATCGGTATCACTTACTTATACTGCCTTGAGGATTCTTCCCTCAGGATTACTAAAAATTTAAGCACATGAATTAAAATAACCTACTCAAAGAACATCAAACTGAAACTCCCAAGAAACAACAGGTCATACACTGGAGTGACTTTTAATAATTCAAAATTTTAAAAAGATAAGTTATAACAAATAAATCCTACTAGAGAGAATAATAAGAATGCAGTTATTTTCTAATTTAAATTATTAGTGAAGACAATTAATTTGGTTATTATTAAAGATATTTAGTAAATCTATGTTGAACTTAATTTGGAAGGTAAAAGGTTAAAAACTAAAGATTTTTACCATTTCCAATATACATACAAATTCATAAATTGACATTTCTTCCATTGTGGGGAAAAAAAATACCAGTCAACTTACCTGAGAGACTAAGGTTTCTACAGAAGGTAATTATCTGGTGTTTTCAATTAGAGACAGACATATGTATAGACAGGTATAGATTTACATTCACACATACACATTTGTGAGGCAATTACATCACTAGTTATTTCAGGCTACTCTATCTTGTTAATATTGTAGAATACAAGTTGCCTTTATGCATTTATAACAGCTAAAAATATCTTTGCATAGAAGGAAACCACGAGAAAAACAAATACCAGAAATAGTCAAAAGAGTTAAAAGTGACTGTGAGGACTGGGACTGGGAGTAGGGAGATGTGGAAGCAACAGGCTGATGCATGTCACTACAGCCTTTTAACTACACATACTGTTTGCTGAAAAATATAAAACTATTAAAAATACCTTCATATAAGCAAATTCTTTCATGGCAGAGAGACGAGATAAATAAAGCCAAGACATGTTATGCCTGTGTTTATGATAATCACGCTTGTTTTTCAGATTTCGAAAGGAGGTTCTTCCCAGTCTGTGAAGCTTTAATGCAAATTGCTGCCCTTCTTCATTTGCAACAATGTAAATATCTAGAGTCAAAATTTTAAAAGGATCATTATTATATTTTTATTCCAGTAAATTTAAACAATTCCAATTTTCTAACTTTGGTTTTATTTGTACCAAATTTTATCTTTCCTAATAACCAGAAATACTTACCATTCAGCAAAATTCTTTTTATTGTAATTTTAATTACAATACAAAATGATGACATATATTAATATCTACTACAAAAGAAAACAGGGATGCAAAGGTGTCAAAGGTTATTGCTTCCAAAGATGCTCAATGCTCAATTCCATTTAGTGGGAATACATCTAATTGTTCCTTAGTGTCCTACATGTACGAGCAGTGATTAATAATATCTTCCTTTTCAACATGGGACTTGCCTGGCGGTCCAGTGGTTAAGACTCTGCGCTTCCACTGCAGGGGGCATGGGTTTGATCCCTGGTCGGGGAACTAATCCTGCATACCACACAGCAGGGCCAAAAAGAAAAAAATCCTTTCTTTTCAACAATGTGAAGTTCAATTCTTAAATTGCTTCAATGAATAAATACTGAGTATCCGAATATAATCCTATAATAATCAGAATGGAGATCTTCCCATAAATATTCTATCAAACAAGTTGCTATTTTAATACTAACATTCAGAACATGTCCTAATTACTCATGAGAGAAACAGCCTCTCATGTTCGTGAGATTATAAATTGACACAATTTGGAAGGAAATTTGGTAATATCAAAATTTTGAATGTACATAACTTTAACTCTAATAATTTAATTTCTAAGACTGTAATACTCGGCAACTACAAGAAAGACACCTCTGCTGATATGAAATGATGTCAGGGATGTACCAAGTGGAAAAAAATCAAGGTGTAGAATTGTAAGTACTGTTTGCTTTCACCTATGATTAAAAAGATATGTGAATGTATATACGTACATCCTCAATACATTATATACTTGTATTTACATAGAATATTTCTAGGATATGTACAATATTAATAAATAGTGATAGCTTTGGGAAGTAGTAACAGGAGATGGAGACCTGGGTTAGGAGTTAAGATTCACTTTTTACCGTACTCTGTTTTGCAAGTAATGAAGTTCTTAAAAATTAAAAGAAAGCCATTTTTTTAATTGAAAAAAATTGGACATAAAAAAATTAAGAGGAAAAAGAGGTGTTTCATTACATCATTTTATACATTTTTACACACACACACTCCCGTATTTAGTAACTCTAATATTACTTATTAAATATATACCATACTCTGGATATTAATATAGTAGACATACAAACCATATGAAGTACCAAAACAACCTCCTTTGGAATAGGTTTCCTAATAGTTCTTTTACTTCTAATTTTAATTTTTTTGCTCTCTCAGTTTAAATTATGTAACTATACAGCATAAACTTTGTAGGACAAAAAGCAGTGTATAAAAGAGCACGGCATAAAGAAAATCTCTGTTCTTTATTTTTACCACACATAAAAAACCAGTACATAGGTATTTGTTTAATGCTATTTATAATTTTTTTCTGTGGTTCTACACATATCTAACTTTGCCCTGTTGATCATATTGCTGTGATGGAAAGTGTGGTTTTTATAACTTCCTTGTGATACTTTTTTTTCTTTTTAATATTTATTTATTATTTTTGGCTGCACTGGATCTTCGTTGCTGCACACGGGCTTTCTCTAGTTGCGGTGAGTGGGAGCTACTCTTCGTTTACAGTGCATGGGCTTCTCACTGCGGTGGCTTCTCTTGTTGTGGAGCACAGACTCTAGGTGCGCAGGCTTCAGTAGTTGTGCACGTGGGCTCAGCAGCTGTGGCTCGTGGTCTCTAGAGCACACGCTCAGTAGTTGTGGCACATGGGCTTAGGTGCTCCGTGGCATGTGGGATCTTCCTGGACCAGGGCTCGAACCCATGTCCCCTGCATTTGCAGGCAGATTCCCAACCACTGCGCCACCAGGGAAGCCCCCTTGTGATACTTTTAAAAATTATTACAAATGTTCAATTTATCAGATATTAAAATAAGAACAAATAAAGTATTTGCCAAAGATTTCAGTTATTAGAGGAAAACCGATTCTTGGTATAACTGAACTTTCAGTGATAGTCTTATGGAAAAACAGTAATTTACTAAACTAAGGGTAATTTCAAAATCTGTATTGCTTTCAGCCAACTTTTTAATTTACTGTTTAGTTAGAAAAATAGAAAAGATGAATCCTTTCTCAAGGGGAAACATAAACTAAAGCAAATAAAATGCACTCAATAGTACTATCAGCACTTACCAGATTCTTTGCCAACACCCATCTGGTTTCCAACAGACTCAACCACCTGTCTAGAAGAAAGTGTTTTCAAAGCTAGGTAATCATAGCCTGCATTTGTCAACCGATAGCCCTGGACAGCTAGACAAAATCAAATGAGAAAGACCACATTTTAGTTACACTGTACCATCAAGTCACATCAGGTCAAGAGAAAAATTTAAACAAAGGAAGTCTTAGCTGGAAAAAGACTGGCTACCCAGGCTTATGAGTTTTGGCATTTCTTGCTGTAATTTTTATTTCTTCTCTAGAGCAGTGTTACTCAAAGTGTAACCTACAGACTGACACCAGTCTATAAATGTTTGTTACTAGTCTGTGACAAGTTATAGAAACTGAAATTAAGTGGTTCAAAAATTTTTGTATCAATTTGACTAAGTTATTTTATGTCTTCAATTCTAGTAAGAAGGAATTTATGCCTGTATTTTGTCAGTTTTTTATTTCATTTTTCTAGCAATTATTTTTATTATTTTATAAAGGTATGGATCCATAATAGGTGGAAAAAGAGAAACTCATCCCTCACTGCTATGGTTTGAGAGGTAATGCTCTAGAGTCCTTTGGCAGACTGTACTTGCCAAAGACAGCAACAATATCTTAATCCTACTTGCTCTTCTGCAATTGGAACTTGCTAATCCCCTAAGAGGAAATGGAGGCTACTTCTCTAGCCTCCTGGATCTGGGTGGGCCCTGTGATTGCTCTGACCAATAGAACATGGTAGAAGTGTACTGTGTCAGTTCTATGTCTGGTGCTTTCCTAGTCTGGCAGCTTCCACCTGCCTTTTGGAATACCTGCTCTGGGGGAAGCCAGTTACATGGAAAATCACAAACGGTGCCTCAAATACTTACTTTTGGTTCGCTCCCAAGCTATAAGTTTATGTTTTGCTAGTTCTCTTAAAACCTTATTACAACCACCATGTTTAAGGCTGGCTATAGAAGCAACCAAACTGCAGGGAACAATTTCATGGTTCTTCATGCCCATTTCAACCTGCAATTGAAGAAATCAAAATGCAATCATAATCAACATAGAGCTGTTGTCTACCAAAACCTTGTGAAAAACTTAACTTCTCCGTAAAACTTTCCTGACCATGCAGTTTCCCAACCAATTGTGAGACATAATTATTACCTTCTCTAGACATATTTTTAATCACAATTTGGTATATAATCATTGATATTCATATTCTCTCTCTCTCTCTCTACTATACTATATGCACTTCAAGAGTATGAATTGTGAGTGCTTAACATAGTTACTAACATATGGTATGTACCAAATACGTATTGACATCCAAATATTTGTGTTTAATAACTACAGATATTCCAGGTATTTATTAAGAAGGTATTTAATGAGAAGATATGAAAGGACCTGAAATGTAGACCAAAAGTTTTAGATTTTATACTGAGGAAAGTAGGAAACTCATGAAGATGCTTAGGCAAGGGAGACTTAAGGGTTGTTTTAAGGATGTTAATCTAGCAGGAATATGCAAAGTGGTTTAGAGAAGGCAAAAACTGGAGGTGCTGTATTGGAGACCTAAGACAACAGTCTAGGCCAGAGGAAACAGAAGCCAGGACAGGGAAGAGGTGGTGGTAATGGAGGGAAAGAATTAAAGAAATTAGTATGGGAGGGATTGGCACTGGATGTGGGAGGGTAAAGTGAATGAAGAGTCAAAGGTGAAGTGAAAAGAAAGAAGAGGCTTTAAGACAGTGATAATTATTATTATTTTAATGGAGTTTGGGAAAGGAGTGAAGGGGTAGACAAAGTTGATTAATTCGATATGAGCACACTGAGTCTGAGGTGTTGGAAGGTCCTTCATGGAAGGTACTTCAGATGAAGATGTTTAAGGAAAATTGGAAAGGCTGATCTGCACTTGGGAATGAAGTCATAACTACAGGGAAAAAATCGTCAATTACTTGATGGAGGTAAGAGATAAAGTCATAAAGTGGATGTGATCATTAAGCGAGAGATAATGGAAGAAAAAGGAGGGATAAGGGACGGAATTTGGTGGGGGGAGAATTCACACTGAAAGGTAAGGGCAGCCAGTCAAAGTATGATTATTGATGTAGGAGATGCCAGAGAAGTAAAGGGAAGATGGTCAAGGAAAGGTGGCCACTGATACCAAGACTAGTGAGACTCAACTGAGACTGAAATATTTAATGAATTAGGCCATTCCTTGGTTGAGCTTCAAAAAGAACTTAAGAATTGCAAAAATAAAGTTTTGGAAGATAAATCTGGCATCGTTTTGATGTCCCAACCAAAACCTCACACTTTAAACTTAACTCATCTTCCATGCTTTGTTCTGTTTCTCCCAGCCTCTAACATTCTCTTGATTCCCCTATTTCTGTCAGAGGCATTAAGGAGTGAGTTAATGTGCTGAGGAAGTAGAGAAGGAAGGTATCTTTTGACAGTAGGTATTTAGAGAAAGTCTGGCTGAATTTCAGAATCTATGGAAGGAGAAAAAAGTGCCTTCCAAATTTTACACTGAATTTGCATTTGATAGTTTATGCCTTAAGTAATGCCTATTTAAGCAAAAGATAACAGCTCCTAAATAAATGTGTTTTATTCTGCAAATGCCTAATCTATGTGTTGATCTTTGTGCTATAAGACTAAGACCATAAAATCCGTTTTTGTCACTTCCTTGCTTAACAACATTCACTGGCTCCCCTATACTTAGAATATATTCCAAATTCTTTACCAAGCCTGCATGACTATCTATAGCACATGATCTGGCTCTCACCTTTCCCAGTTACATCTCCAACTCTTCAGCCTCTTGCTCACTATGCTCTAGCCACACTGGCCTTTCTAGTCTTCAGAAATTGTTCCTGCCTCGGGGCCTTTGCACTCACCACAGTTGCTTCCTCTCCCTTCAATTCTTTCCAAGGACTTCACTGGACCGGCTCCTTCTCATTCAGCTGTTTTGCCCGCCCCGCATTCTTTCTCTTACTTAGCAAATATTTATTCAGTACCTACCAAATACCAGGAACTTTATAAAAACAGACAAGATTCTTGCACTCAGGCAGTCTTCCCTGACTAAACAATTTAAATTTATTTATTTATTTATTTATGGCTGTGTTGGGTCTTCGTTTCTGTGCGAGGGCTTTCTCTAGTTGCGGCGAGCGGGGGCCACTCTTCATCGCGGTGCGCGGGCCTCTCACTGTCGCGGCCTCTCTTGTTGCAGAGCACAGGCTCCAGGCGCGCAGGCTCAGTAATTTGTGGCTCACGGGCCTAGTTACTCCTTGGCATGTGGGATCTTCCCAGACCAGGGCTCGAACCCATGTCCCCTGCAGTAGCAGGCAGATTCTCAACCACTGCGCCACCAAGGAAGCCCTCTGACTAAACAATTTAAACAGGCTACCTGTCTCCACCATGAGGGGTCTCTATTCCATTATTCGCTTTATCATCTTCACAGCACTTATTATCTTAATATTATCCCTTATTTATTCGTTTACTTGATGATTTGCCTCCTTCGTCCTGTAACCCCTGGAATTCTCTAAAACTGTTACTACATATCCGATAAGTATGTGTGGGTTGAATGAAACTGACGGAATGCTATGTGACTCAATCTGTGAGTAGGGAACTCAATGCTATCAATTACTCTCCAGGAGTCTTAAACCCTTCTCAGCTGGTCAGAAGCCCAGGATCAGAGAAGCTTCCCAGGCTACAGAGATTCGATGTGGCTCTGGAGAAGGGGAGCAAAATAGGAAGGAAAAGAAGGGTCTTTGCTTTACGTGGGGGAAGATAAAAAGCTTCTGAACAAAGGCTTTTGAAAAACCCGACTCTCCGGTCTTTTCCCCATTCCCAACCTCGGCCGCGTTCCAGGGCCTAAAGCGCGCTCAGCTCCCAGCAAACTTGGAGGAAGAGGAAGAGCACGCGCGGTGGAAAAGGACAGGGGAGAGGGAAAAACGGCGAACTTCTTACCGCGGTCAGGACCCTGAAGTCATCCCGGCTCATGTAACGCAACTTGGCCACATTCACCTTCCCCATGGCGGCCCCGGACCCAGGCCAGAAGCCTGTTTCAACAAGGGAACAACGCTAGGAAAGCGGGCACTCCGGCTTCTCCCGCGCCTCACAGCGGCCGGGCGGCTCGCGCCTGCGCAGCTTATACTACAGGTCCTTGTTACTAAAAAGAGGTACCTTTCTCACTGACTTGGGGGCAATAAAACGTCTTCTGAGTCTTATGAAGCATATAGTACGGAACGAAGCAGAGTATTTTTTTGTAAAGTGATTTTGTTATGTGGCTTAGTCGGCGGACCCTAAGTGCTATCATACGCCAATTATTTTTCATATCTGTCAGGACCGGCTGCCTAAAAGATGCGACCCGCCTCTAAGAGCAGAGTGGTAGTTTAATGGGAGGAGCACGTTTAACAGCAACTCCTACTTTAGGCGAAGTGACTTCCACTAAGAGATGGAGAAAATGAACCTGAGCCGGACGCCGGACAATACAGGAGGTTAGAAATAAAAAGAGTAACCACACTAGGAGGCCCCTATCTCACTGCGCATGCTCAGGACAGGGGCCACCGTGGTTAAAAAGAACTCTGGCATCTGCTCAGTACTTGGTTTAAGTTGGTCCCCGAGACTCCGGAGTGCGCCTGCCCCTGAGCCTGCTGGGGGTGGGGCCTGGAGTGACGTGTTGGGGCGGGGCTTTAGCCGGCGTCTCTCCCGCGCTTTTCCAGAAAAAGTGCGCATTTTGACGTTTCCGAGCTGACTTACGTGGGTTGTCAATTGAGGACCCGATTTAAGGGCTTTAGGAGAACTGCCGACACCCGCCCTGGGACTCCAACCTACGTCAACAAAAATGTAGCCGGAGCGGGACCGTAAACAGCTTGCATCCCGACAAAGAGGGTGCGTACTCTACTATACTTTTCTTACAACAGGTATAACAAAACTTGTATGATAATGTTTGCATTTATATCTCGTTTCTTGAACTATATTTTAAACCTTTAAAAGGCAGTTATTTTGGTTCGCTACTCACGTGAGGTGAGGGTGCTGCATTTGCTTGCGGAGGTTTGTGGGCCACTGCTGTTCAGCCTCTCCCTGGGTCTAGCCTCATAACTTTTAGTGTAAACTGTGGAAATCGGTCTTTACAAAGAGTTCCTATCCTTCCCCCGCCTCCGGTTTTTCACTGACGCGTGTGCTGATTTTCCTCTTCTCCAAGGCCCTACTGAGTATGTTGCTCTGTCCAGACACAGAACTAGTCCTTTAATAAAACATGCACTGGAATTCTAAGGCAGGCAGTTGAATCTGCCCTATCTTTTCAGCCAGGATAGTTAATATTCTGAAATAAAGAATAAAGAAAGCAGAGCAACCCTCTATTCCCTCGACACAACCTTTGCCTTCTTTTTTACTTGAATTCAGTAAATCTTTGATTAACCAAGCTCAACTAATGGAAATCTTCATTGAAATGGAATTTTTCTTTCTGTAACTCACATAAGACATAAAAATGAAAAGTTTTGGGATTTCCCTGGTGGCGCAGTGGTTAAGAATCAGCCTGCCAATGCAGGGGACACGGGTTTGACCCCTGGTCCGGGAAGATCCCGCATGCTGTGGAGCAACTAAGCCCGTGTGCCACAACTACTGAGCCTGCGTTCTAGAGCCCGCGTGCCACAACTACTGAGCCCATGAGCCACAACTACTGAGCCCGTGTGTCACAACTACTGAAGCCTGCGTGCCTAGAGCCCATACTCTGCAACAAGAGAAGCCACTGCAATGAGAAGAAGCCTGTGCACCACACCGAAGAGTAACCCTCACTCACTGCAACTAGAGAAAGCCCGCATGCAGCAACGAGGATCCATTGCAGCCAAAAATAAATGAATAAAATAAATAAATTTATTTTAAAAAATGAAAAGTTTTTAAGGAAACCAAATGACTAACTTATGGAGCAAGAATGGGATGGGAAACACGAGTCATTTGGGGTCTATTCATAATCTAACACTTTAGCAGACATTGTTAATCTATTGTGGCACAAACCTTAGCTTACTTCTTAACTCTGCTCCAGGCAACCACCGCTAATTGATTGGATTTGGCTAGAATTGCTGTCCTGGTTCTGGCGTATTCCCTGGGGATAATCACACTGAGCCCAAATATTTTATACTTTCAATATTAATATATATATATTTTAAAACATCTTAATCAAACCTTTGAAGAGTAAAAGTGATTCAAGTACTGTTCAGTATTCTGCTCTACTCTAACATACCATGCTTAGTAATGACAAACAAAAAATGCACAATATTCTTCATTCACTCATTTACCGTTTATCAAACATATATGTCAGAATTTTTTCTCGATCTTGGGGAAACTCAATCCCAACCCTTAAGCCTTGTGGTGGAAGGATATGAGTAAAAAGTTAGAGAATAGTCTAACAGAGGTATGCAAAGGATTTATCACATCATTATTTCTTCCTCCCAGACTCTGTCTCCTACCCCTCTCCCCTCCACATACGGGGCTTGTCCTCACAAGCTGCAGAGATCTTGACTGTCCAGAAATTAAAGTTCAAACTTCTTAAAGTTCAGACATCTTAGGCTGGCATTTAAAATCTTCAGTAATGTATCATTACTTCCAAGTAGCATATACACTTGCTTAATTGAACTACTTTGTTTTTACCTTGTACAACTCCCTTGATTTTCTCTCACTGCCTTTTCTCTTCATCTCTAATGCTCACTTTCCCTTCCCCTTTTTTTTTTTCTTTACAGTCACTGTATATGTAAATCCTACCTGCCATTCTTAAAATGCCATGCATTCCATAAAGCTTTTGTTTAATATCCTTATATTAGTTTCCTAGGGCTGCTTAACAAATTACTGCAAACTTGGTTGCTTAAAACAATCAAAATTCATTCTTTTACAAAAGGTTCTGGACCATGCTGCAACCAGAGTGTCTGAGGGAGAATCTGTTTCTTGCCTCTTCCAGTTTCTGCCAGCATTTGGTGACTGCTGGCATTTCTTACCTTGTGGTTGCATCACTCCAGTCTCTGCCTCTGTAGTCACGTAGACTTCTCCACTTCTGTGTGTGTCTCCCGCTGTCTGTATCTTATAAAAATACATGCGATTACACTTAGGGCCCACCCAGATTCTTAACCATATCTGCAGGGTTTTTTTCCATAGAGGGTAAATTCATAGGTTCTTTAATATTATGAGAGGGTTGGACTTGACTTGGTGTTTCTAAACTTTTGGTTAATGTAAGTCACCATCTCAGCCCCATAATCTCCATTCTGCTCTGGTTGAGAATCACTCTCTTCTGTGTATGCCTAGGAACCAAGAATATTTGGTTAAGATTTGTTTTATGAAAATAATATTTTTTTCATATTGATGACTTTGATAGCACCATTCCCCTTTGGAACTACTGGACAGGTGATCAGTCAGACCAGGTTTAGTCAGAGGACAGAACCCGTATTAGTTATTTAAAAAGAGAATTTAATATTAGGAATTATGAATTTGGCATAAAGCTAAATAGAAAACTGAAAAGGGGAAAGGAGAATAGTAAGACACCACAGCTACCAGGAGGACAAGATAAGGATTGGTTTGGCAGGTGTTGCACAAACTGCAAACTACATTCACACGTTGTTATGGAAGGGTTTTGCTGCTGCTGAAGAAGTGTTGGGACAATGCTAACAAGAATGGCGTACCGAAGAAGCCTGGAGGAAGCAAATGAAATGCGGACTGAAGGAACAAGTTGATTCTTTCTCCTTCTAGGATTCCTTTTTAGCAGAATCCAACATGGAGGCAGCTGGCAAAACAGAAATGTGGTTTACAAGGTCCCAGCCCTGGTGTCAGAAAGTATAATGTAGAAGTCTGGGTTTGGACTTCTAAAAGACTATAGCTTAATAACTGGCACAGTCTCTGAGATGTTTTTGAGATTTAAAATTCTGTTTGTCTGCCTCTTAGACCTCCACAGGGTAATACTCAATTAAGAATCTTTATGGTTTGCTTTTTTTTTTTTTTAATGTACTTTGATACAGAGTAAATGTTTCAGATTTTTCATCTTCTATTTCATTGCCTTACTTGAATTAATGAATGTCCTTGCTTTAGTCCTGTTCTTTTTTTGTTGTTGTGTTTTTTTGTTTACAAGAGTTAAAAATAATCCCATTATCTTAATAGATATTTTTATTAAATAAGGGCTTTTGGTTTACCTAAAATAGTGTAATTGTCTTGGTTCCAAATTAGAACACTTGGTATATTATTCCAAGTTACTCTTTCAAATGATGGAATTTTAAATATTTCCACACATTAAATTTTACATAGTTTTATTACTTTTTCTTTGAATAATGAATCTGAGCTTTAAAAATATTTTTCAGACTATGGGGTATTTAACTGGCCCTCTGTTAGAACAGCTTTTTTTAGTCTAAGCTACTGCTGAACTTCCAAACTTGGTTAAACATTCTTACCATTCCTCTTTTAACGTGGCTTAATATGCTAGTCTTTAACATGGAAACATTATTTGCTCACAAGGAGTTCTCATGAAAGCAGAATTTATATAAATTGTGATACTCAACTTTCAGTAGGAAATGGTCAAATAAATATAGAATATTAAAAATGAGGTGTTCAAAAGTGGAGTGGTTGTTTAATTAGCTGAAGAGTACCTAAAAATGTCTATTGACATAAACTGACATACATGAAAATGTATTTAGTCATTTGTATTTATCAGTTGAAACTTTATTATAAAGAATAATCTATGAAAAACTTTAAAAAATATTTTGTCTTTAAGCTATTATATATCTAAAACTTCTATCTTCTATTTAAAATTTGATTGTCCCAAAATACACATTCTCTAAGATCCCAATTGTGAAAATGAGTTCTAGTTAAGCTAATGAAAGGCAGTAACTGTGCCAGATCCCCAAATACTGCAAATTCTCTCCCATAGGTAAATTTATAAATACCTCAACGTGCTTTCTCAAAGTCCAGCCTGAACAGGGCAGTTCATATACTGGGTTCTTTCATTGTAGTTTTGGGAAAACCACTGGTCTTGAGACATGTTCAAATGGTTCTACTTTTATTACTGCAGGTGTCCCTTTTCAAACACATCTTCCAAGTAAAAGATTGTTTAGTTATCTTGGAATTTGTAACTTTGTTAAACTGCCATCTATAGTCAGAGGACATCTGGAAACTTTGGAATTAGCTTTTTAAAAAGTGACTATGGTAATCCTAGTCACGAATTCTCTGATACTCCAAACGCATTTATTAACCTACTAGGGATTTCTCGCCAAGGAAGTCAGAAGTTGGCTTTAACTGATCTGTGGTTGCTGCCTGAATATTAGTTCATGTTGAACTGATTTGTTTTTCTGAACACATCTTAACATATGTTAAACCTATATGGAATAAAGCTCACATAGTGTAGTTTAGCCAAAAATAACCTGTTGGCTGGTAATTTTTAGAACTTTCACTATTTCTAAAAATATTAGAGGTGGTGTCTTCTAATACTTAATACATGGCCTCTTTACAGTCACTGGAGGAATTGATTATTTAGTTTGTGAATGAACAGAACGCTTCTCTTGAGTTTTTCCTCATAGCTCCTGCTCTAGGCATTTTCCTACCTGTTTAAGTCAGGGTAGGTAGATAAAAAAATGAGGTGAAATGAAAACTATGCTATTTTTATTGTTTTAATTTTATTGGCTCTGATGAAATATTTCAGAGTTTGAAGGAATTGAACTGAGGGTCCTAGCTCATCTAACGATCTTTTCTGTTGTTGTTTTCACTATTTCTCTAGATCACTGAAAGTAGATCTCAATGATCTCAACATTAGTTTCTTAAATGTCAAGATAGATTATAATTTATGCAGGTTTAAGATATTTTAAGACTAAATTTTTAAAGAAAACCTTTTATTTTTAAAAGAATATTCTGAATGTAGCATTTCATGTTAAAATTTTCAGTAATTTCCTTTTCAATATTAATTTTTAATTTTGAAATTATTTAGTAGTGATTATTAGCAGAATCTGCTAATTATCGCCAATGTCTTCCTTTTAGCAATAGAAGCTGCTGACTTCCAGCTGGGTACATGGCCCCTGAGCTAGAGATTATATTTCTGAGCCTAGTTAGAGTTAGATGTGATTACATGTGTAATTTTTTTCCTATGGCATGTGAGTAGAAATTATAAACGTAATTTCTGAGTCTTGCCTTTAAAATATTGGGTATGTAGATCCGTCTATTGCATTCAGTTCTCCTGAAGGCTGTACTTCGACCATCACAGTAGTGAGCCAGCTTCGACTATGTAGGTGAGGGCAATACTCTTAAGGGGATGTCCGAAAAACAAAATGGAAGGGCCCTGGTCTTAGGTGACCCCATGGAGCAAGCTGTCTTCTCATGAGGTAAAAGTTTATTCTTCCATGAGGTCGAAGTTTATTGCTCTTTTAACATGAGAGAGCAATAAACCTCGACCTTATTTGAGCTGCTGTATTTTGGGGTCTTTTGTTATAGAAGATTAATCTATACCGTAACTAATACAGATAGGATTTTAAGTGAAAAATTTTCCGATGACTTGGAGTTTCAAAGGAGGCTCTAGGGGCCGAGGCTCTAGGGGCCAAGGCTCATAAATGCTAAGTATCTACATTCTAAATTTAAGCACTAGTCCATCTGTGCATAGTTGGAAAAGGGGGTTTTCAAAACTCATTTCTGCTGTCATTAACCTATCACCTTCCTAGATATAAAAAGGCTGAAAGATGGAGGCCTGTATTGAGTATTTCTTGTGACAGAGATGTCAGTGTTTAATGATGTTTCCTCTCCCACCTTTCCCAGAGAGAGGAGAGTGGTGCTGGCCTCTACCTCAAGTAAAGTGATGGGGCCTTGAAGAGACCCATTTAGAGAACTTCACATTTGGCACTGAAAATTTAGAAGATATAGGGCCTGCAACTGTCTCACTCCTAAGAGTCTTAAGTCAAAAGGTTGGCTGGAGAGGTCTTCGTAAAAAACAAAAGGAGAGGGTTGTATTGAGGTCATCCTGTGCTTCCAGAGTTTGGTTGGGTGGCGTCAAAGGGGTTAAAGAATGTTGCCCATTTACAGCAAGTGACTGAGTGTAAAGCCTTTATGGACACCTGTATCATGCCAGGTGGGTCTCTTTGTCGTCACCACTTGCTGAACATGAGCTTCAGGATAATGTCATGTTCTTTTTTTTTTTTTTTTTAATTAATTAATTAATTAATTTATTTATTTATATTTTTTGGCTGTGTTGGGTCTTCGTTTCTGTACGAGGGCTTTCTCTAGTTGCGGAGAGCAGGGGCCACTCTTCATCGCGGTGCGCGGGCCTCTCACTATCGCGGCCTCTCTTGTTGCAGAGCACAGGCTCCAGACGCGCAGGCTCAGTAGTTGTGGCTCACGGGCCCAGTTGGTCCGCGGCATGTGGGATCTTCCCAGACCAGGGCTCGAACCCGTGTCCCCTGCATTGGCAGGCAGATTCTCAACCACTGCGCCACCAGGGAAGCCCAATGTCATATTCTATAATGTCATATTCATGGGCTGTGCATTAGGTTTTATTGAAGACAGTGAAACTTATGAATCAGTCAGAGTTTAGTCAGGAAACAGGAACCGTATCAATTATTTTAAAGGAAAAATTTTTTTAAATTAATTAACTTATTTATTTTTGGCTGTGTTGGGTCTTCGTTTCTGTGCGAGGGCTTTCTCTAGTTGCGGCGAGTGGGGGGCCACTCTTTATCGCGGTGCACGGGCCTCTCACTGTCGCAGCCTCTCGTTGCGGAGCACAAGCTCCAGATGCGCAGGCTCAGTAGTTGTGGCTCACGGGCCTAGTGCTCCGCGGTATGTGGGATCTTCCCAGACCAGGGCTCGAACCCGTGTCCCCTGCATTGGCAGGCAGATTCTCAACCACTGCACCACCAGGGAAGCCCTAAAGGAAAATTTTATGTAAAGAATCATTAACCAAGTATTAGAGAACAGATAACTCCTTTAAGTCGGGGGGTACAAAAGGGAAGAGGTTGGTATTTTAAAGTCTTAGAGGTTTAGAGGAGGGGTCTTGATCTGGGACTCAGACCTCTGAGGTGGGGTCATTGCTGGTACTTTAGGAATGTGGATGCTGGACCGAGAACTCTGGTGAGGGCCACTGGTCATCTGGTACTGGCATATCTGAGGGACACAATGAAGGTGGGTTTGGGAGTGAAGCTGCAACCCACTGCTGCTTTAGGATCAACTGTTTCTGCTGAGGGTAAAGTATCATTGCTGGGAGAAGCTGACAGAAATAGGAAGCATACAGGAAGAGGCCAGTTCTTTTCTCCTCTTCCTTTCCTCTAGCTTTCTTCAAGTGACCCTATAGACAGAACGCAATAGGGAGCCAAGTGTTCCTTTTGGATAGGATCTTGGTTTGAATGATTCCAGACCAACATACCTACCATGAATTCCATATTTTGTTTAGGATTCACAAATTTTGGTCAGCCATTGGAGGGGTGTGCAGTTACTTCCCAGATGCGGCCCTGTCTGTTCTGCTGTCATAATCTGCTTTAGTTTTCTCAGGAGCAAGTCATTCAATAGATGACTTTGTCCACCAGCTGCAGGGAATACATGAGAAGTTTTCCAGGTTTTGGTCAAGTCCCTCTCTTTAGGCTTGGGGTAAAGTGAGGATATCACCCACACCCTCTCTGGAGTGAGTCAGAATTACAGCTTTCTTAATGGAAATCCTCTGCAAATATTTTCATAATCCTTATCAACAAAATTCCTTATAGCCTTGATAAAGGTGACTTGTCTATCCATTTCTCAGCTACCTATTTTGAAATATTGTGGTGTGAATGACCCTGGTAATAGTGAAGGAGCAGATGTTGAAGATGTATGTGAAGAGTTTGAATAAGATTGTTTCATCAAACTCTAAGTGGAACAAAGCAATATTTCTAGATTACTATGTAATCTTATATGTAATTTAAGTATATATCTAAATTAATTAATTTAATATTATTAATAGGTGTATGGGGATTCCATTTACATAAAAGTTTATATATTCATTTTGGAAAAAAAACCTTTTTAATTGGACTTGCCCTTGAAAAAATAGGAAATCACTTTATATTAAGGGTAGCCTTATATCTAGACATATACAATGGCACATAAATATGTCATAAACCACAATTTAATTAGGCAAGGAACCATAAATCAATATTTTCCTCTCCTCTTGATATTTAACTGTACCAAGTAATACAACATTGGGGTCTCTACCACCATTTTTCATACCTCTGATGAAGAACATGTAACACAAATATATGGTTAACATTTCAACAGTTCTTGCCCATTGAATTGCTTGCTAATGGTGGATTATGTATTTCTAGCGTCTATATACCTGGCATCTAAAATTTAATTTTGATGAGGTATTTTTTATTTTTGGATATTATATTGCTGATGGTAGTTTATTAGCCTTTAAAATGTCCTTTACATAGCGACATTTCTAATTTACCTTGTACTGAGACATTAGCTTACTCATCTGAATCTTTCATCATTTTTGACTTTGATTTAATCTTTAAGAATTTTAACATTAATAATAATTTAGAAATATGTTAAAGTGTTTATTATTACAGTTATCTCACTGACTTAAATACTATAAATACGTGTGTGTCTCTATATTTCTGGAACTTTCAGTTGAGTACTTTCTATTTTAAAAATTTTTTAAATTTAATTTTATTTATTTTTTTATACAGCAGGTTCTTATTAGTCATCAATTTTATACACATCAGTGTATACATGTCAATCCCAATCACCCAATTCATCACACAACCACCCCCACCCCCCAGCGGCTTTCGCCCCTTGGTGTCCATACGTTTGTTCTCTACATCTGTGTCTCAGTTTCTCCCCTGCAAACCGGTTCATCTGTACCACTTTTCTAGGTTCCACATATATGAGTTAATATATGATATTTGTTTTTCTCTTTCTGACTTACTTCACTCTGTATGACAGTCTCTAGATCCATCCATGTCTCAACAAATGACTCAGTTTCGTTCCTTTTTATGGCTGAGTAATATTCCATTGTATATATGTACCACTTCTTCTTTATCCATTCATCTGTCGATGGGCATTTAGGTTGCTTCCATGACCTGGCTATTGTAAATAGTGCTGCAATGAACATTCGGGTGCATGTGTCTTTTTGAATTACGGTTTTCTCTGGGTATATGCCCAGTAGTGGGATTGCTGGGTCATATGGTAATTCTATTTTTAGTTTTTTAAGGAACCTCCATACTGTTCTCCATAGTGGCTGTATCAATTTACATTCCCACCAACAGTGCAAGAGGGTTCCCTTTTCTCCCTACCCTCTCCAGCATTTATTGTTTGTAGATTTTCGGATGATGGCCATTCTGACCAGTGTGAGGTGATACCTCATTGTAGTTTTGATTTGCATTTCTCTAATGATTAGTGATGTTGAGCATTCTTTCATGTGTTTGTTGGCAATCTGGTGTCTGCCCTCTGGTGGATGAGGCTATCAGTGGAGTACTTTTAAGAATAGTTTCCATTTCCCCGCAGAACTTCCCCATCTGTTCACTTATCATGTCTCTCTTTTTCTTAAGTTTGAGTATATTTATAAAGTATTTTCTGCTACTCCCAACATCTGGGACATATTTCTGTTGACTCCTTTCTCTCTTGATATGGGTCAGGTTTTCTTTCTTTTCTCCAATATAGTATTTTTTAATTATATAGTGGACTTTTTCAATGGTAGGGTGTAAAGATTCTGTATTACATTTCTGTATTGTATTATTATCCTTTGGATGTTGAGTTTCTTTTTCGTGGCATGTTAAATTTGCCAGTTAAATTACTGTAAGATTACAAATAATAAATGCTGAAGAGGGTGTGGAGAAAAAGGAACCCTCGTACACTGTTGGTGGGAATATAAATTGGTACAGCCACTATGGAGAACAATATGGAGGTTCCTTAAAAAACTAAAAATAGGGTCACCATATGATGCTACAATACCACTCCTGGGTATATATCCAGAGAAAACCATAATTTGAAAAGATACATGTACCCCAATGTTCATTGCAGCACTATTTACAATAGCCAAGGCATAGAAGCAACCTAAATGTCCATCGACAGATGAATGAATAAAGAAGTTGTACATATATACAATGGAATATTACTCAGCCATAAAAAAGAACTAAATAACGCCATTTGCAGCAACATGGATTGGTCTAAGTCCATACTGAGTAAGTAAGTCAGACAGAGAAAGACAGATATCGTATGATATCACTTATAAGTGGAATCAAAAAAAGGCTACAAATAAACTTACCTACAAAGCAGAAATACAGTTACAGATGTAGAAAATAAACTTATGATTACCAGGGTGTTGGGGGGGGGATAAATTGAAAGATTGGGATTGACATATACACACCACTGTGTATAAAATACATAACTAGTAAGGACCAACTGTATAGCACAGGGAACTCTACTCAATACTCTGTAATGGCCTGTATGGGAAAAGAATCTAAAAAAGAGTGGATATATGTATATGTATAACAGATTCACTTTGCTGTACACCTGAAACTAACATAACATTGTAAGTCAACTATACTTCAATTAAAAAAAGAAAGAAAAAAATGTTTTTCCCATTAAAAAAAATTGTTGGAAGATCCTTTTGATTTGTCAGAATTAGAGTAATGATTTGTTAATGTAGGTCTATTTTAGATTTGTCCTTAGTCCTAGGGTTTGTCTCTTCTTTTAGATTTTGGTTCTTACTGTTAAGGCAGACCCTTTTGGGAGTTGCAACTGTGTACCTGAGAAATTCTACAAGATCCTTCCATTCCCTTTGCCCTGAACATTTTCTAGCTTTGTGCAGCTTCTGTTTTTTTCCACTCAACTCTTGGCAGCAACTGTCTGCTAATTCTCATGGAGTCTTAGCTTGAAATGCGTGGTTCTGGCTGTGGCCAAAGTCCTGAAGGAAACTACTATGCATAATTCTATGTTACCTCCTCACCACAACTCCCTCCTGTGTGAATCCTGCCCCATAAATTCCAGTTGCTGCAATACTGCAGTCTCCAGTGTTTGCCTTGTCAGCTCCTTGAGAACGACAGTTTTTACTTGAGCTCCTCTTCACTGCACCAGGTGCAGAAAGAGCCCCAGAGGCTCACCTGATTTGTTCCCTTTTGTACTACAGGCTGTCCAGTTTATAAAAGCAGTAAGTCATATATTTTGCCCAGTTTTATAATTGATAAGTCCAATACTAGTTACCATACAGTGGCCCAAAGCAGAAGTCTATGCTCCTGCAAATCCTTTATATAATTATCTTTTTATCTTTTTTTCACTCAAAATCTTAATGTTAAATGAGTACATAAAGTCTTATAAATCTTTTTTTTAAAAAATTACTCTGCTTTTACAAAAGCTAGAAGAGGAGGGAAAACTCCTCAAATCATTCTGTGAAATCAGTATTACTCTGATACCAAAACCAGATGAAGACATTACAAGAAAAGACAACTACAGGTAAGTATCTCTGTGAATGTAGAGCCCCAAATTTCTCAACAAAATATTAACAAACAGAATCAAGCAAACTTAGGAAAAGGATTATACACTATGATCAAGTGGGGTTTATCCTAGGAATGCAAAGTTGATTCAATATGCAAAACCCAATCAATAAAATGGACTGTAACAATAGACTAAAAACCCATGATCATCTCAAAACACAGAAAAAGCACTTGAAAAAAATCCACATCTTTTCATGATAAAAACACTTAACATATTAGGAATACAGGGAACTTCTTCAAACTGATAAAGGGCATCTATGAAAAATTCAAGGTTAACGTCTCACTTAATGGTGAAAAACTGATAGCTTTACCCCTAAGATTAGGAACAACTCAAAGATATGCACTCTAATCACTTCTGTTCAACATTGTACTGAAGGATCAAGCTAGGGCAATTAGACAAGCAAAACAAATATAAGGCATCCAGATTAGAAAGAAAGAAGTAAAAGTATCTGCATTCACAGATGGCATGATCTTGTGTATAGAATATCCTAAGGAATACACACACACAAAAATGATCAGAACTAATAAATGAGTCCAACAAGATTGCAGTGTACATGATCAGTATGCAAAGCTCGATTCTGCATCTATTCACTACCAATAAATAATCCAAAAATGAAGTTAAGACAATTCTGTTTATAGTAGTAACATCAAAAATGAAAAAAATATTTAGGAATAAATTTAACAAAAGTGTAAGACTTGTACACTGAAAACTACAAAACATCATTGAAAAAATGAAAAAAAGGCCTAAATAAATGGAAATAATGGATTGGAAGACTTAACATTGTTAAGACGGAAATCCTTTCCAAATTGATTTACAGATTCAATACAATCCCTTTCAAAATCCCAAATGCATTTTTTTTTTTTTTGCTGGAATTGACAAGGTGATTTTAAAAATTCATGTGGTAAGGCAAAGGACACAGAATAGCCAGAAAATCTTGAAAAAGAAAAAAGTTGGAGCACACTTTTGAATTTCAAAACTTACCTCAAAGCAACAGTAGTGAAAACAGTGTGGGACTGGCATAAAGACTGATATATAGATCAATGATGTATAATTGAGAATCCAGAAATGTGCTGGGACAACTGGATATCTATATGCCAAAAAATGAAGTTGGACCCCTACCTCACGTCATATATAAAATTAATTTAAAATGTATCAAAAACCTAGATATACCCAGTTAGTGTTGGAGAATTTATTGTTGGTATGGAAAAAAAATCCACAGAGTTCGTGTCAGAAGAAGTGTCAGGAGAAAGAACCACACAGGTTTCTTTTTGGGATGATGAAATGTTTTGGAATTAGATATTAGTGATGTTTCACAACTTTGGAAATATCTAAAAAACACTAAATGTTAGTCTTAAAAAATTACTCTGCTTTGTTAATGAAGAAGCCAACCTGAAAGAACCAATAGCCAAAGTTTGAATAATCTGAGCAACACAATAAATAGCAATAGTATGGATTATAACCCAAAGAGTAAAATAAATATCTATGAGTCCATACTGACATAAATAAATAATTAAGTAAATAACTAAATGGAGAAGGGACAAATGTTCCTTACAAAAGAATTTCAAATAATAAATGTAAAAGGAATAAGGGAAATAGGAAATCACAATTAACGTACCACAGTAATAATTGCTGCAGGCAAATCTACTGATGAATGCTAGAATTAGTGGGCAACACTTTAAGGAGAAACAGGATATTTGCATAGCCTGGAAGTATCTCCCCCCAAATATTTATTAATTACTATAATGATTTAACATATGTTCACAAATGCTTTGATACTCCTTCCTCTAGGAGGTTGAGCTTAATTCTCCCTCTTCTGGGTGGTCTGGATTTCAGTGACTCATTTCTAATGAATAGAGTATGGAGAGGGAAACAGTAATTTTATCGTAAGAAACCTGGCTGACATTACCTTAATCAAATGATTAAGGTTACCATCACTAGTTTAGTCATGTGGATACCATATACCTTGTGGTATGATATGATGGTAAGGGCACTTCACCTCTCTAGTATTCTCAGAAATTCCTAACCCTGGTATTATCATGAGAAAACATTAAGCAAGCCCAAATTGAGGAACATTCTACAAAATACCACAAGAATGCTCTTCAAAAGTGTCAAGGTCATGAAAAAACAAAGACCAAGGAACCCACAGATACCAGAGGAGAATAAGTAGTCATCAAGACTAAATGTAACATGGTATCCTGGCTTGGGTCATATAACGGAAAAAGAGCATTGCTAGAAAAACTGGTGGAATCTGAATTTTAGTTAATAGTGTTGCGCCAATTATAACTTCTTAGTTTCTATAAGTGTACCATGCTTATGTAAGATGTTAGGGTTGGAAGATTAGAGAAAGCTGTACCTTCTTTATGATGCTCTGTAAACCTAAAATTATTTCAAAATAAAGTTTTAAGTATTACTATAACTTGCATGCTCTGTTATTTCTCCTTTTCTTCCATTGGATAGATTATGATCTTCCTTCCTCAAAAAGGATCCACTTAAAAATAATATGTGATTGGCCCTGAATTTTGTGGGCTATTTATTATTCTTATTTAAAAGAAAGTCTTTACAATCCTCATCAATCTAATTATTATATTTTAAAACCTATAACAATATACTTTTGTTTCTCTGATTCCAGAATATTATATTGTTTTGTTGAAAAATCCGAATGTTATAGAGTAGTTGATCCATCAAATAATTTTAACATGTTTAAATTCAAGTGTCATATTTCAATTTATTTTAATTTACAATATGATGTAGATTATTTTGCCTTTCAATAATGATAAAAATCGGATTAAACTAATATTATGCTATGAGGGTTAATATTTATTTATATTTTATATTCTACCAATTTCCAAAAAGTTTTCGAGTTAGGTTACAGTAAAAACATACACAGAGTTATTTAAAAGTCATGTTTTGGAAAAATATTTAAGCACCTGGAAAGGTAATTGTTATATTAAAAAAGTTACACAGTTTCCACAATATTTTCATAGCTTTGTAAAAGAGAATATGTATCTAATCTATAAGAACATATACCAAAATTTTAAGAGGAATGATTATCTTTGAATTGTAGTATTTAAAAATTTTCTTTTCCCTTTTCTGCATTTCAAAAGTACAATGTATATCATTATTTTTGTAATCAGAAAAACATAATGTTATAAATGTACATGCACACATACAATAGGATAGAGGTGGGAAATAGCATAGAGAAAAGAAAGTCAATGTATTTTGTTCTCCTGAATAAATTAATCTAAAATTTACAAGATTTGTTCATTTCCTGAGGCTTATAAAACAGCTACAAATTGTTCATGCTTAGTGCTTTAATTAATACATACACATTTGAACACAGATGCAAACCTTGTATATGTCTCCATTCACACAATAGACTCACGCCCTGTTTTTGGTGCAGTGAATCCTCAATTCTTAAAAAAAATTATACTTAAAAATTTTTTTGAATTTATTTATTAGTTTATTTTTATTTATTTATTTTTGGCTGCATTGGATCTTCGTTGATGCGCATGGGCTTTCTCTAGTTGCAGTGAGCAAGGGCTACTCTTTGTTGTGGTGTGCAGGCTTCTTACTGCAGTGGCTTCTCTTGTTGCAGAGCACGGGCTCTAGGCACACGGGCTTCAGTAGCCGTGGCACGCAGGCTCAGTAGTTGTGGCTCGCGGGCTCTCGAGCGCAGGCTCAGTAGTTGTGGCGCACGGCTTTAGTTGCTCCACAGCACGTGGGATCTTCCCGGACCAGGGCTCCAACCCGTGTCCCCTTCATTGGCAGGTGGATTCTTAACCACTATGCCACCAGGGAAGTCCCAATATACTTTAAATTTTTAATGGCTGGCTGGCCATTATATTGTACAATGACACCCCACTTAGCCTGCATCATAAGGATAATTTAGAGTTTTTAAAATAACTGAAGCTTAAATTTCAGAGCTTTGCTTTACTCATTTAGAAAGAAAATATTTGTACAATGCTTAACTTCCATGACTTAAATCCTATTTGAATCTCAAATATTAAACTAAACTGTGATGCATTGACAAAATGTTGAATATGTTGTTTTATTATTCATTAAAATCGAATGCCTTTAGGACTTCTCTGGTGGCCTAGTGGTTAGGATGCCAGGCTCTTTCACTGCGGTGGCCAGGGTTCACTCCCTGGTCGGGGAAGATCCCACAGGCTGCGGGGTGCAGCCAAAAAAAAAGGAATAAAAAAAAATTGAATGCCTTTAGATTGTATAGAAGAACCAAAACGAAGACAAGATCTGGTCTACTCTTTCTAAATTGTCTACTAGCGTTTACTTCTCGCTGGCTGTTGTATCCGCGTATAATTTATTATGATATGGTTTACTTAATTGTTGGTGTCTACACATAACTCTGCTTGTCCTGTCATAAAAAAGTTCATGGATTTCACAACCGGCCTTTTGGCTTTTTTTTTTTTTTTTTTATTCCAACTTGTAGAGGACACTTGAGATTGTCAGAGGTCTGACCTGAGTTAAGTGGGGGCATTATTGTATTTTTATATTTAACTTAATTTAAAAAAATATGACCAAACACTTTGAGACTAGTGCTTGCTTATGATCTAAAAACAAATTTCTTACATTTTTGGCAAGTTTTTATTGCAGAAGGCTTTAGTTGAGGTACAGTACCTTTTATTAAGCACTCACTGTACTTGGCTCTTCCATGGCAAGGCACTTAACTTCTCTTGTGGAGATGATAACTGCATCTAAGGTTTTGAGGGGATTAAATGAAATGTGTATGAAAAGTGCTTAATACGGTGCCTGGAGCATAACAAGTGCAAATGTTTTTTATCCAAGAAAGGAAGAGAAACTGAAAGAAGGTCAGTATGGATGGAGAAAGGCAGAATGCTGTGCCACTGGAGGAGGAAAAGTAGGCAAGGGTGAGGTCAGGCTGTGTTAGGATTTTGGACTTTATTCTAGGGTAGGGTGGGAATCACTGAAGGATTTTAAGTAAGGTGTGACATAATCAGATTTGCATTTTGAAAAGAACATACAGGCCTCTGTTTGGAGACTGGAAACTAGAGGAGCCGGGTACATATTCTTTCTTTTGGACTATATGTTTATGAGTTGAGTGTCTCTGATTTAAACCTGTGGTTTTAAATCCTTCCCATGAATTTACAGCAGGAATCTTGGCTTCTCTTCTTCTGACGTAGTCATAGTACACTCGCATGTCGTGCAGCTCCTATGTTGTTGGTATTTTATGAACAAGTTTGTCTGTGTAGGGCCACCCACATTTGGTAGAGAATAGGCAGAATGCCAAGGAGCAGGCCAGCCTTTTATGTGACTCTGCAGTATGATGCATGGTACTTTTGACTTCCTTCTGGCCTCCTGGATTCTCAGGTAATGCCTGCGTTTTACATGGAAGGTAAGTTTCCTTTCCAGGGTTTATTACTTTAACTCCCAGACAAGAAATGGCAACTCTTTGGCATAGGTGCTACCATTTCCCTGTTCCTCACTGATCTTGGATTTTTTTCCCTCCTTGGAGTGCCAGAATCTCTATAAGAGCACTCCAGGTGGCTATCAAATTGTTAGAGTTAGCAAGAGCGTTAGGACTTACTAACATTCCTGATATAGACACTTGGTTTATCACTGGCAACTATGTGATATCATCTCACTGCTGCCTTACTCTTCATATAGGTCCTAACTATTGAATCTATGTCTGAGTGCATCTACCATAAATGCCTTTGTTTTTACTATCATTTTGGTATGCAGCCCTTGGCTCACTTCTTATAGCCATGGAAGGCTTGCCCTATCACATCTGGGATGTCTGTTCTGGTCTCTCCCATTAACTCCTTACTTTATTAAACTAGTTTCATTCTATTGCCCATTTCCCAGGTTGATCATATCCAGTTGATCCTGAATATCTTTCTTCAGGGGTAAATTACATAGGAAGAAACTGAAGTATTAACTGGTGAAATAATATGTTGACAGAGATTTGCTTTTAAATGCCCCAGCAAAACCACTAAACAAGAGGGGTAGAACCAAAAATGAAAATGACAAGATCAAAAATGAAAGAATGTTGATACTTGCTAAAGCTGGGTGATGGCTACATTATACTATTCTATTTTGTGTATGTGTGGATTTTCCATAATAAAAAGTGAAAAAGAAAGACACATGGAGGATTCGAACATATTAACTTTCAGCCAAGTAGAGGTCCTGGACAGACGGGACAGAGGTGTGAAGAGCAATTTGGTGATGGCCACAAAGAAGGTACTCTGTGTTTTCTCGACAAATTGGACAGGCCAATCATGTTGTCTTCTAAAACATGGCCCTTTTCTGAGAGATTCTTTATGGAGATGACTATTCATTGTTCCATTTGACTCTGCTATTCTGGTCATAGCTGACTGACCCAGAGAGGGGTTCTTAAACAAAGGCATGTATCTGTATAGCAGAGTGTCTCAGTCTGCACACTATTGATATTTTGGACTGGATAATTTTTTATGTGGGGTGCTGTCTGTACATTGAAGATGTTTAGCAGCATTCCTGACTACCCACTAGATACCAGTAGTGCCACCTCCCCTCCTTCCCAGTTGTGATAATCAGAAAATGTCTCCAGACATTGCCAAATACCCCTGGGGGGCAGAATTGACTCTAGTTGTGACCCACTGAAATATGTGAATAATGTGAATTTTTAGTTAGGCTCCATCCTTGTGGGTGCTGGCTGACTCGATTTGAGTATTTAAATACCATAATTTTTCCATGCTATATTAAAAGGCTGATTGTAAGTATTATAAATAAATAATAATTTAAAAATAGAAAATTTCAGGTCTCTCTACATGTATGTCTCCCTGTAATAACATAAACATATTTTAATCCTGAGTCCCCCTGGTTTTTCATCTTAATCATATGCAGTCTTGATTTTTTTGCATAAAATGTTCTTAGGATCATTATTTCCACAATCTCTGCATAAGATTCTTTATTTTACAAAATCTTTTGTACATTACTTTTTTCATCATTTACAGAATACTATTTTTCTTTTTTTCTGATTTTTAGATATAATTATGTAATGCTAGTTTTTACTTTAAAATTAGTCTGAATTTTACAGTGTCTTTGGAAATGTAGCCTTTGCTTGGATGGGAGAGTCTGATAAATTTTGTGGTTCTGGGCACAGTGTAAATGAAACATTTTCAGGTGCTGCAGTATATAAATAAATGAATGTTTTTCCTGGCTCAGTTTTGTACCGTAACTAGCCAACAGCTCTTGTATTAACTTCTTCAACTGAATGGAAGCGTACTAGTACATACTTCTGATTTAATAAAATCCTCAAAATAGGTTTTTGTGCTAATACATTTATAACATGCAGGTGTTTGACACAGGAACATAAATTACATGTACATAAAATTGGTTCAGGGAAATACTGAAATGTGCTGGGGAGGATATTAAAATATATATTTGAACACTTATTTTATAATTCAGCTTGAATATTTTTCAGAACTGTTAGAGAGTTCATAGCTCTATTATATGGTTCATTTTTCTCTGTTAAACGTTTATAATCTTTTATGGTTTTTATCATTTCTCTATTTTTCTTGAAGTGATGTTATTTAGTTAGTCTGGTTGTGTAATTTCTTCTTTTTTGGAGCACACACAGAGATCTGATTACTAAAATATCTGGGTAATTATTCCCAAGAATCTTATTTATCAGCTCTTTTTATTATGCTTTCCTATAGAAAATTGTATAGTTTATGGTTATCTTGCTTCTCGAGAAACAGAAATCTGCTGGTCTACTTAGAATGGCAGTCATATTTGCATGTTGTGCTAAAAAATATTGGTCAACTATTTGAGATTTTATAGAGACAATGCTATTAAATGCATTATTTTAAAGATATTTAAATTAGCTGAAGGATCATCTCTGAAATTTAAACATGCTAATCTAATTTGCCTCTTAAAACATTTATTAAAAATATGTTCATTGGGTGCTCACTGAATGACAGTGTTCTTTTTTTAAATTATAGTATTTTATTTTATTTATTTTTATTATTTTTTTAAAATTAATTTATTTTATTCATTTTATTTTTGGCTGCATTGGGTCCTCATTGCTGCACCTGGGCTTTCTCTGGTTGCGGCGAGCAGGGGCTTCTCTTGTTGTGGAGCACAGGCTCTAGGCGTGCGTGCTTCAGTAGTTGCAGCATGGAGGCTCAGTAGTTGTGGCTCGCGGGCTCTAGGGTGCAGGCTCAGTAGTTGTGGCAGACAGGTTTAGTTGCTCCGCGGCATGTGGGATCTTCCCGGACTAGGGGGTCGAACCCGTGTCCCCTGAATTGGCAGGCAGATTCTTAACCACTGTGCCACCAGGGAACCCCAACAGTGTTCTTTTTGATCTTTCTTTTTGATCGTTTCTAACAAATTACCTGAAACATTTTTTGAGTAAGAAAGAGTAAGAAAAAATTGATATGACTAAAAAGAGGATTAATAGAGAATTAATTGGAATAGAGAATCAGTAATTTACAAATTAAGAAAATTATTGATTATGCATCTATTTTTGGAATGATATTCACATAGCCAAGTCTTTCCCCTCCTTCAAATCTTCCCCTAAATATTCTCTTCCCAATGGGACCTGCTCTGACCAACCAATTTGAAATTATAATTTCATCTCCACCAACCCTGTAGTCCCATCTTCCCATAGTCTGTGCTCTCTATTATTAATAGCACTTATCACTTGCTGATACATAATACATATTTATAATGTTTATTATTAATCATCTGTCTCCTCACCTCCTTCCCCCAACCCCCACCGAACATCAACTCTTTAAGGAATTTTTGTCTGTTTAATATGCTTGTCATGCAGGCGCCTGGTGCATAGTGCTTCAGTGCATTAGAAGAATCTTTAATTGTCTAGAATCATAGTACGTAGGTCTCTGCTAACTGCCATTTCTGCTATTGTTTTGTTGTCATCATCACTTCAAACTAAGAACTCTGAAAGATATTGAAGTATGACCTGAATGAACAAAAACACTTAAACTCAGTTTGGTATGGATTTTATGGTTTAGTTTTGTTTTTAATTATTGTTTCTTCAAAATGATAATAGCTACCACTTTTGACCAAATGCTATGCCACGTATTTCACATGTGCTTTCTGCTAGTCCTCTTGCCCTCTTTAGTGAGGTGGGTAGACAGTGTTACTCCCATTTTATCAGTGAGGAAACTGAAACTCAGAGAGGTTAAGTAATTCTAAATGGCCAATCTAGAAATTAAACTCAAGTCAGCTTGAATTCAAAGTCTCTGTGTGTGTGTATGTGTGTGTGTGTGTTTACAGCCGTCTCTAACTTAAAGGGAACTTCTCTATTAACAATATTAATTAATTAATCAATCAGAAATCCCATTCCATGACCATATTGAATAAAATATTTAGCTAAGTTTATATTATAATTATTGGACAGCACACAATATACTTACTTATTTCACTTATTTATTAAAATATTTGTGTACTGCCATGTACTAGGTGCTGGGTATGTCACAATGAATAAAACAGACATAGCTCCTGCCCTTAAGGAACTTGTGGACTTCTGAAGAAGATAGAGGTATCACCAAAGATTCAGAACTACACCCCCCCACCTTTGTCCCCGGCTGCCATCACTGCCACATTATCACTGGCAGTAGAAAATATTCTGGTACATTCAGATTTTATTCTGTTTTTCCAGAATACATGGTCAAATTTTTATTTTATCAAGAGATATCATCAGGGTCATATGGTCTGATGACCCTGAAGATTGTTACTTTCTTGAGTCTTCACACACCCTGAATCTACAAAGAAAAGTCCAAGTAACAGCAGTAGTAGTTTGTTTTTAATGCTTTCTTTTATTCTGTTATGATGAGAGCAAAGTTGGTTATATTATAATAATCTGTTTCTGAAAATATTTTAATTCTGAAATACCAGATTGAGCATAGAATGGGCACACTGGTCATTTTTAGGTCATTCACCTATTGGTCTGTTCAAACTATTTGTGATAAATTAATTTATTAATAATTGAATTTTGAATGTGTTTTTTATCTCTTATTTAATTTGCTTTCATTAAACTTTTTAAGGTCAATATTTTCATTCTTACTGGATTGTGACCAAGTCCTACATGTAGATGAATTCTGAGTAATAAGGAATATGTTAATCATGAAATGCAGGATTTAATAAAGAATTCTTGATTTTTCATTCCAGTATTATTTTCCCAAGTTGCAACGTACTAAAATGATATCCTTAGTTTTAGAATAACTTGGTGTTTTTTTATTTCATAAATACCCCATCTGTTTATTTTTCTTATGCATGAAGGATAAGTAGCAGAAAGAAAAACCAAGGCATTCTTCATTAGCTCTTGAATAACTGATAACTTTGGCCATTTTTCTCTCTCTCTTTGTGTTTGCATAATCATAATCTTCTCAAAATTCAATTTGCTTTAGAGATTATCATTTTTAAAAGGACTTTAAAGTAATCTCATTAATAGAATGTAGATCTTAAAACTAGAGTATTTTGAGCATTTGGACTTTGACATCATCCAGGTACAAATTCTGATTGGATGTTCTAATAGAGTGTTTATATCTTTGCTCTTTTAGTATAATTTAAGATTGGAAACACTTCTAGTTTAATATTCCTTAAGAACCACATGAAATAATAGGGGGAAACCCATATAAGGGGTCATGAAAAGTTACTTTGCACGTGCATCAAGGTTCTCCAACCTGGGAAAGTCAAGAGTTAAGAAAAAATACAATTAAACATCTCAGTGGTTTTAAGAAGTTGTATTAATCTGAATGCTTGGATCCTGAGTTCCTAAATTTCTTGTGCTGGGGTCAGGGAGAACTATAAGGTGGAGATTTTAAATAGCCAGTTTGTGTGCTGAGTCTGGCCTACAGTTAATATTTTATTTGGCTTGCATGGTGTTTTTTAAAAGTGTGAATTAATGGCAAGTACATAACAGTTGAGAATTTTTGCACAAAAATTCAAGTTTCTAACCTCTGGAAAAATGGAATATCTGACCATGGTGAACCTGTTCCCCACATAGCAACCATTAGCTGAGTTGAGTAACTGCACCTTTTGGACCATGCTCCAGTTTGCCATAGTTCCCACCACTCCCTCTTCTCCCTGCACACTGACATGTAATCATTGTGCATGCACTGTCACTTTTTCTTATATTTGGTCTGTAGTCATGAGTTTGCATCCCCTACCACAGAAGGACTGTTCTTCCTGCAGAGCCTTTCCCTGGAACCCTTTTCCAGTCTTTAGTGTTAGGCTCTCTCTTCCCAGTGCCTGAGAAGCTCCTAGTCCATACCTCCTTTTAATACTTACCATTTTTCATGGTAAGTGTTCATTTGTTAACTTTCCTTGCTAGACTTTTTTTTTAACATCTTTATTGGAGTATAATTTCTTTACAATGTTGTGTTAGTTGCTGCTGTATGACAAAGTGAATCAGCTATATGTATACATATATCCCCATATCCCCTCCCTCTTGCGTCTCCCTCCCACCCTCCCTATCCCTCCCCTCTAGGTGGTCACAAAGCACCGAGCTGATCTCCCTGTGCTATGCAGCTGCTTCCCACTAGCTATCTATTTTACATTTGGCAGTTAGACATGAACTTCTTAAAGTAAGGATCTTGTGTTGTATCCTCAGGGGATTCAGACACTTAAATAGTGCTGAATTTTTGCTTGTTTGTTGACAAATGAGATGAATTTTAAATGTTTCCTGGAAAATATAAACTCTAGGATACAAGTGAATCTTTAGGAATCTTTAGTTCCTAATGAGGCTCTAGTGTTTGTCAGTAAAACTCATTAAGAGGGGTTCTTTGATGATTGTTGCAGAATAAGGCCGGAACTAGGGAGAGGCAAGAAAGACTCCTAGGCTGAAAATTTAAGGAGGCAGTCCCTCTCAGGGTCAGGTAAGTACGTCCTTAAAATTTTATGCTGGAGGAACTTCTCTTCTTTTGCCTCACCATACTCCCAGCACTGCTTCTGAATTTTATATTTAATTTATATTAAGTATATAATTTATAATTATATATGTTTATATGTATATATAAATTTCTAGCTTAAAAATAAAATATTGGTCCTAATTGGAAAAGCTACAGAAAGAGGAGTGTAGATTGGTTTTAAAGGAAACATGACCACAAGAAAAGATATTTTATTATTATTTTAAAAAATTTATACTTCTGGCTGCTTTAAAGATGTTCTCTTTGTCATTAGTTTTAAGTAGCTTGATTATGATGTGCTTGTGTGTAATTTCTTCATGTTTCTTCTGCTCAGGGTTTATTGAGTGTCTTAGATCTATGAGTTTATAGTTTTCATCAAATTTGGAAACATTTCAGCCTTTATTTCTTCAAATATTTTTCTGTCTTCTTTTTGGTGACTCTAATTACACACATATTGGGTTATCTGAAGTTGCCTCACAACTTACTGATACTCTATTCATTTTTTTTTCAGTCTTTTTTTCTCTTTATGTTTCATTTTGGATAGTTTCTATTGCCATGTCTTCAAGTTTTGACTTTGCTATTTTCTTCTGCAGTTTCCAATCTGCTGTTAGTTATATTCAGTGAATTTTTCATTTGAGACATTTGTAGTTTTCACATCTAGAAGTTTGATTTGGGTTTGGTGTGTCTTTTACATTTAAACATAACATGCTCAAGTTTCCTCTAGTTTCTTTATGTATGGAATATAGTGATGGTAACTGTTGTAATGTCCTTGTCTCTTAAATGTACCATCTGTGTCATTTTTGAGTTGGTTTTAGTGATTAATTTCTCTGCTTTATGGCTTGTACTTTTCTGCTTCTTTGCCTGCCTGGTAATTTTTCATTAACTGCCAGACATTGTGATTTTAGTTTATTGGGTGCTATATATTTCTGTACCTAAAATAGTCTTGAGCTTTATTCTGGGACTCAGTTAAGTTTATTATAAATAACTTCATCTTTTCTGGGTGACATGAACATTTAAGGTGGCAAATGGAAATAAAAGAAACATCAGGGAATAAATCTGTGGGAAGAGAATTGTCTTAAAAACCAAGAGGATAGTTTTAACAAATAGAGAAATTAATCATGTCACATGCTGCTGATAGTTCAGATGGGATAAGGACAGAAAACAAGCTACTGAGTAAAGTTGTTTATTTGATGTAGAGAATATTCTGTAGTCTCGTGAGCAAAAATCAGATTATAAAGAGTTGAGAAGTAAGTGAGGGAATGGAGAGGGGCAGCAAGTTCCTGCTGCTGCTGCTGCTTCTTTTTCTTCTCCTCTTCCTCCTCCTCCTCCTGCTTTTGCTACTTCTGCTTCTGCTTCTTTCTTAGATTCTCTTTCTCCTTATATTTTTCTCCATTCTTTTAACAAATAGACTAACAACCTTATGATGGAATATATTCTATTTAAAAAACATATACTTTTTAAAGTTCAGATATTATCCAGAGGATAAAATACCTTTACTTCAGGAGGTTGGTTGGTAACTACCAACCTTTATTTAATTGGGTATATTTTTAGGGGGCGGAAGAATGGATATTCTTTAGGTTTCAAACTGTAGAGGAAAGTCCTGAATAAATTTCTCATTGTTACTGATTTGGGGTTACTGTGTGCACAGTTTCCTAGTTCTGGTCTAAAATAGTAGCCTCAGTTCCTTTCTATATAACACACTGTTATAACTTTATATTAGCATTAGCCTTCACTGTTAGCAGTAAAATAGAGCTTGACGACAGCCAGAGAAGACCAAAGCATTCCATTGTAGCTTTCCTCAATACAAAATAAAACAAAGTTTAAAAACTAGATATGATAGAAGTAATACAAATGGAATTTCAAAAATTTTAGGGGAATTCATCAGATGTTGCTTTCTTTTAAGAAAATAGTAAAGAAGATTTGATCATGGTCTTCAGTATGGTACAACCACATAATGGATGCTTTATTGAGAACTTGTTTCGTGATAAATACTTTGTGAAATTAAATCTAAGGATATAGATTCAGTGGTGGTAGAAATAGTCCTTAAAGCATCATTAACAAGTTTGGCTTCTACCTCTTTTCTGTTACTTCCTAGCTGTGTGACCTTAAGCAAGTTGCTTAAATTCTCTGATCTTCAATTTCCTTACTTGTAAACTATGGTAAACTTTGATCTCCCAGCCTCATAGACTGTTCATTATAAACAAATGAGAGCAAATGATAAACAAAAGTGTGATATCATAAAGTATTAGATGTGTTATTCATGGTATTTCAAGCATTAAATATCACCAGTCATCATTGGAACTCATTGGGTTCTAATTATTTTATTAATTTATTTTATCTTAATAGCATTCAGTTATAGATTTTCTCCCCTAAAAGTATAGGACAGGGTTATTTTAAGATAACATTTCTACTTGAAGGAACTATGGGCACTGCAGGGCTGTTCTGGCATGTGATATTATTGAGGAAATTATGGGGACAAATTTGAGGCTTTGGCCACTTTCTTGAGATCCTTGTGATCAGCTACTTACAAAATAGAATGATAGTCCCTATACTGCATACACTGTTGAAAGAGAGTAAGGATAATGTTAGTGGAAAAGAGATATTGGTTGTCATTGCTTTGTTGCCTGTGTACATTTGGTGAAGAAAGGAAAAGTAAGGAGGGAGGGAGGGGTGATATTAGAGTGCTTTCCTGGCAAATGCTTTGTTCTTGTGCTGCATTTTGTAACAGAGGGTATTTACTTTGCTAATTTTCTGTTTTATGATTTGTGCTTTATAAAGCCCATTCATTTCTAGTGCTTTGCAAAGTTGCAAAGAGTATTTACTCTACTAAAAATGTAAATAATAAATTCATGTATTATAAGAAATTGAGAACTTAATGTTACAGAAAAACTGCAGGGTCACAGAATTTAATGAGGATATGTTTAGACTAGAAAATAACATTGGGATCACATTTATAGAGTAGACCTTATGTGTATTGATGTATTGTAAATTTAAAAAAGGTAGATGCTGTTACGGATAATATGAATGGTCTATTTTTTATTTAGAATTTTTCTGGGAAAAATATCCATGATCTTTACCAAGAAACCTGTTATTCTGTTGATCTGGCAGCAAAGTGTGCCTCATTTGATTTTTTACATGATAAGGGCAAAAGTGTCGGGAAAGCTTTACAAGTCTATATCATGGTACCTTGGGAGTCAGGAATAGCAGAATTTCACAAGTCAAATGAGATAGACACCATAATGTCAATATTTGTTTACTGATAAATGTGAGTTGTGAAACTTGGCTCCAGTTACCAGATGCTTTAGAGCTTTGCACTTTAAAATTACATTAGTAATGAAAACTAATGAATACAAAATTTCCATTTTTAAAAAAAAAGTCCTACTCAACTTGTACACTTTTTGAGAAAAATAACTTTAGTTTTGGCAACTGCTGATTAAATATTTGAATCTGGTTTTGTGCACACAGAGCACATTTTATTCATTACATTAACCACACAGTAAATAAATGAATACCACAGTCATTTACTTTGCTTAGTGTAACTAAAAAGTTAAGTATTAAGTGTGCAATAAATATGTAGAAATGGAAAAGTAATGAGGAATACTATGTACAAAAACAACATTTTTGTATCTGACCATTACATTATTCTTGAAATTAAAACTGAATAATCCTAATTTTATTTCTTGTATAATTAGATAAAACCTTTTGGTTTCAAATATAATTTTCATTATTCCTTAATTTTCTTGAACTATTTGTTTATTATTCCTTTTATTTGTAAGTCAGAACTTGTGCTTAATTGTCCTTGTTAAGAACATTTTTAAATATTGAGAGAAACTTTAATTGGCTGTCAGTGACTTCAGATCTTTTTCCTTTTGATATAAAACTATTCTAGGTATTATTACAAATGTGAAGGTAAACAGCTAAATCATAATTTTAGCTTTTACATAGAAATAATGTATTACCTGAGCTTTAATCAAGTGGCACTTATCTCAGAGTTGTTTTCCCTTTTTTTTGAATGTTTTTTTTTTTTAATTTCTATTTATTTATTTATTTATTTATTTATTTTTGGCTGTGTTGGGTCTTCGTTTCTGTGCGAGGGCTTTCTCCAGTTGCGGCAAGCGGGGGCCACTCTTCATCGCGGTGCGCGGGCCTCTCACTATCGTGGCCTTTCTTGTTGCGGAGCACAGGCTCCAGACGCGCAGGCTCAGTAGTTGTGGCTCACGGGCCCAGTTGCTCCGCGGCATGTGGGATCTTCCCAGACCAGGGCTCGAACCCGTGTCCCCTGCATTAGCAGGCAGATTCTCAACCACTGCACCACCAGGGAAGCCCTTGAATGTTTTTTACATATATTTAGTGGGTACGTATTGAAAGGAATGAGAAGTATGCCTTTGGTAGACATCAGGGCATACATAGATTATTTTAGTCTTCCATTAAAACTGAAGAAATTAGAATTTCAGATGACATTTTCAATGGTAATTAAATTTCATATTTTTTGCCTTAAATAAATTTATGTTATTTTTCACATAAAAATGAGGAGGTGAGTTATTTGGAGGGAAGGTTGGTAGCTATAGTTACTAAGTACAAATAAAATGATGTAAAATTAAATAATATAAACATAACATAAATCTAAAATTATATTGATGATAACAACATATTCAAGACCTCAAAACAAATTTGCATGTAATATTTTATTCTGTGTAGGAACCACAGTTGATGAACTTTCCTTTAGGCTCATTATGTAACTAAAGACATGTCAGGAAGTTGATGCTTACAGAAGAGTTACAATTAGACACATATCCTTATTTATTTTCATTGGTAACCATTATTGGAATGTAACACATATATGGTATGTACCTTTTCTGCAGTAATTATGAAGAGCTGTGGTTCAGAAGGCCTTTTTGTTTCAAACCTTTATAATACTTTTAAGAAAATGTGAAGTAAAAAGCTCCATGTTTGCTTTTCCTTTCAGGATGAGAATTGGAAAATTTAGCCTGGTATGAGGTCAATGATCAGAATGTATTATGTTTTAAAATTTTCCCATGGAATAGAAATGGAAATGATTTAGTATGAAAAATTTGTATCTGAAGTTGAGTTCTTAAGGCAAGAAGAAATTCATTTGAGAGAGTTGAAAGGAATATCTCAATTAAAAATCAAAATCATAGTAAGAAGCTATGTGTAGTTACTATTATATTTCAGTAAAATGTATATATATTTCAAAGCCATTTGACAACATATGTTCAAAGTAGAGGTGAACTTATGGTTAAAATAGTGAAGCTTAAGCTTTAGGGACCCTTGCTTGAGTGGGCTTTTTTAAAGGCTGACATGCTGGAAAAAAAGACCAAATTAGCTTTCCTGTCTTCATAGGAAATGATATTTCAAATGATTGATATTTTAAGAGGTGGTTAAATAGTATAGAGCCGAAAAAATGTATTATGGCAATAGACAGATAATAAAAATATATTTGTCTCCATTTTTGTGAAGCTTTTGTTGTATTTTTCAGCTTTTAAAAATCTATAATTTGTTGTGATTTCTTTTCTAATTTTAAACAAATTTTTACTTTTTTACAAAATTTTATGTTTGTTGCTGTTTTCATTACAGAGAGGCCCCCATATTGTAAAATTTCAGACCTCCCAAAGCCCTCAGACCAAAGAAGGCTCTTTGCTGTTGATAGATTTAAGAGTAATGTAATTTTCAAAGTCAAATTCTTACAAAGGATGAGTTATATTTATTTATTTATTTATTTTTAATTTTTTTCTCCATTCTATGGGTTGTCTTTTGACTTTTTAAAAAAATTTATTTGTTTATTTATTTATTTATTTATTTATTTATTTTTGGCTGTGTTGGGTCTTCACTGCTGCGCACAGGCTTTCTCTAGTTGCGGCGAGCAGGGACTGCTCTTCCTTGCAGTGCGCGGGCTTCTCATTGTCGTGGCTTCTCTTGTTGCGGAGCACGGGCTCTAGGTGCACAGGCTTCAGAAGTTGTGGCACGTGGGCTCAGTAGTTGTGGCTCGCGGGCTCTAGAGCGCAGGCTCAGTAGTTGTGATGCACGGGCTTAGTTGCTCTGCGGCATGTGGGATCTTCCCAGGCCAGGGCTCGAACCTGTGTCCCTTGCATTGGCAGGCAGATTCTTAACCACTGCATCACCAGGGAAGCCCTATATTTATTTTTAAATAGTTTAATTTATGTGGATTTTAGTTGTCCAATGTAGTACCAGATGGGCCATTTTCAAATCAGTCTCTTTGATATCACCATGAAACACATACCTTTTCTTAGAAAAGTAAACAGAAGAATTATTTCACATTGCAGCTTCAAGTTTGTATACTGTTTTTCCTAATATAGATATGTTGTTTGTTTTTCCAAAAGTAAGATATTTGTTTTGATAATTAAGGGTGATATTTTCAGTTTTTATTCCAAGTTAAGTTCCTTCGCCTTCTTTTACTCCCTATTTTACTTTTTCAGTTTGAATTTTTAAGAAATTTTCAGGAATGGAAAACCTTTAGGAGTGTAAAAGGTTTTCACAAAATGCAAAGGAACTAGTCATCTTGAAAAGGCAGAGTTCTTCAAGTTCCAAGTGTAAGAATCCTTTCTCTGTTTTGAAACATATTAAGAATATTCATAGACGATTAATTTATGACTTTCAAATGTTCCTTCTCTTATATTGTTAGTCAGAGAATTTCTAACCATTGCATTTCACCTGTGTCTCTTTTCATTTCTTTAAATAAAGTATTTATTGTCATTCTAAAGAACATTATTGCAGTGCTGTACAATTTTTAGGCTAGCTTGCTAAGATGGGGAAATCTCTGCAGTATCTTTAGGATCTAAGCACACATTTCCTTACTAGACTTTTTGGAGGCTTTTCAAGGTAGTTGGGGCCCACAGCCAGACTGCCTGGGTTTAAATCCTGGCTCTGCCAACGGTGAATTTTGGCAGATTATTAACCTGTCTATGCCTCTCTTCTTCATCTGTAAAATGCCAATAATAATCATACTCTTAAGATAGGTTAATATATAAAAAAGTGCTTTCATAGTATGCGACATGCAGTAAGTACACAATAAATGTGAGCTATTATTATAATCGTTCAAGAACAATAGATAATTTGGGGACCTCTTGTTCTCAATAGGGGATAGTACCGGGCCTCCTTTCTTTCCAGGATGCTTCGGGTATGTTTGGAACACCGATATCCATTGTGTACATTGTTTAACCTGTCATGCAGTCAGTCACACATAAAGGATTTGATCATATTTGGGGAGACCTTTAAAGGGCACGATTAATTTTGAAAATAATTTATTGAAGATAGTTAATATAACATTATTACATCTTCCAAGCTTGTGTGAAAGGAAATCATGGATAGGATTTGGATTGAGAGCTGGGTTTTGACACTATTCATTGACTAATTTTAAACATTTCTGCTCCAAAATGTTTTTTTGTAGAAATTTCTGGTGTAAAATCCTATTCTTCTCTAATTATTTGTCTATTCAGTTGCATTTCTGCTTAGTTATATCAGACAGTTTCTTAAGTGAGAGAGTTATTTTTAAAACCTGTTATTTGAAGACAAATTATTTGGCAGTAGACAAAAATGAGGTGACTGAGTTGGGGGGAAGAAGGGATTTAGCACTTACCAGGTAGGTTTGGAGGAGAGGATGGGAGAGGCTGGAGGTAGAGCAGTGATGGAATTTGGCTCAACTGGATGGATTAAAAAATAGAAGGGCTTCTGAAGTGCTTGCTAATTGCAAGTTTAGAGTAGTAAGCAACTTCTGCAAATGTCAGGAGAAAGTGGAAGGGATGTTCTAAGAGTTATTCAGGAAGAGTTTCATTTCTTCTGTGGTGGTGCTGCCACATCTGATAGCTGCTGGTGAAGAGGGGATGAAAACAAGCCAGGATTGATGTAAGCCTAGCCAATTTGGATTCCATGATTCCATGAGTATAAGTAGTTTGTGTCCTAAAATTCCTCATGCACTGGTCAAAGAATCTTTGCATTCAAAACAAGTGACGGAGAATTTTACAATATGGTTGAATCTCAAGATGCAAAAAAAACTATGGTTCCCAGTTTCTTTCCCAAAGAGTAGTTTAATCCTTTGCTTATGGAAAATCAACAGAGAGAGGCAAACCAGAAACTTCTCTTGGCAATTTCCCTTAATAGTTCATTAAAACCTCTCATCCTGGGCTTCCCTGGTGGTGCAGTGGTTGAGAGTCTGCCTGCCAATGCAGGGTACACGGGTTCGAGTCCTGGTCTGGGAAGATCCCACATGCCGCGGAGCAACTGGGCCCGTGAGCCACAGCTACTGAGCCTGCGCGTCTGGAGCCTGTGCTCCGCAACGGGAGAGGCCGCGCCAGTGAGAGGCCCGCGCACCGCGATGAAGAGTGGCCCCCGCTTGCCCCAACTAGAGAAAGCCCTCGCACAGAAACGAAGACCCCACACAGCCAAAAATAAATAAATAAATAATAAATAAATAAATTAAAAAAAAAACCAAAAACCTCTCATCCTGCTATCTTGTGACATATTAGTAGATCTGTAAATATTTAAGACATTTATAATGTGTAAATATACCATGGTACCTTGGAGTAAGAGAAGTGGGAGGGACATGTCTAATTATGAAAGTCATGTGAGATAGCTGGTAGGTATTTGTTGAGGAAGACAAATGCCATGTTACACAAAGAAATCTTCTGCATCATATAGTGTGTTTAGACTCACATTGTAAAATATTCTTCTGTGTATTTTCTACAAGTCTTCTACAATGTCGAAATCTAGGCTAAGAACATATAATGCTTTATGCTGTTTTCATCCATTTGCTTTAGGCTTGGGTTTGTACTTCCTGTTATCTCTCATTTTAGGAAGTAGCCTGAAGCAACCAGATCTTTGTTGCTGCCAACCCTGGAGAGGGAAAAACAAAGGAAATAGTTATATAATCTAAGAAGGGAATTTAAAGAGACCAACGGTTTTTAAGCTGCTTTTTTCCTCTCCTTCCCTTCTTCTCTCCCTCCCTCTCTCCTTCTCTTTCTTCCTTCCTTCTTTTCCTCCCTTCCTTTCCTCTTTCCTTTTTTCCTTCCTTTCTTCCTTTTTAAAAGCTGGAACTGTTTAAGTTTATATGGAACCCTAACAGAAAGATTAGAGAAAGTCTGCTCTGGTGGAAACATGGATGAGGCAGTGCCCATAACTCTTCCTGGTTGTGGTTCTGGGGAGAATAATTTGAAAACAACTGATTAATTATATTAAAAGCAGAGACCAGGATGTTTAAACAACTTGATTCGACTTCTGACTTTGACTCTTGGGATGATGTGAGCAGGCTGAAAACTCTTCTGGTAATAGGGAAATTCTTGACATGGATTGCCAAAATAGCCATTGAAATTTTAAATTCTCTTATATTTCTTACTTGCTTTTAAACTCCCTAAGTATTGTTTGAATATGGTAGCAAAATTATATGTGTCAGTTTTGTTAGCCACTTTTCTTTATAATTTAATATAAGATCATATGTATTTTACATACACATGGTTCTGTTGTTTTAGTAGCTGGGAAGAAGTCTGGTAGATTTAAATCTACACATTTTAAGAAAACTAAAAACTTTCCATTTTCTAAGACAGACCTTTATTTCATGATTACAGTGCAAATAATTGGTTAAAGATTTACAAATTAATATACCAAAAATTAAAGAGTTTACCAAACTCTTGAAAAATTCTAAATTTATTAAAAAAAATTTTTAGCACTTCTTATACCAAACTTATTTTCTATTTCTTTTCTATACCCTACAGAAGAACATAAACCTGAAATTAGCAGGACAGTATGTATATAGCAACATTACATTATTATGAAATAGTTATCTGCTCTAGAAAGCTCTTTTTCCTCTAGAGGGCAATGCTTCACTTTTACATCACTAATCCAGAGGAAAATTTAAGAACAGCTTTTTTTCTTAAGAGACAAAAATGGTTCATTTTGCTCATTTTCTCTCTTTTAAAATACATTGTATAGCTGAGACATTTAACAAGACATGCTTTTAACCAGAAAATATCCAAGATAATTAGAACTTCCATAAACTAATATTTGATTTGGATTTTTAGGGAAGATTTCTTTGGCTTTCCTTTTTTATTTTCTAAGAAAGCATTAGAAAAAGCTTGACCTATACTCTAAATTTAGATATAATTGAGTTCTCTTTTTTAAAAGATAAACTTTCTTTCCCTCTTAAAAAAACATTTTGATTTAAGGTTCCAGATTTGTCACTTGACTTGCTAAAAAGCAAATGAAACAAAAAGAAAAACCCAAAATTAGAACTAAAAACTCAGACTCTCCTCTTTGTTCTACTTTTCTGTTTGTGTTTTTCATGCTATTTAAAATTTTAGGCTATTCCTCTTGTGCCATAGCTTTCTTTTTTGTGGTATTTCCACAAAACAAATGGATTTGTTAAGAAAACAAAAGCCTTCTCCACCCCCTTTAGCGCACTCTTACTCTACCCTCCTTAAAAGTGAAACCAAAATATATTAGTGTGGTAGACTGAACTCTAAGATGGTCCTTAAGATTTCTGGCCCCTGTGTACATATATACCTTCACCTAGTTATTCAATCAAATCTAGGTACTGCTGTGAAGGGATTTTGCAGATGTAATTAAGATCCCAAACAGTTAATCTTAAATAGAGAGGGATTATCTGGGTGGGCCTGACCTAATCATATGAGTCCTTTAAATATGTGGTTAGAGATCAGAGACAAGTCAGACAGATGTGAAATGTGAGAGGAATTCAATTTGAGAGAGATTCTCCATTGGTGGTTTTGAGATGGAGGGGTCCATGGTGCAAGGACCTGAAAGTATCCTTTAGATGCTGAGAGTAGTCTCCAGTGGACAGCCAGCAAGAAAACCAGGGCCTCAGTCCTACAACCACAAGAAACTGAATTCTGCCACAACCCCGTGAGCTTGGAAGTGGACCCTGAGCTCTGGATGAGAAAGAAGCCAAGACAACACCTTGATTTTAACTTCATTAGACCTTGAGTAGAGGACTCAGTCAAGCTGTGTGCAGACTTCTGACCTAAAGAATGGCAAGACAATAAATAGGTGTTGTTTAAAGCCTCTGAGTTTGTGTTAATTTGTTATGCAGCAATAGAAAACTAATACAGTCAAGGTAAATAAATTCCTTTAACACTGTGCTCACAGAGTTGGCTTGAAAAGTGGAAGCTCTCATATGATATGATACTGAAACAGTAGTGTTCAACATTTGAAGATCTGCTATCCCTGTTATAGTGGTAGTTTGCTGGCCAAAATCCATGCTCCCTTTTTCCTGGTACCATTCCCTATTGGGTTGACTTCATGCCTAACTTCAGAGGTGAGACTCAGCTTAATCTATTTAGAGTATACCACCTGAAGACAGCACATGTGTTCTAAACTGGTCCATATGAATAAAACAGAGGAGGATTTTGGTGAGAATGTTGGGGCACATACTCTCTTTTCTCCTCTGAGCTTGGTGATGTGAGTATTGAGGTTTATGGATATTGAAGCTCCAAGGGAGAGCCTGGAGTTTTGAACAGGCTATTATATACAGTCTAAAACTTAAACCAGAGGAAGCAAATCTAAGAAAAGGATTCTGATGAGATTTGAGGATGAGGTCATGCTGTATGTGAATATAAATCTATTCTTGACTATTCAGTTATATGGGCCAGTAAAAATTTTTTTTGTTTAAGCCTATTTACATAGAGTTTCTTGTTTCTTGCTACTGAAAAAAATCTAAATTAATAGACCAGTCATTATCTCTTTGATTGTCATGATACCTTTCTCTATCTTTCCATAGAATATGTTCTAGACTAGTAAACTCTCATCATCTGGATATGTTTTCTTTTGTCTTTGTCTAGTTTTAGGCCTAGAGGTAGAAATTGGTGAAAAAATTATAATAAAATGTTATAAAGTTATTGTTTTTATATTTTAACCCAATTGAACAATTCAGGAAAATAAGTATTATGGCTCCCATAATATTCCTATCATAACACATATTTGAAGACTATTAACTTATTATTAGCTTTGTCTAAAACTTGTCCTTTTAGAAATTATATCAATAAAGTAGAACCCATTTTGTTTAAAGGTTATGTTTCAAGTTAGTGAAAATGTAAACCATACAATTCTCATTAATTTCCATTATAATTCTGTTGACTGAAACATGTTGGAGATAGTTGCACATGAAAAAAATAATTAATATTTGCCCTATGTAAAGATGAAAGCAGTTGGTTTGTGTTGCTAAAATTAGTACAGTGCCTCTTCATAATCACAGTCTTACTAGCAGAAGTGAATAGAGTCAGTTATACAAAATGTGATATTGCAAGCATAATAGTTCCTCTTTAATAATTTAAAGTACTTTGAAATGTGTGTATTTTAAACGTGTGTGTGTGTGTGTGTGTGTATTGAAAACTTGGTGGGTTTTCATTTATTTGTTTACTTGCTTTTTATACTTTAAGGTCTTGTCTTTTACTTGCAGGCATTAATTTTCCCAGAATGTAGTTGTGATAACAGACCTCCCTGGTCTTAAGGTTTTCCTAGCTGAGCTAGCCCTTCTAGGAAGGTATCTTAAATATTAGTGTCTTAGCAGGTTAGAATTGACTCAAATAGAGTATAGCAAAAAATACTTCTATTTTTATAAACACTTAAAAGTAATTTGGGGATGAGTAAAATGTACATGAGGTATATCAGGTATTTTTAGATTTCTTAAGGAAAGACTACAAAGGAAATTTCCAGCATAAGAGATATATACTTTAAATATATGAATTTCAAAATGGAATTTGACTATTCTTATAAGAGGAGGTAGAATGCAAGTTGAGTGAAAAAGATCAATTATTGATATAGGAATTAGGAGGAGCCTAGTAGTTTTTTTTTTTTTTTTTTTAATTGCAAGGATGGATTTATAGAGGAAGCTTTAATTTAAAGAGGAAATCTAGGGTGAATTGATCTTGAGTGGCATGACTGAGGGGAAGTATGGTAATGGATATAATTGAGAACATGGAAAGGAAGGGCAGAGGAGGAGCAGAAATGACCCCTAATGTGTGTCTTTTATATCAGGGAAATTGCATAAAGAGGCAAAAACCCATAGCCAAGAGAAAAACATGCTAGGTATTTACTGTGGTCAGAGAACAAGGGGGTCATTGGCCAAGTTAATGAATCAAATAATGAGATGGATGTTGTATTAGTTTGCTAGAACTGCCGTAACAAAGTACCACAGACTCGGTGTCTTAAACAATAGAAATTTATTTCCTCACAGTTCTGGAGGCTAGAAGTATGAGATCAAGGTGTGGGCAGGGTTGGTTTCTTCTGAGGGTCTCTCTTTTGTCATCTTCTTCCAGTGTTATCACATGGTCTTTCCTCTGTGTGTGTCTGTCTTCATCTCTTCATATAAGGACACCAGTCATATTGTATTAGGGTCCATCCATATGACCTCATTTTACCTTGATCATCTTTTTAAAGGCCCTATTTGTAATGCAGACACATTGTGAGGTACTAGGGGTAAAGACTTCAGTATGTGAATTTTGCAGGGGTGCGGGGGATATGATTCAGCCTATAATAGACATGTTTACTTCAAGTTTGCTATGGACCTAGCCTAATATGGTGGCTGTGAGAATAGAAGGGAATAGCCTGGCCAATAAAAAGAAGAATCATTAAGATGAGTTATTTAGAATGCAGGATAGATACATTTTTTTAAACTTTTGTTTTTATTTGAACTTTTGAAAAAAAGGAAAAACCTTGTTTTGAATAGGAAGCTATATTTGAACACTCACTGAGCATCAGAATGATAACTGTTCTAAGAAAGCACACTCTCTAGTAGGTAATATTATAAAAATGTGTGAGTTGTCAATGGAAATAAAAGAAAAAGAGCAAAAGAGAAAACTTAGCTCCATGGGATGACTTTAGTGAGGAGTGCTGTTAAATGTCTCAGATCTTTGTAAAAGCAGGAAAATATCTGGGATTGTGGAATGCCACCTAAACTAAGACAATAGAAATTATGGATTGCTGGCCAAAGAATCATTGAGAAGAGGATTTGTCAAGAAGGAAGTCATTGATATCTTCAAGGCAATACTTTCTTTTGTAGTGACACTGTGGGTGTGGGTGTGGGTTGCAGTCAGTATATGTTGAGATGGAGAGGTGTTGTAATTAGGGAGAAGGGGTTCAATTTTATCCTTCACAAAATTCATCACAATCTTTTCTGAGTTGTCTAATATACTCAATTGTTATCTATAGCTTACCAAACATTTTGAGCTATCCTTATATTTCAGGAAAGCTATAGCTCATACTTAAATGATATTTAATGATCAAATTCTGATTGAACCAAAAGCTGCAGTTGTGCTTTTCAGTGGTTACCTCAAAATTCAATGCTCGGATAAGCAGAAAGAACATAGAAATCTTTATAGTCTCAATCCATGTCTAATTTTTTGGCTCCAACTCTTATTCAAATCTGTTTCCAGGACCTTGGGGCTAAACATTTAATCCATGTTTATTCCCTTGAATAAGTGGCAGTATAAATTTTATGGTAGAATCAGTTCAGATGGAAAGTACCAGAGCCAGGTATGGGGTTACTATTCTGAGAGTGGTGAACTAGAGCCAAAGGTCTTTAGGGAGGGGAGACCCCTGTGCTAAGACGTGTCCATGATGGAGAAGGCCTTCTCCAGCTGAGAGTGATGCTAGAGGTCCTGGTGGTATGGCACTTTTTCTTTAATGAGAACAAATTAACTCTTCCTGGAGATGATTTTTAAAAATTATTATCTGATTCTGTTGTACTGTAAAGTATCTTCAGTAGAGTTATTTCCTTCTTTTAATTTTCACTTTTATATTTTACTCATTCATTCCACAAGTTTTGTGGAGTGTGCCAGGCACTGTTCTACATGCTTGGTGAACAACTATGAATATCTCTGCCAGAGTAGCGCTTATATTCTAGCAAAGACAAATAATGATCAATAATATGATAATATATTAATATACTATAGTTACATTAATTAATATATAATTTATTAATTTTAAGATATTATATGTAGTTAATAAATAAGAAAACAATGCACCCTGCTAGAAGGTGATAAGTGCTATCACCTTCTTTGATCGCGAATAGGCATACTTTATATTTTCCAGGTAAACCTGTTGGCAAACAATATATGGTATAAATTTACAACAGCCGATTTTATAACTATGAGCTAATGAAACTTTGTGATGCTCTTTAATGTTTATATTTACCCCCTACAAGTAATTGATTTTCAAATTTAGTAACTTTCTTCCAAATAATGTAGCTTGCATCTATTAGTGTGCCTTTTAAAATCACCAAGTCATTTGCCCAGTCTTCTGGTTAACCTGAACCTCTGTTCCATGAGATCTTTGAACATTGAGGCCTGGTAGAAGGCTCAGGGTGCTTTTGAAAATTCACCAAGTATAATTCTCCCTTCACCTGACAAGAGATTGGGCAGATAAAGTGCCTTTGTTTTTCCTGGAGTCATGGTACAGCAGAACCTTTACTGTTCTGCCCCAAGAGAAAATTTTTGCCTGTCCAAAAAGGGAAGGAAGAGGAAACAAGGATAGCTCTACTCAAGTCTTGCATTTCTCTTTTCCTCTTCAGAGTCTATGTATGCATTCTATTTTGAAATATTTCTATTAGAGAAAACAAAAACCCTGATTCTCAGTGTCTTGACTGGGAAAACAAATGTACAATTTGTAATCTCTTAGCTCCATAAAGTTGAAATCACTGGGGACAGATGTATTTCAGAATTCAGATTTTTTTGCCTTTTTTGCCTTTTTAGTACCTGTGCCAGATATTTGCTTTGCAATGCTCTTCATTTAAAAATTTTAACCCCAGTTACTGGACTTTAAGATTATTATTAGTGGTTTATTACTTTATTTACTTGGGGCTTATAATTCTTAAGAGGTATCTTTTAGCAAACTCAATTAGCATTTTCTATTGAGCCATGAGTTTTTATACCTTCTAAACAAATACTGGAAGACAACTCAGCATTACTAGAATTTGTAAAACATTAGTATATATGTATATATATAGACACATTTATACCTTCAATATGTAATTGAAACCTTGTGTTGCTCTACAATGTTTATATTTACTCTCTACAAGCAGTTGATTTTCAAATTTAGTAGCTTTCTTCCAGATAATGTAGCTTGTATATATATATATGTGTGTGTGTTTGTGAATATATATACACATATATATGAATTTATAAATATATATATCAGTTTATAAATATCCTAAAAGGCTTAGCTAATTTAGGTATAACAAATTGAGTGGGTAAAGTAGGAAAAACCAGTGATTAATTTAATAGTTATTTACTTAGTTTATCAAAGAATGCGTATTGTTTTGGTGAACAGTCAAACATGAGTACTTTTCCCCCAGATTCAGTTACATTAAATAAAAAGAGTAAATTTTTTTTTTTTTACTCTTTTAAGAGTTTGTGCAGTTAAGAGTAAAAAATCACGTATGCCTAAGTAAGTAAGTCAGAAAGAGGAAGACAAATACCATATGATACCACTTATATGTGGAATCTAAAATATGACACAAATGAACTTATTTATGAAACGGAAACAGACTCACAGACATAGAAAACAAATTTATGATTATCAAAGGGGAAAGGGAGTTGGGGACGGATAAATTAGGAGTTTGGGATGAGCAGATACAAACTACTATATATAAAATAGACAGACAGGACTTTCCTACTGGCACAGTGGTTAAGAAACCACCTGCCAATGCAGGGGACACGGGTTCGAGCCCTGGTCTGGGAAGATCCCACATGCCGCGGAGCAACTAAGCCCATGTGCCAAAACTACTGGACCTGCGCTCTAGAGCCCGTGAGCCACAACTACTGAGCCCATGTGCCACAACTACTGAAGCCCACATGCCTAGAGCCCATGCTCCACAACAAGAGAAGCCACCGCAATGAGAAGCCCACGCACCGCAACGCAGAGTAAGCTCCCATTCGCCACAACTAGAGAAAGCCTACGCACAGCAACGAAGACCCAATGCAGGCAAAAATAAATAAATTTATTTAAAAATTAAAAAAAATAAATAAAATAGACAACAAGGTCCTACTGTATGGCACAGGGAACTATACTCAGTATCCTGTAATAAACTATAATGGAAAAGAATTTTAAAAATCATGTATGCAAGAAACTTTTGGGAGCAGTAGTAATTTTTTAGATTAGAAGATAAGAAGGATATGTTCTCATTTACTTAGAGTTTGGGTCCTTGGCTTGAACGTCATTCTAGGTAATTCTAACCACTGAGTGTTTGTGTTTGCTAATGAACTTTTAGCCTTTAAACTGAGATTTGTCTCTGATCTTCAGAGAAGTTCCCAGATGTTCCCTTACATAAAAGTTGGTATCTGAGAAACGTTTTCAGAAAATATGTCTCCTCCACCAAGTCTTCTATTTTCTTTAAAGTAACTCAACCAAATAATATGGCCTATTAAATTGTTTCATCTTAATTCAGGGACAAAAGAGGAATGCTGCTCTGGAGGTCGCCAGTATATACCAAATATTTTCTCCTTCTTTGTCAAGTGTGCTGTTCATTGTTTGGTCACCTGTGCCTGTCAGTTTAGCACATTTAAGGCAGTTCTCAGCACCCCCATTCTTCTCTAAATCTTACATGGAGGCTTCAAACATCGTCTGGCTCATTATTTCCCAATGAAGGTTAAGCCCTTGACTGTCAGACGGAACCCTTCGCTAATTAGAGCCCTTGCTTTGGCACTGAACGTGTCATGTCTGTGAGCCTTCCCACTGCGATCAGGGGCACGATGCGCACTCGCATTAAGTAAGTGTCCAGTGCCCACAGGTCTCTGGGGAGAACTGCTTGCTATTTTCTACGTGACAAATTTTTAGCTTGCTAAAATTCTAACTCCTCTTTAACAGGCTCTAAGTAGAATTGGATGAGGTATTCCTCAGTTCACTAAGAAGAGTTTGCTTAATACTACCCTGTTTAACCTCTTCAGTTTTGATGAAGTTGAGTCCACACTTGAATAATGAAAGCAATACTTTCAAATGTGGAAAAAATAGTAAAATTTCCCACTCTTTAAAAAATAAATGTGTCAGTATATCTGTTACCTAGTATTTAACTTCATGTTAGGTTAAAACCATCTTGGTTCTTTTTGATTTAATTAAAAAGGATAACTCAAGATTGGTTCACACTATTAAAATGGTATCATAAAACTACATTGCTTCCTTTGATTCTATCTTTGCTTCAAGAAATATACAATTTATGGTTCCTTTTTCAGTTGATAGGGTTTTACCAGCTGCAGGGATAGAAAGATTGAACTGATGGGCAGGTTTCATGCCTTTGAATTGTCAGAGAATGCTTTTGGGAGTAAGTCAGGATTCTTCATTAGTATTCATAGGAGTGCTCCCATGTCTTGTGTTTGATCACTGCTTCTTGCTTCCATTTTCAGCTTTCCTTGGTTAGAGCAGGGAGCTGGCCCGACTGATGCAAGTGTCTTGGTGTTTGATTTCTTTATGGGTTAGCTTTTTGAAGAAAATTCTCTACATGGATATAGGCCATACTCTTGTATTTGGCTAGTTAATTCATGGGTTAATTTTAGACACAAGACTAGCTCTACAAGCTTAGTGCATTTTTCTTTTTAAAAGAAAGTACATTATAGAAGTTAAAAAAAATTATAGTTCACTTATTCTTGGGGAAATATACTCTGTAAAGTTATTCATGTTTCATGACTGTAATGAATGTATTGAGATTTCATTATACTTACTCTATAAACAAATTAACATTTTAATTTTGGAATTTCTGATATTTTTGGTTTTAGTAGCTGATCCCCTCATATAGAAATTAAGTGAGGGCAGAAAAAGCACATAAAGTTTCAAAGCGAAAAACAAGGTATATTAAGTGTCAGAGTTGTTGAAGGCCAGAGGAAAACAATTTTCTTTCTCACTAAGAAGCTATAGGAAATAGTTTATAGAAAGTTGTAAAATTATAAAAAAACCATACTTACTGTTTAACTCAACAACTTTTAAATTTCTTTGTATGTGTTGATGTTTCTTGTAAGACTGCTGTAATAAAGATTTAGTGACTTTTTTAAAAGTATAAAATCAATTATAATCCATCAGATGGATTAAAACTGTTTTAAAATATTTGCTTCTCTGGGAAAAGGATAAATCATTAGGTTTACATATTGGGCTCTTAGTTTCTATACTGCTCTCTGTTTACTTCACTAGTACTGGGACTCTCTTACCAAAAATTTATATTTGGTATATATACACATATATACTTTCTGGGGGGGGGGAATAGCATGAGAGGGGCTTTTTAAAAGTTTTTTTCTCTTGATTATAAAGAGATAAATATTTATTGTACAAATTTTATAAGAAAAAAGAAGGGAAGAAACCCCGCCAGTAATCCAATACCCCGAGGCAAGCAATAGATATTGGTTTATTTTCAAACTTAGATAGACAATTATTTTTTGTCTTTTATGAATAGTTAACTCATGTTTCTAGCTCATTTAACCATTAGGGTTTTAATAAATCTATTTATATGAGATAAGCATATATAAATTTATTTACTTTATATGAGCAAATTATTCATCTTTTAATTTTCTTCATTGATTTTATGGTGACAAAGCCCATTGTGATTTATATTCACTATTATGGTTTTTTTTGGCTGTTAATAATTAGTTTTTAAATTTTTCATTGCTTTTGATTTATTTTAAATTACACAAATAATATGTGAATATAGTCTTGGAAAAGATTCAGACGTACCCTTGTAAGTTCCCTTTTTTTATGGTTTCCTGTGACAGTCAGTCCCCTACTAGATTTTAACCATGGTCACCAGTTTCATGTGACATTTTCCTTTGCATTAGTGTATGTATTAGGATTTTGAGTGGGGTTTTTTCTGTTGCTCTTGACTAGGGGACAAAACCAAGGACACATTGGACAGCCAGTATCTCATATTCTAAAGAGAGCTGGAGTGAGACAATCCCTCCAGGACTCAAACCAGATCTGCACCTCCCAACCATATATTAGCCCCTTCTTCTAACTATAGGCTCCTCTGGTTTATATAAGAGAACTCTACGGAGAGAGGAAGGCAGGGCGAGAGAGAGGAAGGTTATATTTGGCTCCCAAGTGAATTGCTTGTAGAGAATGGGGATTCTGCAAGGACAGTTGGCTTGCAGCTGACTGGCTGATTTACTCCCTGTCCTGTTTGAACAGGAGAACTGGGGAGAGACAATGAGCAGAGACAGGAGGCTGCAGGAGTCAGCCTGTACTCCTGTGCTTTATAGGAATGGCAGCCATGTGTGAGCATCCTGTGGGACAACTGGACATGAAGCCAGATGAATGGGTTTAAGTACCTTATCAGAAGGTGTTCTCCTGGATGAGGAGAATGCTGCAGCAAGAGGTGGTGAGGGGACCCACTTTATATACCTATCCTGTACCATGGGGGCAGGGAGTGTGGCCAGAGAGGAGGGGCAGCGGGAAGAAGGTGGAGCCACCCTAGGTCTCCCAGGGTTTGGATCTACCACCTTTAGTGAATTATCCTCTCTCTCCACTGATACTTTTGAAGCTTTATATCAAAAGTTTAAATATACTAAGACTAATACACTATATAATATCTACATTTTAATATTATTTAAAATATACTATAATCAATATATTTAAAATATGCTATTAATCAGGGATCCCCAACCCCTGGGCCATGGACCGGTACTGGTCCGCAGCCTGTTCGGAACCAGGCTGCACAGCAGGAGGTGAGTGGCAGGCAAGTGAGCGAAGCTTCACCTGCCTCTTCCCATCACTCGCATTACTGCCTGAACCACCCCTACCCCCACCCTCCCGCTATCCCGCTCTGTGGAAAATTGTCTTCCACGAAACCAGTCCCTGGTGCCAAAAAGGTTGGGGACCGCTGCTATTAATCAATTCTTCATGTTATTTTTAAATTTAGAACAATTTTAACTATACTTGCCCATTTGCTCTTGCAGATGAATTTAGATTCCAAAACAAAATTCCTCAGGATTCATTTTCGTTTTGGCCCCTTCTGTACTTGTTTCTCTTCCTCCATAGTAAGAAACTTGACTCCCATTATCATTACTATGTCCTTGTTCAGGATTACTTGCTTGTTCAACCCCCCAGTATGTAACCAGTGTCATTGTTTCCTGTGTGGATGCCTCACACCACAACCCGTGTTCCAACACCCCAGGCCAGGTCTTAGTGTCCAACACTGAAGGGGCCTGGCCAGAGTCTCCTTAACACCCGTGCAAGTGCCTTTCTCACAGTGCTCAGACACACCTCACATCACGCCCCCGGCCTATAAGCCCTTCCTCTGTCTGTGTAGGCTCAGACTCCTGCTTCTGACTGTCACCCCTTTTGTCCTCCTCACTGGCTTAGGTACTCTGATCCCCACATTGGGTCTCCACTCTTGCATAGATGCCCTCATCACTCCACTCAGGCTCAGACCCTCTGCAGGGATGCCCTCCTCAGTCTGCTGGGCTCTGAAACCCCATCCAGGGTGCCACTCCACTCCATGTGGCCACCCCCTCTCCCAGCTAGAGCTCTGATGCCCTGAGTTCAGTGGATGCTCTCTCCACTCTCTTTGGGCTCTGACTTCACACTGAGCTACCACAGTCTATGGACTCCTTCTTTTCTCTGCTGTGGCTCTGATACTGTGTACTTCCTGCAGGGACCCCTGTGTCACTCCACTTGGCTTCCGACTTCCTGCCCCAAGTCAACCCCTCACATGAATGCTTTCCTCACCTCACTGACTCTCAGGCTTGGAGCCCTCCTACCTGGATATCTTCCTCACCCTGCTTGGGTTTTACACCTTGATGCCAGTCTTGTTCTGCCCCACATAATAATGGTCTGAATTGTTCAGAAAAGAAAGGAAGAAGAGGAAAGGGGAAGTGAAGGAAAGGAAATGTATTTGATTTTTTTTATCTTCCTTTCCTCCAAAAGTATTTATTAAATGCAATTAAAAGGCAAATAAGATTCCTGCCTTACATGGGTTTACTTTCTATAAGTGGGGACAAGCATGTAAAGATATTATTATCATAGTGCAGTATGCTACCACAGAGCTTTTCCCTAGGATGCTATAATGGCAGGTTGGAAGGACACCTATTCCAACCTAGCGGAGTTAGCAGAGGCCTTTGGGAGGTGGTGGTGATAAGGGAGTTTAATCTGTAAGGGACAGAAGAATCTAAACAGGTGAAGAGGAGGCCAGGGTAGGTTGATGAACCCACACTACCTTTTGTATCAGATTCTTTAGAAATTGAAGTAAGCATCATATTAAAAGTGTTAGGATTACTAGGAAAACAGAAGTAGATTTATTTAAAAGCCTTTGTTAATGAGAAAAATGTCATTACACAAAGAGTTTGGACTTTCTCTGCCTTTCTGCAAAACAAGGATATTGGTTTAAAAATGAATTCATGCCTGTTCCAGGGTGGCGCATGGGGCTGGCGGCCGACAGCTGACCCTGCCGCCACCAACATGGAGAGTTTGTACTGAGTCCTGTTCTTAGTGCTCGAATGTCCCATCCTGAAGCTGAAGAAGCCGCCCTGGGTGCACATGCCGTCGGCCATGACGGTGTACGCTCTGGTGGTGTTGTCTTACTTCCTCATCACTGGAGGAATCATTTATGATGTTATTGTCGAACCTCCAAGTGTCAGCTCCATGACTAATGAACATGGGCATCAGAGACCAGTAGCTTTCTTGGCCTGCAGAGTAAATGGACAATATATTATGGAAGGACTCGCATCCAGCTTCTTGTTTACAATGGGAGGTTTAGGTTTCATAATCCTGGACCGATCCAATGCACCAAACATTCCCAAACTCAATAGATTTCTCCTTCTATTCATTGGATTCATCTGTGTCCTATTGAATTTTTTCATGGCTAGAGTATTCATGAGAATGAAACTGCCGGGCTATCTGATGGGTTAGAGTGCCTTTTGAGAAGAAATCGGTGGACACTGAATTTGCTCCTGTTAATGAAGTTTTCAAGGCTGTACCACTCCTCTGATATGAAATATGGAAAAGGATGAAAAGCAGCAGCAAAGAAACATCTAGTGAAAACATAGGAAGCGTATTATAGCTTGGACTAGAATGTCTTCTTGGTATCAAAGAGACAAGCTTATCAGTATTTTTTCCTGCTGGCCTATACTGACATACCAACGATGTTAAGTGGCATTTTCTTCTTTTTTTATTTCTTAAAGAAAATATGCTTCATTTCTACAACTATAATATTGAGTAAAGTGATTATTTTTTACAAACCCCTTAAAAAAAAATGAATTCATGCTGCTTTGAGGGCCTGGAATCTGCCTGAATATGAATTACTACAAACACAAAAAAGAATTTTAAATGAAGCCCTAAATATTTGATAATGGGAATGCTTAATTTATTCTTGGAGTAAGCATGACAAACCTCTGAATAAAAGGGAAAGGGAAGTTATTCTTTATATATAGAATGCTTTTCTGTTTCTTTTAAATTTTAAAAAATCAGTATTTTTTAAAAAGAATATTACTGAAGAGAGTTTTCTCCCGCTTTGGTGCCCTTGAACTTGCCTCTGTGACCCACACTGTAGGGCCAAGAGGTTTGACCTGGGGAGGACATCATTCAATAGGCATGAGAATCAGTGGTTGGGTAAGAGCTTTTTGTCTGATGGGAGGCTTAAAATGGGGACTAGAGATTCTATCCTGTGTGGATTTTTTTGGAATACGTGTTTAGTTCTCTTAACTTGCCTTTTCTATGTATATGAATTAGGGTGTGTATATTTTTCCTGAAAGAAAACTTATGCTTAAAGTAGTTTACTAAAACAAAAATTTAATGAATTATGAAATATTTTCCTAGCCTGAGAAGACATAAATACTTCTAATAATGATTTTGCAAAGCTGAGCATAACTGGTTTATAGAAATGTGTTCTGTGTTTTTGTTTATTTTTAGAGTACATTGAAATTGGATGTTCATTGTGAAGTGAAGCAGGAAATTTTGGTGGTCCCAGTCTGTTGGAAAGGCCCAGGTGGTTGAGGCCCAGTTCTGCTGTTCACAAACTATATGATCTTGGGCTAGTTACTTAACATCTCTCAATTTCAGTTTCCTCATGTGTGTGTTGTGAATAGTAATATTGAGAAAAATTATGTCTTTTCCCCATAGCATGTTACGTTGTTTGTAAATTACTAGACTGAATGAGCTGTAGACTTAATCCAGTTTCTCCACAAAAATTTCATGTCCAAATAACTTTATTTTTAAGGAAATCACTCTTAATGCACACAGTTCTTTACAATGAGTAATTTTTGGAATTAAGATAATTTTACTCATCCAAAAGATAAAAAATAAAACTTCCTTCAAGCCAACACATTAAAAAAAACAGAAAACAAAACTGTACTGAATCCTCGGTACTAAGGAATCACAGGAGAAGGGATAATATTTTTATCTCTAATGCAAATGTTGATTACATGGTAAGAAATAACTGTGTTGGTTGTTAATAGATTTGCCTGAAAATGTTGCTTAAATTACATAATATTATCTTTTAACTGCTCCTACAAATAGTGGCAATGCTCCCTCTTTGTGTACTGAGATTACTTATGTAATATAAGACATTACATTAAAAAGATAACCAGTTGTGAGAAATTTGAGTCTATTAAATCAACAGTTATAATACTTTACAAAAAATCTAGTCTAATCATCATATTAAGGGTCAAGACCACAACACTTAGAAAAATGATTTTGAGTTGTAAGAATTCAGGGTTCATTCCTGTTATTTCTTTGGGAAACAGTTTCCTTTTTACAAATAAAGCTGTTTGTCTAGCTACTGAAAAATCTTTTATTTAGGCAATTGTCTTTTAAAATATTCCAGGTCTCAATGTATCATTTCAGTTTTCATGGCTGCTTTTATGGTGTTTCTGCTAAAATGCTTTATCAAGTGGAAATGCTATCAAACTTTAACATTAAGGAAATCTAGGCATATTTTTAAACAAAACCTCTGCAGATTTACTTTGATTTTTAAAAAAAAAAATGCCTTTTAAAATTAGAGCTTTTTACTAGGAAAGCATGCATTAAACTGCTTTTTTTCTCTTTGAAATTATTTCTTTAGTCTCAAAATACCTGACCAAATTATGTACTACCCATAAACCTCAGAAAAAAGGTAAACTAATTCAACATTTTAAGAAAGCATGTCCTCCAAAACTGTATAAAAATATAGTAAACCTCCCAGAATACACGATTTAAAAGGATTGTCTCACTTTAAGATTTAGAAAAGTTATCTTCCCTTTATGTATATCCATAAAGAATTAAAGATGCATAACTATAAAATACTATTTTTGGGGTCACCAGTAATTTTATATTTGTGGGGAGAGGAATTAAATGCATGAAATTATGAGATAGACACATAGATAGATTAGTATTCACCATCGTTACCTCCTTGTTTAGAGAAAACATTCAATAAATATCTGTTGAATGAATGAGTTTTAATGACAAACTATATTAATTATTGTGATCATATCTAAAGTGTCTTTTGTGAAAGCATAAGTAATATAAGTGATATAATTACATCATCTTGATGACCAAAAGACAGATAAGCTCATCTAAGAACAATGGCTGCCCTGTGCTGTGAAGTTTCTTTTCATAAGACTATACTGTGTTACAGTAATTTGGGTTTTGTGTGTTAGTGTGTATAGTTGTGGGTGTTTATAGGCTTTTCTAAGTTAAAAAAAATGTTTATGATTATGTTTTTCTTCCTGGAATATAAAAATTTGGTGGATAACTTTTAAAATTATTGTGAAATGGGGAAGTTTGGTTGGTAACTTTCTGTGGAAAAAAAATTTCTTATGCTGCTTTTTTGGAAAGTTCCCAGAAATAGCATTTTTAAAAGTTCTTTAGGAAAAACAAGGTGATTATAAGTAAGGAAGTTATTCTGGGCCAAAGGCCTATGGAATTCCCAGTATATGAACGACTGTTCGCTTTATGGCTATTTTCTATGGTTTTAAAAAATAATGACACTGGGCTTCCCTGGTGGCGCAGTGGTTGAGAATCTGCCTGCCAGTGCAGGGGACACGGGTTCGAGCCCTGGTCTGGGAAGATCTCACATGCCACGGAGCAGCTGGACCTGTGAGCCACAATTATTGACCCTGCGCGTCTGGAGCCTGTGCTCCGCAACAAGAGAGGTCGCGATAGTGAGAGGCCGGCGCACCACGATGAAGAGTGGCCCCCGCTTGCTGCAACTAGAGAAAGCCCTCGCACAGAAACGAAGACCCAACACAGCCATAAAAAAAAAAAAAAAAAAAAAAATCTTCTTTAAAAAAAATAATAATAATGACAGTTATTTCTCAGCACATTATTTATTTTGCCTGAAATATTTTTTCCTACATTTTTAACTTTTAGTACTTGGGGTGATGCTGAGGTACTGATTTTGAATCATGTTGTTTTAGCTTCTGTGCTTCGTATTTGAGTTGGCAGGTAGGGGTGACTTTGGGTGACCTGGCTTTCTATTAACTGTGTCAGTTTCATGCCAAATGTTGACCTCCTTGATTCTGATCCTGTCTTGGCCTCATGACCTCAATTTCTGCCTTAATCGTTTGCCTGACAGTTGAGCATTCTTAGGCTATTCTTACTTCAGTTAGCCTGGCGATAGCAGTTCATCAGTAAGGGCCCAAATCTCCTGCCTGATATCTAGAAATAAGCGTCTTTACCTTGTTATTTGACCATAATGAATTCTCAAATTGCCCATGTAGAATTTTTTACATGGGCTCTTTATTTTTCACTTTTCACACGATAATCCTCAAAGGAATTGACTGACATTAGGAAATTTCATATATAACTAGCAAATTGTTTTCCAAGTGTTGTTCTGTAGATGTTCCAGAGAAGAAAGTTCCTGGGTCATAAATATGTGAAAAACACCATACTGTTTTCCTTTTCTCTAAAAGATACATGGTACTCATTAGCTCTACAGTGAAGAGATCTGTTAAAATATTTACTTTAGCATTTATGAGAGACCAAGCTTTGGCTCTTGTTGACAAGCTTTGAAGCCATTTTTCTGTTCCCCAGGAAATCTTGTTCCTTAGGAGTAAGTCTGAAGTTTCTGCAATGTCCATGATTGAGGTTTGTGCTCCACTAAACTTATATTCTTGGCAAATGTCTTTCCCTCTATTGTTGGAGAGAATTGGACGAGGGCGGGTGGAGTATGTTGGGAGGATGAATTACGTTCAAGGGGCTGGGTTAAATGAGTGAAGTCAATGGCTTGCTTTTTTCAGTTTGATTGGTGAGTAGTTCGGGTGTCATTCCTCCAAATAAAAGCCTGGGCAAGGTCCCATGGATGAGGTCAGTGGCAGGTGGCAGAGACACCAAGAAGCAGCTATGTTATCTGAGAGTCTTCTTGCTGAGCTGGCCTTGTGCTCGTGAACAGGGACTATAGAGGTGGCTGCATGAGTATGAGCTGAGGAGTATGGAATAGAGTTGATTAGCCAGATTTTCTAAAGCTGGAAGGACACTTTCATTCTATCATTAAGTACATGTATTCTACTACTTTGCCTTCATCTTCCACCTGCTCTTGATAGTGGAGTGGTGATTGATGTGGATCCTTTGAATAACCCAGAAAGTTTCTTGGTAAATCTAGACTCCTGGGATAATTTTAAAAAATCATTTTAATTATTCTACAATTAAATAGTATAGTTTTTCCAAGTTATTTGACCTTAGAATTCTTTTTGTGCTTAACACCTTTTACATCCCACAGAACCAGTGTATTAGGAAGCACATTTTGAAAATTGTTATATTCAAAGTATCTAGATATACTTGGGGCTCATTTTGTGGCTTAACTAAAATATAGGAGATATGTTTTAAAGTGAGCATTATTTCTTTTTTTAATAATTTATTGGAGTATAGTTGAGTTACAATGTTGTGTTAGCTTCAGGTGTACAGCAAAGTGAATCAGTTTTATATATATATCTCCACTCTTTTTTAGATTCTTTTCCCATATAGGTCATTACAGAGTACTGAGTAGAGTTCCCTGTGCTATACAGTAGGTCCTTATTAGTTATCAGATTTTATATATAGTAGTGTGTATATCTCAATCCCAATCTCCCAATTTATCCCTCCCCTCCCCATTCCCCCCTTGGTAACTATAAGTTTGTTTTCTATATCTGTGACTCTATTTCTGTTTTGTAAATAAGTTCATTTGTACCATTTTTTTTTAGATTCCACATAGCGATATATGATATTTGTCTTTCTCTGTCTGACTTAACTTCAGTTTGACAATCTCTAGGTCTATCCATGTTGCTGCAGATGGCATTATTTCATTCTTTTTTATGGCTGCGTAATACACTTTTGCTTACTATTAATGCCTGGATAGAAATTCATGAAATCAATTAGTAATATCAATATATTGAGTTTGTAGTCATTGAATTAGTTGCCTGTTATTGCTCTAACAAATTGCCACAGATTTGGTGAGCTTAAAACAGCACAAAGTTATTATCTTATAGTTTTGGAAGTCAGAAGTCCTAAAATCAAGGTGTCAGCAGGGCTGCATTCTTTCTGGAAGGTTTGGGGAAGAATTCATTTTCTTGCCTTTTTCAGTGTCTAGAGGTCACCTGCATTCCTTGGCTTGTGTCCCCTTCCTTATATCACTCCAGCCTCTCCATCTCTTGATTGCTCTTCCTCTGTCTGAATCTGCCCCTCCTGCACCCTCTTATAAGGACCCTTGTGATTATATAAACCAATCCAGATAATGCAGAATAATTTCACCACCTCAAGTTCCTTAATCACATCTGCAAAGTACCTTTTGATGTGTAACATTCATAGGTTTCTGGGATTAGGACGTGGACATTTTTGGAGGGCCATTATTCTGTCTACCACAGACATATAGTTCATATATGAAGTATAAAACTAATAGTCTCGGGCGTCCCTGGTGGCGCAGTGGTTGGGAATCTGCCTGCCAATGCAGGGGACACGGGTTCGAGCCCTGGTCTGGGAAGATCCCACATACCGCGGAGCAACTAGGTCCGTGAGCCACAATTACTGAGCCTGCGTGTCTGGAGCCTGTGCTCCGCAGCAGGAGAGGCCGTGACGGTGAGAGGCCCGCGCACCGCGATGAAGAGTGGCCCCCGCTTGCCACAACTAGAGAAAGCCCTCGCACAGAAACAAAGACCCAACACAGCCATAAATAAATAAATAAATAATTAAAAAAACAAAAAACAAAAAACTAATAGTCTCTGATTTAAAGTATCTAATGGTAAATCATTTCATCATTGGGAACCAAACAGTCTTTCTTACAAATTTTTTTAAGGAGCATCAATTGCTAAAAATTGCACATGGGAATATTACTATAGAATATGTTTACTGGATGTTCTTTGTCTTAACTAGGTATACTTATCTAATTTTGTTGATATCATGACATCTTCCCCCTAAATATGGCAGTAGAAATCTCTGAAATATAAGAACATTCTCTCTCCCCTCAATAGCCTGAGTAATAGTGTTCTCGTTTACAAGCAAATATAAGGAAACTGGTACAAACCCTAGCAGGAGGAATATAATAGATAAAAGCTAAGTTTTTTTTGAGAACATGATTGTTGTTGCTGTTAATCTTACAGATATCAAATAATATAATTCAGCTCTTTCTATTGACTTCTAGGATGCTTAGAGCAAGTTTATGGCCCACACTAAGCACTGATGTCTTTATTTTTTTTTCTTACAATTTCTTTTATTTTTTTTCCTACTTTCCTCATTTATTATTTTTTTAAAATCTCAGTATACTGTATATATCTTTATGCCTTACCTCAAATCTTTTTTGGAATTAAGCCACGTATATACAAATAAGAAAACATTTCCTGTTAGTACTTTGGAATAGTGTTTTCTGAGGAAGCATGTAGAAACTTTATCCTTACGAGTTTCCTAATTAGTTAGAATGCCATCAGTTTGAGTTCCTCTTAGAGAGGATTTAAATATCTATTGGCATTTACCCTGATTCCTCTTACTCTCTTACTGTCAAGAGTAATGGGAATATGAAAAAACTTATTTTGCTCTTGGGTTCTATTTTATATTTTAAAGGAAGAGAAGAACTTCTGCAGGATCACTGAAGTCCAGTGACTCTTATTTGACTCAAAATATTCAGATTCACTAATGAAAAAAGACACAAATGAATTTATTTACGAAACAGAAACAGACTTGCAGACATAGAAAACAGACTTATGGTTACCAAAGGGGAAGGAGGGAAGGGATAAATTAGGAATTTGGGATTAACAGATACACACTACTATATATAAAATAGATAAACAACAAGAACCTACTGTATAGCAAAGGGAACTATATTCAATATCTTATATAATGGAAAAATAATCTGAAAGAGAATATATATATGTAAACTGAATCACTTTGCTGTATACCTGAAACACTGTAAATCAACTATACTTCAATAAAAAATAAATTAATTAAAAAATCCAGGTTCACTGTACTTGAATTAGAGCACCCAAATGAAGAAATTCCAATGTCTTCTAAGAAAGAGTTCACAGAATATGAAAAAAAATGGTAGAAAGGGAGTTCTGATGGCAACTAGCTATTCCTTTTCAATTTATTTTTGATACATTGCAAATAAATACCGTAATATTCATGCAAAATTTCTCTCATCTTTAAAACTTTTCTCTGGTGCCAAAGAGTCCAAAACTACCTTGAGGAAGGAAGCATATTACTTCCCTTGCCCTCCTCCCAGTTTTCTGTTTAAATCCTGCTGCTGTCAAGTTTGAGTGGAAAATGATTCTGTTGCCAGTTGGCAACTTACATGACTCTTGGCCAAGAAAGCTATTTAAGCAACTTTGAAATCTGCTTAGATTTTCAAAGCTGTGTGTGTGGTGTAACACCAGTGCTCCTGGAAAACACTGGGAGGCAAGCCATCCTCTCTGACATGCTCTCAAATATGGCATAAGTTCCATGTCATGGATACCAGCATAACAGAAGAGCCCAGAGGAGAGTCTCAGCTCCATCTTGTGAGCTTCTTGCCATAAACCTGAGGCGTACTATTACTACTATTTTTAGTACATATTAAATGAGCACTAGGGACTTCCCTGGTGGTGCAGTGGTTAAGAATCCTCCTGCCAATGCAGGGGACACAGGTTCGAGCCCTGGGCCGGGAAGGTCCCACATGCCACAGAGCAACTAAACCCGTGCGCCACAACTACTGAGCCTGCCCTCTAGAGCCCGTGAGCCACAACTACTGAGCCTGCGTGCCACAACTACTGAAGCCTGTGTGCCTAGAGCCCGTGCTCCGCAACAAGAGAAGCCACCGCAATGAGAAGCTCGCGCACCGCAACGAAGAGTAGCCCCCAAACGCTGCAACTAGAGAAAGCCCGCACGCAGCAACGAAGACCCAACACAGCCAAAAATAAATAAATAAAATAAAATAAATTTATTTAAAAAAAAAAAGTGCACTAACTCTAGTGTTAGAAATTGTGCTAAGCTTTTAAGCACCTTTTTCGTTTAATCCTCACAACAGCCCTCTGAGGGAGTTACTGTTATCATCCCCGCTTTAATGGATGGAGAAGCTATGACTTAAGAAGTTAAGTCTTTTGCCCAAGATTACATGGTTTTTCAGAATGGTGATTAAAACATTTGTGTGTTTGAATTTAAAGCCCACAGTGTTAACCTTTATGCTGTGTACTCTATATAAGAGTTTGTGTATATACAGGGATCCAGACTGTATTGTTGCTAAGACTTAGCTCATATTTTAAAAATATGTAAAAGTAATATAAAAGTAATATGTAGGGGAGTTCCCTGGTGGCCTAGTGCTTAGGATTCTGGGCTTTCACTGCCATGGCCCGGGTTCAGTCCCTGGTCGGGGAACTGAGATCTCGCAAGACATACAGTGTGGCCAAAAGAAAAAAAAAAAAAGAAAAAGAAAAGAATAAAAGTAATATGTAGGGCTTATCTTTTTAACTTAAAATAAAACTGTCATTTAATATTGTTTTTCCATCTGCTATAAACTAGAGATTGCCTTTACATTCTGAAAAGAAATATAACTCTAATATTACCTTGAGATTTATGTGGCATCAGTGGTGCATAGCATTAGGGGAAAAAAGAATAACTTTAAATCATTTTGATGGGAAGCAGCATAACGGGCAGATGTAATGATGCTAGGAATGAGGAAATTGATCTTATACTCTGGTTCAAATTTGGCTCATATTATGACTTTGGAGACCTACTCAGCATTTTAATAGTTTTGATATCTTTTCCTTGAAATGAAGATACACATAACATTATGATTAAGTGTAGAATATTTGAATTGTCTTTCTGAAGTAGGTTGGCCAACAACTAAACTCTAGGCTTATAATATCTAAGTAACCCATATGTGTCCATGGATGGGGAAAAGATACTCCTTCTCAGAAAGGGAGGAGGGAAGCCCAGTCCTGCCCATATTGTCCACACAGGTCCTCAGCCTATGCCTCCTTCATGCCTGACTTGGCCCTCATTCTGATTTGGGATCCAGGTTTGGGTTTGGTTTACATTTTGGTTCTTTTTGCAATTCATTCAGCCAACTTGGCTACATGCTTAGACTGTGTTTGCTACACTACTTACCCTTGCCCATCACTCTGATTTTGGGTATTGCCTTTGACCCCTTTGATGGACTTTACTGCACATGCCATTTCAAGTGCATGTCAAGCATTCCAGCTCTTGTTGTGGTGAGCTACTCTTAACCAAGGCTAAGTGCTTGTCTGAGTCAAGTGCTAAGTGGCTAAAAAGTCACTATAAGGAAAATATTTTAAAATATTATTTAAGATTCAAAAACTTTATATTTAATTGCAGAATGATACTTATTTACAGAATTTTTTTTTAAGAATTCGAACCTGCTAATTTTCTCCTTTACTCCTATTGTCTTTCTACCCCTCCTTCCTTCCTTCCTTCCTTCCTTCCTTCCTTCCTTCCTTCCTTCCTTCCTTCCTTCCTTCTTTCCTTCCTTCCTTCCTTCCTTCTAGAAATTTCAGGAAAGTTTGAATTAGAAGAGTATTTTAATAGTTCAACGTATCATAGTGTTTAGAGCAGTGTTTATATTAAAAATTTTTTAAAGGCTTACTATGGGAAAATGTGAGAGATATCTCAATAATGGATACTCCCAAACTTCTTTCATTATTGAGGTTCAATCAAAACTATAAATGTTTAAAAGAAAAATCCTAGTTTGCTTTATTTTATTCTTACATTTTTATACTTATAAATATTTATAACTATCTAAGAATTCACAGAGTGTATTTATTTTATAATTGCTTAACTATGTTAAGAGCATTGAAACTGCATTTGAAAGCATTAATTTAAAGAAAGGTTGAGGGTAAAAGTGGAAAATACTGATAAACCTGCCAACTCTTTTATATTGTTTCAGTCAAAGTGTATTTTTTTACAAGTTTGACATATATCATGTATTTTTTGATTATGCATCCTTTAAAAATTACCATATTAATGACTAGAACATTTCATTAAGTTGGTCTAACCTCAGTTATTTAACTATTCTTCGATTGTAGAGTATCTTTTACTCATTCATATAAAAATATTAGTTGTTTATTAAGTGCCATGGTTATCAGGCAGCAACTCTGAAAATAAGGTAAAAATAGTTTCTTGCCTGCTTTGAGTTTATAAGCAATTTAATACACAGTGAAAAGTATTATGACAGGGAAAGTTCAGTGTTTTGTGGCTTCCGCAGAAGAGTGGCAGAGTCTAAATGATACGGGCAGGGAAGGAGAAGAGAGGGTTATAAAACATCACAGAGCAAGTGTTCTTTTAAACTGAGACCACAAATGTGAACAGGACTTAGCTACAACAAGTGAATGGGAAAGTGCTCTTGGCAGAGGCAGGAGCGTTTTGATGACTCCAGGCTAAGAGAGAACATGGCATGTTCAGATACTGAAGAAAAATCCCGCAGGACTGGAGGATGAAGGATAAGAGAGAAATTTGAGCATTGGGAAAAACCAAGAAAGAGAAATACATAGGATCCAGGAAATATTGTCCCCAAACTGAAAAAATAAGGGAATTCCCTGGACTCTGTAGCAGGACAAGGGAGAAACTCAGCCATATTGAAGCATGAAAGCAGAAAGTTCTGGACTGGATGTCTCCAGAAGAAAACTAAACTGTATGTAACAAACCAAAGAATTGAAAGGAAGGCAAGATAAATGTGAGGATATAATGAAGGTTTGTAATCGCCCAAACCCTTTTCTAAGAAAAATGAAAAGTATTCAGAAACTCTAGGAAAAAACCCCAAAAGCTGAAAAATTATACCATACTTAATAATGAAGCTAATCAAAATATGGCTTGATTTTAAGCACTTGATATAATAAAAGAAAAGAAAATCTATTGTACTGTAATGCTAGAAATACTTTCCTTTGAGAGTCCCAGAGGTAGTTAACATTGGACCTATTGAATAGCTACCAAAGTAACCCGTGGAAGAGCTAAGAATAACAATATATTGATAGCTATCAGTGTATGGGACACAGGAGGGGAGAAGCTTTGTGTAAGTGAGCCCAAGCCTTTCATAGCAGAGAGTCAGTAAATGGCACCTCAGATTGTAAGTAAAGAAAAGAGAGATGCAGATATTATTTAGAATTGTGGGATTAGCTACCAGAAGAACCCATACAGAAACAGTTAACAAAATTTGCCTATGGACTCTGGAAAGGAGGAGGGGCAGAATAGGAGATTCTCAGGTTTCTTTATAAGCACAGGATTTGATTTTTTCTTTTTACTATTTTCATGTATTCTTTATCATAACTAAACTTTTTTCAGATATGATGGTCTTTCTTATCCTCTGTTTCTGGAATCTTTATTTCTCGCTCATCTACGTTGAGAACTTCAGAGTCATCTGACCATTTTCCCTCCCTTGCCTCAACTTCAAATCAATTACCAAATTCCATTATATTTACTTCTAGGCTAAGTACTGTTTTGACCTCAGCTAACACATCTTAAAAGCAAGACCTGAAAGAATCAAGTTGCTTTCAAGAAACTTAACTACACTCAGAACAAAGCTCAAGGAGATTTCTAGGCATACAAAAATACCAAGCACCCAACAAGGCAAAATTCACAGAGTGGACCCATAATGAGAAGTAAAATCAATCAACTGAAACCAATCCAGAACTGATATAGATGCTATAACTAGTAGGACATCATTATTGTCACTGCATTTCATATGTTCAAAAAGTTAAGTAGATGGAAGGTATAGGAAAGATCCAAATGGAACTTCTAGAGATATAAACAGGAATGTGTGAGGTGCAGTGGATGGTATATTAATTAGGCTTTTCCAGAGAAACAGAATCAATAGGCTGTGTGTGTGTGTGTGTGTGTGTATTTATTTTAAGGTGCTGGCTTGTGATTGTGGGGGCTGGCAAGTCTGAAATCATCAGGACTGGCTGCCAGGCTAGACATTTCAGTAGGAGTTAATGTTAAAGTCAGAATGGAGACAGAATTCCTTCTTCCTTCCCACTTGGTGGACCTCAGTTTTTTTTCTCTTAAGGTTTTCAACTGATTGGATGAGATCCACGTACATTATGGAGGGTAATCTGCTTTACCCAGAGTCTAATGATAAATAAATGTCAGTCACATCTAAAAAATATCTTCACAACATATCCAGACTGGTGTTTCACCAAACAACTGGGCACCATAGCCTAGCAAAATTGACACATAAAATTCACCATCACAGATGGGATTAACAACAGATTAGATGTTTCAGAAGAAAAATATTAGTGAACTTGAAGACATGGCAATTGAAATGATTAAAACAGAAACAGAGAAATGAGCGAATAAAAAAAAATAAACAGATCATCAGTGAGCTGTGGGACAAGTTCAATCAGCCTAAATACCTATAATTAAGAATCCAATGGACATTTTTCAATTCTTATTTGGTTGGCCTTTTAGCAGCATTTGACTATGTTGACTATTTCCACCTTTTCAAAATACTTCATTTTCGGGCTTCCCTGGTGGCGCAGTGGTTGAGAATCTGCCTGCCAATGCAGGGGACACGGGTTCGAGCCCTGGTCTGGGAAGATCCCACATGCCACGGAGCAGCTGGGCCCGTGAGCCACAACTACTGAGCCTGCGCGTCTGGAGCCTGTGCCCCGCAACGGGAGGGGCCGCGATAGTGAAAGGCCCGCGCACCGCGATGAAGAGCGGTCCCCGCACCGCGATGAAGAGTGGCCCCCACTTGCCGTAACTAGAGAAAGCCCTCGCACGAACCGAAGACCCAACACAGCCAAAAATAAATAAATAAATAAATAAAGCAGCTATAAAAAAAAAAACGAATCCTTTGCATAGATAATTCAATAAAAAAAAAAAAAAAAATACTTCATTTTCTTGGCACCACATTCCAAGAAGGTTTTCCTTCTATCTGGTTTCTTATTCTTTGTCTCCTTTTTCCTTCCTTCTATCTTTTCCTTTCTTAAATGTTCTTTCTTGGGTTCCTTTCTCTTCTACCTCGGTATACTCTTCCTGTGTGACCTCACCCATTTCAGTGGCTTTGGTTACTATCTCCATGCTTACTCCAAAATCATTATCTTCAATCCAGAACCCTCCTGAGTATTTGACCCAAATATTGATTACCTGCTAGATCTTCTCTTTGATGTTCCATAGGTACTAAACCCAGCATAATCATAACTGAGTTCAGCCTCTTTCCTTAACTCCCAGCCTGCTCCACTCCTGCATTTCCTGTCTTACTGAATGTGTCAACTCCTCTGGCCAAGCCAGAAATCTAGACATCATCATGGACTCCTTTGAATCCTTCACTTTCCTTCACTCACAAAGATCTGCTAATTCTACCTCTTAAATATTTTCTAGAATATGCATATTCCTTTATTGCCATTGCTACCAGTTTAGGCTAGAGAGCTGTTATCTCTCTCCCAGTTTATACTCAAAATATCCTAAGTGGTTTTCTGTCTCTAGGTTTCCCAGTTCCAATCAGTTTGCTATATAGTGAAATGAAAATCTGACTAGGTCATTCTTCTTAAAACTCTTTAGTGGCTCCTACTTCTCTTAGGCCAAAGTCCAAACTCCTTGGCATTCATTACAAACATCTGTCACCATCTGTCATTCATCTTTCACCACCCCTTTCTCATGCTATGCTCTATGTTACAACAATACAGAACTTAACATACAGCTACTAAATTGAATTTAAATGTGTGGATAGGCTTCTGGGTCTACCTAAAGCAGTTTTAAAAATGACTTTTGTTTGAGCATTCCTTTGATTGTTTCATCGGATTCTCCAAAAAAGAATCTCACAGAGGCTGATTTGGTGTGGTGGGGTCACTCCATGCTCCAGTTTCTTTATATATCTTAACATTTTCTGCATCCTTTTGACCCACGGAGAATAAGGGAGCGACTACAATGGGCTAGGGCCACAGCAAGCTGATGAAGCTCTGATGGGGAAGAAACTCCTCCAAAGGCAAATTAAGGCCTTTATTATCCTGCATATTCTACCACCATCTCAAAATAAGCATGTTTAAAACTAAATATTCTAATATTCTGTGCATATCAATTCACCATCTATGAACTTCTTTCTACCAGTTGTAGAACTAGTCACCCAATCTCAAACGCTTGAGGTTATCATCCCTCTCCTTACCTACTGAAATATTGATTTTCTTTTCTTGTAATATTTCCTTCCATTCTGCTCCATGTGCACAGTTACCACAGTAGTCCTCAATTCTGTCATTTCATTGGTGTATGCTTGCAGACTTCTGGTTGTCTAATAGAAATATAATATGACCATATACATGATTTCAGATTGTCTAAAAGCAACATTTAAAAGCATCAAAAAGTGAAATTAATTTTATTAATATATTTTATTCATATCAATATACCCAAAATATTATTTCAAAATATAATTAATATAAATATTACTAATGATATATTTTATGTTTTTTCCTAGTCTTTGAAATCCAGTTTGTGTTTTACACTTATAGTACATCTCAAGTCCGACTAGCACATTTCCAGTGCTCAATAACTGCATATAACTAGTGGCTACTGTATTGGACAGCATAGAGCCTAGCTGATCTTTTTGAGCTCAAATATTTATTTTTTCCAATAGAATCTGCATCCCACAATCAGACCAATTATCTATCAGCACTATTTTCATCACAAACATGGAGAAAAGACTATGATTAATTTCATTTGAATTCAATAGAAAGACCTGATCTCTTTGTGTAATTTGATTCAAGGACATCCATAAATTCCATTCATGTATCCAACATTATTTTCAGCTTACCTAACATTATTTCAACTTATTCAATGTTATTTTCACAAGACCCCAAAGGATACCAGTTGTTCCAGTTACATTGGTTTTTTCACTATTCCATGAACATGCCTGCCTCATTCTTACTCTTAAGCCTTACCTCACACAATTCCTGTTACTTGGCTCATTTTCTCTCTTCTTAGCTCTCTAATCCCAGATCAAATTATTCTTTCTTTATGAAGCCTTTCCTCACTAGTACAGCCAGAGGGGAAAGTGCTGCTGCTACGATGTGAATATATCAGTAATTGTGTAATTAATAATATAACTAAGATATAGTTTGTTGTACTTTCTTAATGAAATAAGAAAAAGTTGATAGCATGGAAAAAAGTGGTCTTCATTAAGGACTGATTAGTATTATTATTATCATTACATTTAAAATTATTTTTAGCTAACACTTGTTTACTATATACTAAATACTATGCTAGGTGAATTATGTGCATTATCTCATTTAATTCTCACAAAATATGGAGCAGTTTCTATCACCCTTTTTGTAGATAAAACATTCGGCGTCCAGAAACATTAAATTGTCTAGAAAGAAATGAAGACAGGATTTGACACCTAACTCTGATTCCTGCTTTTAACCACAAAGTAACAGTACCTATCCAAGAAAGTATATTCCTTCTAGGAGACTAACAGAACCTTCTAAATATAAGGATTATTGCAGCTCCCTTCTCATTGGTAACCTAGACACCAACCCAGATACTTTGGTTAAGATATTGCACACTTATTGTGATAGATTATCGCAACTAAGGTCTCCTTCTAATTTTTCTGAGATTGTTACAAGGAAGCTGTGCATTTCCAAAACCTGAACTTTTTAAAAAACTTCTAAAACATTCGTTAATATGTTTAGTAAGCAATTTAGAAATATAAATACACATTTTATAATTCAGTATGCTAGTAACAGAAAATTTAAAAACTCAGCATGAAAAAATTGTGACTTGATATGTTTTGCTGTCTCCTAAATTTTCTCTCTCTATGACTAAAATAAGCCTATGAGTTAACTATAAATTACAATTTATGCTGATAAAATTCTTTCAGTAAAATTATTTTAGCCCAAGCATCCCATTTGTGAAATACATGGAGAACAAAAGAAATAGATCTATGTTATAGTAAGATAAATGATGAGATATCCTGTGGTACCTGAATAAAAACTCTTGTAAATAAACCTTTACAAATTTAGTATTGGGCTTCCCTTGTGGCGCAGTGGTTAAGAATCCGCCTGCCAATGCAGGGGACATGGGTTCAATCCCTGGTCCGGGAAGATCCCACATGCCACGGTGCAACTAAGCCCGCGTGCCGCAACTACTGAGCCTGTGCTCTGGAGCCCACGAGCCACAACTACTGAGCCCACATGCCACAACTCCTGAAGCCTGTGCGCCTAGAGCCCATGCTCCACAACAAGAGAAGCCACCGCAATGAGAAGCCCACGGGCACCGCAACGAAGTGTAGCCCCTGCTCGCGGAAACTAGAGAAAGCCCGTGCACAGCAATGAAGACCCAATGCAGCCAAAAATAAATTTAAAAAAAAAATTTAGTATTGTTCATCTCCTTTTTCCCTTTATGTCATACAAATTTGTAAGATTTTCTTCCTTTTACACAAGTTGCAGTCTTCAAATTGATACACAGAAAATTCCTTTACTCCTTCCTTCACAACAAATGGAAATGTATCAATAAATTTCAGCATTCTCTCACTTACTTTTCTTAAATGTATTCATTAAAAAAGAATATGTAGTTCCATAACACGTTTTCTGAACAAATGTCCTGTTAGGTCATTCATCTAAATTGTTTGTTGAATATGATCTCTTGATATTTGTTCCTCAGTGAACTGAAACAGCTCCTTTATCCTGTCTTCTTAGGTCTCAAAACATTTGCTCTTTTTCATCCCTTGTGTCAGAGTGTTTTGCACAAAACAGAATGCAAGAAAGCAACTTGCTGTATTCTGAAAAGGAGTTCTAATTAGTTCTGGACAGACTGGAATAATGACCTTATTTTAGACAGAGTACTCCTAATTACTAACAGCATCATGTCATTTTTCATACTTCATTTTATTATCACAATAGCCAAATTTTTGCTTTGACTCCTCATTTATCTTTTTCCTGTATTTTATTAATTTTCAGGTGAAAATTAATTTTTTATTGTATTATGATATCTTTTCTTCATTAAGAGGGAATTTACATGTTTGAAAATTGTTCCAAATTATTTACAGTTTCTGCCACCTTATATCATCTCTGGCTTTAACTAAGACTGCATTAAAATGGTAAATTCAGAAGAGGATTGAGAACTTTTATTCTCTACACTGTCTCAATTTCCTCCTATTTTTGCATCCTTTAAAGTTGTTGGCTATTTCTCCATTAATGTAAATGAAATAAATTTGTCAAATCAGTGGCAAATCTGGCATTAAATATGTGTGCAAAATGGTTTAACTACAATAATATTAGTTTAGTTTTCTAATTTATTTTCTTTACATTTTAAATCTAACTGGAAAATCCCATTCAAAGGTTTTTAGGAATATAGATGCCTATATTATGAATTGCTTGAGACTTCCTTATACATTTTGTACAACCCGTCTTAATGGAGAAAATTATTATTACTATTATTTTTGACAGAGAAAATTTAATTTAAATCAACTTCTTCACTCAGATGTAGAAATATTGCCATCTAGTTGTTGAATACCGAGTATATTGTTGAAAAACTTTTTTTTTTGAATTTTTGAATTTTATTTATTTTTTTATACAGCAGGTTCTTACTAGTTATCCATTTTATACATATTAGTGTATATATGTCAATCCCAGTCTCCCAATTCATCATATCACCACCCCCCGCCCCCCGCCACTTTCCCCTCTTGGTGTCCATACGTTTGTTCTCTACATCTGTGTCTCAACTTCTGCCCTGCAAACTGGTTCATCTGTACCATTTTTCTGGGTTCCACATACATGCGTTAATATATGATATTTGTTTTTCTGTTTCTGACTTACTTCACTCTGTATGACAATCTCTAGATTCATCCACGTCTCTACAAATGACCCGATTTCGTTCCTTCTTATGGCTGACTAATATTCCATTGTATATATGTACCACATCTTCTTAATCCATTCGTCTGCTGATGGGCATTTAGGTTGCTTTGATGACCTGGCAATTGTAAATAGTGCTGCAGTGAACATTGGGGTGCATGTGTCTTTTTGAATTATGGTTTTCTCTGGGTATATGCCCAGTAGTGGGATTGCTGGATCATATGGTAGTTCTATTTTTAGTTTTTTAAGGAATCTCTGTACTGTTCTCCATAGTGGCTGTATCAATTTACATTTCCACCAACAGTGCAAGAGGGTTCCCTTTTCTCCATACCCTCTCCAGCATTTGTTGTTTGTAGATTTTCTGATGATGCCCATTCTAACTGGTGTGAGGTGATACCTCATTGTAGTTTTGATTTGCATTTCTCTAATAGCTAGTGATGTTAAGCAGCTTTTCATGTGCTTCTTGGCCATCTGTATATCTTCTTTGGAGAAATGTCTATTTAGGTCTTCGGCCCATTTTTGGATTGGGTTGTTATTTTTTTAATATTGAGCTGCATGAGCTGTTTATATATTTTGGAGCTTAATCCTCTGTCCGTTGATTTGTATGCAAATATTTTCTCCCATTCTGAGGGTTGTCCTTTCATGTTGTTTATGGTTTCCTTTGCTGTGCAACAGCTTTTAAGTTTCATTAGGTCCCATTTGTTTATTTTTGTTTTTATTTCCATTATTCTAGGAGATGGATCAAAAAAGATCTTGCTGTGATTTATGTCAAAGAGTGTTCTTCCTATGTTTTCCTCTAAGAGTTTTATAGTGTCCGGTCTTACATTTAGGTCTCTAATACATTTTGAGTTTATTTTTGTGTATGGTGTCAGGGAGCATTCTAATTTCATTCTTTTACATGTAGCTGTCCAGTTTTCCCAGCACCACTTATTGAAGAGACTGTCTTTTCTCCATTGTATATCCTTGCCTCCTTTGTCATAGATTAGTTGACCATAGGTGCATAGGTTTATTTCTGGGTTTTCTATCCTGTTCCATTGATCTCTATTTCTGTTTTTGTGCCAGTACCATATTGTCTTGATTACTGTAGCTTTGTAGTATAGTCTGAAGTCAGTTAGTCTGATTCCTCCAGCTCCGTTTTTTCCCCTCAAGACTGCTTTGGCTATTCGGGGTCTTTTGTGTCTCCATACAAATTTTAAGATTTTTTCTTCTAGTTCTGTAAAGAAATGCCATTGGTGATTTGATAGGGATTGCATTAGAATCTGTAGATTGCTTTGGGTAGTATAGTCATTTTCACAGTATTGATTCTTCCAATCCAAGAACATGGTATATCTCTCCATCTGTTTGTATCATCTTCAATTTCTTTCGTTAGTGTCGTATAGTTTTCTGCATATAGGTCTTTTGTCTCCCTAGGTAGGTTTATTCCTAGGTATTTTATTCTTTCTGTAGCAATGGTAAATGGGAGTGCTTCCTTAATTTCTCTTTCAGATTTTTCATCATTAGTGTATAGGAATGCAAGAGATTTCTGTGCATTAATTTTGTATGCTGCAACTTTACCAAATTCATTGATTAGCTCTAGTAGTTTTACGGTGGCATCTTTAGGTTTCTCTATGTATAGTATCATGTCACCTGCAAACAGTGACAGTTTTACTTCTTCTTTTCCAATTTGTATTCCTTTTATTTCTTTTTCTTCTCTGATTGCCGTGGCTAGGGCTTCCAAAACTATGTTGAATAATAGTGGTGAGAGTGGACATCCTTGTCTTCTTCCTGATCTTAGAAGAAATGGTTTCAGTTTTTCACCATTGAGAATGATGTTTGCTGTGGGTTTGTCATATATGGCCTTTATTATGTTGAGGTAGGTTCCCTCTGTGCCCACTTTCTGTAGAGTTTTTATCATAAATGGGTGTTGAATTTTGTCAAAAGCTTTTTCTGCATCTATTGAGATGATCATATGGTTTTTTTTCTTCAATTTGTTAATATGGTGTATCACAGTGATTGATTTGAGTATACTGAAGAATCCTTGTATCCCTGGGATAAATCCACTTGATCATGGCGTATGATCCTTTTAATGTGTTGCTGGATTCTGTTTGCTAGTATTTTGTTGAGGATTTTTGCGTCTGTATTCATCAGTGATATTGGTCTGTAATTTTCTTTACTTGTAGTATCTTTGTCTGGTTTTGGTATCAGGATGATTGTGGCCTCATAGAATGAGTTTGGGAGTGTTACTTTCTCTGCAATTTTTTGGAAGAGTTTGAGAAGGGTGGGTGTTAGCTCTTCTCTAAATGTTTGATAGAATTCACCTGTGAAGTCATCTGGTCCTGGACTTTTGTTTCTTGGAAGATCTTTAATCACAGTTTCAATTTCATTACTTGTGATTGGTCTGTTCATATTTTCTGTTTATTCCTCATTCAGTCTTGGAATGTTATACCTTTCTACGAATTTGCCCATTTCTTCCAGGTTGTCCATTTTATTGGCATTTAGTTGCTTGTAGTAGTCTCTAATGATCCTTTGTATTTCTTCAGTGTCATTTGTTCTCCTTTTCATTTCTAATTCTGTTGATTTGAGTCTTCTCCCTTTTTTTCTCGATGAGTCTGGCTAATGGTTTATGAGTTTTGTTTGTCTTCTCAAAGAACCAGCTTTTAAAATTTTTTTTAATTTTTTTATTTTTTTTAACATGTTTATTGGAGTATAATTGCTTTACAATGGTGTGTTAGTTTCTGCTTTGTAACAAAGTGAATCAGTTATACATATACATATGTTCCCATATCTCTTCCCTCTTGCATCTCCCTCCCTCCCACCCTCCCCATCCCACCCCTCCAGGTGGTCACAAAGCACGGAGCTGATCTCCCTGTGCTATGCGGTTGCCTCCCACCAGCTATCTATTTTACGTTTGGTAGTGTATATATGTCCATGCCACTCTTTAACTTTGTCCCAGCTTACCCTTCCCCCTCCCCATATCCTCAAGTCCATTCTCTAGTAGGTCTGTGTCTTTTTTCCCGTCTTGCCACTAGGTTCTTCATGACCTTTTGTTTTTTTTTTTCCTTAGATTCCATATATATGTGTTAGCATATTGTATTTGTTTTTCTCTTTCTGATTTACTTAACTCTGTATGACAGACTCTAACTCCATCCAACTCATTACAAATAACTCAATTTCGTTTCTTTTTATGGCTGAGTAATATTCCATTGTATATATGTGCCACATCTTCTTTATCCATTCATCTGATGATGGACACGTAGGTTGCTTCCATGTCCTGGCTATTGTAAATAGAGCTGCAATGAACATTTTGGTACATGACTCTTTTTGAATTATGGTTTTCTCAGGGTATATGCCCAGTAGTGGGATTGCTGGGTCGTATGGTAGTTCTATTTTTAGTTTTTTAAGAAACCACCATACTGAAGAACCAGCTTTTAGTTTTATTGATCTTTGCTATTGTTTCCTTCATTTCTTTTTCATTTATTTCTGATCTGATCGTTATGATTTCTTTCCTTCTGCTAACTTTGGGTTTTTTTTGTTCTTTCTCTAATTGCTCTAGGTGTAAGGTTAAGTTGTTTATTTGAGCTGTTTCTCGTTTCTTGAGGTAGAATTGTATTGCTATAAACTTCCTCTTAGAACTGCTTTTGCTGCATCCCGTAGGTTTTGGACCATTGTGTTTTCATTGTCATTTGTTTCTTCATATTTTTTGATTTCCTCTTTGGTTTCTTCAGTGATCTCTTGGTTATTTAGTAGCGTATTGTTTAGCCTCCATGTGTTTGTATTTTTACATTTTTTTATCCTGTAATTGATATCTAGTCTCATAGCGTTGTGGTCGGAAAAGATACTTGATACGGTTTCAATAGTCTTATGTTTACCAAGGCTTGATTTGTGACTCAAGATATGATCTATCCTGGAGAATGTTCCATGAACACTTGAGAAGAAAGTGTATTCTATTGTTTTTGGATGGAATGTCCTTTAAATATCAATTAAGTCCATCTTGTTAAATGTATCATTTAAATCTTGTGTTTCCTTATTTATTTTCATTTTGGATGATCTGTCCATTGCTGAATGTGGGGTGTTAAATTCCCCTACTATGATTGAGTTATTGTCGATTTCCCCTTTTATGGCTGTTAGCATTTTCCTTATGTATTGAGGTGCTCCTATGTTGGGTGCATAAATATTTACAATTGTTATATCTTCTTCTTGGATTTATCCCTTGATCATTATGTAGTGTCCTTCTTTGTCTCTTGTAATAGTATTTATTTTAAAGTCTATTTTGTCTGATATGAGAATTGCTACTCCAGCTTTCTTTTGATTTCCATTTGCATGGAATATCTTTTTCCATCCTCTCACTTTCAGTCTGTATGTGTCCCTAGGTCTGAAGTGGGTCTCTTGTAGACAGCATATATATGGGTCGTATTTTTGTATCCATTCAGCGAGCCTGTGTCTTTTGGTTGGAGCATTTAATCCATTCACGTTTAAGGTAATAATCGATATGTATGTTCCTATGACCATTTTCTTAATTGTTTTGGGTTTGTTTTTGTAGGTCCTTTTCTTCTCTTGTGTTTCCCACTTAGAGAAGTTCCTTTAACATTTGTTGTAGAGCTGGTTTTGTGGTGCTGAATTCTATTAGCTTTTGTTTGTCTGTAAAGCTTTTGATTTCTCCATCAAATCTGAATGAGATCCTTGTGGGGTAGAGTAATCTTGGTTGTAGGTTCTTCCCTTTCATCACTTTAAATATGTCATGCCACTCCCTTCTGGCTTGTAGAGTTTCTGCTGGGAAATAAGCTGTTAAGTTTGTGGGAGTTCCCTGTGTATTACCTGTCGTTTTTTCCCTGCTGCTTTCAGTAATTTTTCTTTGTCTTTAAATTTTGCCAATTTGATTACTGTGTGTCTCGGTGTGTTTCTCCTTGGGATTATATTGTATGGGACTCTTTGTGCTTCCTGGACTTGGGTGGCTATTTCCTTTCCCATGTTAGGGAAGTTTTCGACTCTAATCTCTTCAAATATTTTCTCGGGTCCTTTCTCTCTCTCTTCTCCTTCTGGGACCCCTATAATGCGAATGTTGTTGCATTTAATGTTGTCCCAGATGTCTCTTAGGCTGTCTTCATTTCTTTTCATTCTTTTTTCTTTATTCTGTTCCAGAGCAGTGAATTCCACCATTCTGTCTTTCAGGTCACTTTTCCGTTCTTCTGCCTCAGTTATTCTGCTGTTGATTCCTTGTAGTGTATTTTTCATTTCAGTTGTTATATTGCTCATCTCTGTTTGTTTGTTCTTTAATTCTTCTAGGACTTTGTTAAACATTTCTTTCATCTTCTCGATCTTTGCCTCCATTCTTTTTCTGAGGTCCTGGATCATGTTCACTATCATTATTCTGAATTCTTTTTCTGGAAGGTTGCCTATCTCCACTTCATTTAGTTGTTTTTCTGCAGTTTTATCTTGTTCCTTCATCTGGTACATAGCCCTCTGCCTTTTCATCTTGTCTGTCTTTCTGTGAATGTGGTTTTGTTCCACAGGCTGCAGGATTGTAGTTCTTCTTGCTTATGCTGTCTGCCCACTGGTGGATGACGCTATCTAAGTGGTTTGTGCAGGTTTCCTTATGGGAGGGGCTCGTGGTGGGTAGAGCTGGGTGTTGCTCTGGTGGGCAGAGCTCAGTAAAACTTTAATCCCCTTGTCTGCTGATGGGTGGGGCTGGGTTCCCTCCCTGCTGGTTGTTTGGCCTGAGGTGACCCAACACTGGAGTCTAACTGGGCTCTTGGGTGGGGCTGATGGTGGACTCTGGGAGAGCTCACACCAAGGAGCACTTCCCAGAACTTCTGCTGCCAGTGTCCTTGTCCTCATGGTGAGACACAGCCCTCCCCCCCGCCCCGCCTCTGCAGGAGACTCTCCAACACTAGCAGGTAGGTCTGGTTCAGTCTCCTATGAGGTCCCTGCTCCTTCCCCTGGGTCCCGATGCACATACTACTTTGTATGTGCCCTTCAAGAGTGGAGTCTCTGTTTCCCCCAGTGCTGTTGATGTCCTGCAATGAAATCCCACTAGCCTTCAAAGTCTGATTCTCTAAGAATTCATCCTTCCGTTGCCGGACCCCCAAGTTCGGAAGCCTGATGTCAGGCTCAGAACCTTCACTCCACTGGGTGGACTTCTGTGGTATAAGTGTTCTCCAGTTTTTGAGTCACCCACCCAGCAGTTATGGGGTCTGATTTTATTGTGATTGTGCCCCTCCTACCATCTCATTGTGGCTTCTTCTCTGTCTTTGAATGTGGGGTATCTTTTTTGGTGAGTTCCAGTGTCTTCCTGTCAGTGATTGTTCAGCAGTTAGTTGTGATTCTGGTGCTCTCACAAGAGGGAGTGAGAGCACATCCTTCTACTCCGCCATCTTGAACCAATCTTGTTGCAACATTCTTGACAATCAGAGAAATTATTTAGTAAGGTCTCTTAACATTTTTTAAAAAAATAAATTTATTTATTTATTTATTTGCAGCTGCATTGGGTTTTTATTGCTGTGTGCAGGCTTTCTCTAGTTGCGGCGAGCAGGGGCTACTCTTTGTCACGGTGCGCGGGCTTCTCATAGTGGTGGCTTCTCTTGTTGCAGAGTGCGGGCTCTAGGCACACGGGCTTCAGTAGTTGTGGTTTGCGTGCTCTAGAGCACAGGCTCAGTAGTTGTGGTGCGCAGGCTTAGTTGCTCCACGGCCCGTTGATCTTCCTGGACCAGGGATTGAACCTGTGTCCCCTGCACTGGCGAGTGGATTCTTAACCACTGTGCCACCAGGGAAGTTCAAGGTCTCTTAAACTTTGATTTCTAAAACATGTTAAATTCTTGCTATTTAATTTTTAACCAGAGACAGTCACTTAATTTAAGCCATATCAAATATATAATTTTTACTGAACATAGATTTATCATCAACGTATTGTTGTTGTTTTTGAAAACCTGCAGAAAGGAACTTAAAAGTTGAGTTTATCTAAAGGAAAACAAAGGCTTTCATGATCATATTGAAATTTATTATCTTTCTAATTGAATTGCTTGGAAAATGTTGTTTTGTGCTTACTAGCTTAACCTCTGAAGTTCATGTTATGCCCTTAATGGAATCTCCCCACCTATTTTACAAAAATAAATTCTTACTTGGCTAGAAAAACCCAACTTTTGAAATTCCTGTTTCCTGATCTGAAGTAATAAAGTGTTGAAATATACCAGGGCCTACAGAGTAAACTGCAAAGAAACTGTTAGGTACTTCTTTATTTAGCATAATTAGAATTTGGCATGCGTTATGTTTCGTAAGAGTTTCTACTAGATTAAAAATACATGAGTTATGAGCCTTCAAAAAATAATCTAAAAATCTATATTTAAAGCTCAAGATTTTTCTAAGATAACCATATGTGTGTATATATGTGTATATATATTTTATTATTATTAATTTTCAGGTGAAAATTATGTGTGTGTATACATATATCTCAAAGTCTAATATTTCATCATAATTTATGTATTTGTGTCTTAATATAAATTCCTAATGGACAATGTCAGAAAGTTAACTTAGAATTACAGTTTTCTGAAAGTAGGAATTAAAAATAATAACGTGTCAGAAATTGATAAACACTATGTTAGATAAATAAACATCAGTAGATTTTAATGATAAACTCTTCTCCGAGGCTGCTTAATTCTGTTAAACCATCCTGCTGAGATTGTGATGCAAGGGTTTTATTTTTGACATAAGCTATTATTGTAAAAAGAATAGGGAAATGTAAAGATGCTTAAAGCTATTATATTTGATCAAATGTAAAATGCTTTTGATTTTAAGTCTCACTATTAATTTATGTACTTCCACGTCAGAAAAAGCATTGCCAGATAAACTATGACATACCTTAGGTTGAAAGACTCATCCCAGTTTTGAGTTGTTAAAATGTGAAAAAAATGTCATTGTAAAATTGATGAGATAGTGGTTTTATATAATCTCCTAATCTAAATTTTGAGACTTGCCCCTTAAAATAGTTTGACTTTTTGATTAAAGCTTGACTTAACAGAAATGAATGCATGGTGACATAAGAAATCACTTTAATTTTTTTAAACCTAAATTTTGATTTGCTTGGTAATTTTAAAGTAAGGGAAAGTTTAATGCCCTTAAAAGTTTAAGTGCCCTTAGAAGAAGTAGGTAGTCAATGATGATTGATCATTCTGAGTGAGAAACCTACACTAAAGTCATTAGGAACAAAGTTGGGACAGACTTAAGAGTATATATTTTAAAAGTTAGTTCAGAGGAAGAAGAGGAAAAGGCACTCTAGATGGTTGGAGGATAGCTAAAAGAAAATGGTATCTTGATTGGTTTATCAGTGCTCAGTGGGAGTAACAGAGAGATGTTAAGGAGGTATTAGCAGCCATATTCTTTGTGCCACAGGCAAATTAAAAGTCACTGATCTAAAATCAAGAGGGCCCTGAACTAGTTTGTGGATGGAGAAAGTGAAAGAGACAAATATTTTGAACAGCTGAAACAAATGGCATGCTACTTAATTGGGATATGAGTTTTTGTATCTTAAATCTTTTAGCTGAAGTATTTTTAAGGTATTGGTAGGAAAAGTGGCTAATCAGTTGATTTACTGTTGTTGTCTAAATACATATGTTGATATTACTAGGTAGGTTTTAGAAGAAAAGCCTCATTTTATCTAAAGCATAATACCAACTTATCAAATATTATATCCTTGTTTTTTCTCAGTTATCTATTGACAGTTAGGTTAAGAAACATTTCTCTCCACAGGTACACACTGAGCTCTCACCATAAATTGACCCTGCAGAACATTCATCAGGGACTTACAGCTTCCAGAACTGTGAGAAATAAATTTCTGTTGTTTAAGCTACTCAGTCAATGGTATTTCGTCATGGCAGCCTGAGCAGACTAATACAGTAGATAAGTTTGGACAATTCTTTTGTGATCTCTGAACCTCAGTTTCTCATCTCCTGGATATCTATTTCATGGAGTTTTTGTGAGGATTAAATGAGATGTGTGTATAATATTTAGCAGAGTGTCTGATCCATAGCATGCACTCAGCAACTGATATCTATTAATACTTACTGATATGTTAATATAGTAGATGGAAATTTAGAGAGTATTGCATTCATCTAGGTCATAACAGTTTGTTTAGTAATAGAGTTTGGTCTAATGATTATAGCCCCTGACTCCCATTATTACTTCCCTGGATTTTTCACACAATCATACTCCCTCTGTGTGATCTGTGGATATATTTTTGAAATGCTTAATTTTGGAGATGAGGTATGTTATTATAAAAAGTATAGTTTTAGGAGCTACAAAAACCTGGCTTTAAATCCAAGCTGTGACATCTAGGGGTTATATGACCTTGGGAAAGTTATTTAGTGTCTCATTTTTCCATTTGTAAAAGAATCTCAGTTTTCTCATCTGTGAAAGAGAGAAAAGAATCTACCTTAAGTTTGTTGAACACACAAATATGCATATAAATATAGACATATAGATGTAGGCATAAATATTGTTATAAAGAGGGCTAGTAGAGTAAATGTCTAATACATAAGATATTCAATAAATGATATCTAATCATATTAGATTTAGGGTGGTATTTTCATTGAATAATATTTTTCATTTTTTAAACATGATACAATTAAGAACAGTTTAATTTGAATAAAGTTTTAAATAATTATGTTTATATCAAAGAGCCATACTAGGTATTTAATACTTTTTAAAAAATTTCCAAAATACACAATTATTAAAACGTAGGCTTTCAAAATTGAGTTTTGGTCTTCCCTGGTGGCGCAGTGGTTAAGAATCTGCCTGCCAGTGCAGGGGACATGGGTTCGAACCCTGATCCAGGAAGATCCCACATGCCACGGAGCAACTAAACCCGTGCACCACAGCTACTGAGCCTGCGCTCTAGAGCCCGCGAGCCACAACTATTTAGCCCGTGTGCCGCAACTACTGAAGCCCGCGCGCCTAGAGCCTGTGCTCCGCAACAAGAGAAGCCACCACAATGAGAAGCCCACACACTGCAACGAAGAGTAGCCCTCGCTCGCCGCAACTAGAGGAAGCCTGCACGCAGCAACAAAGACCCAGCGCAGCCAAAAATAAATAAACTAAAAAAAAAACAAAGACCCTGTCTTAAAAAAAAAAAAAATTGACAGTTTCACATATATGAATATCTTAGAGAGTTTCCTGAAACTATTCAAAAATTATCCCAAACCCAGATTTAGAATTTTTGGTTAGGTACGCTTATGTCTAGGTGCTGGTATACTATTATTTTATCAGTGAAGAACCACAGATATCTTTTGGAAAAATTAGAATAGCATTCACTAAGGAGTTTGTTGATATATATCAAGCACATTTCTTTTTCAAGTATTTTATTCATAATGTAATTTCTTAAGAACGGGATGCTTATTCTGGAGAGCTTTTGTCTTAGAGTGGACTGCCTGAAAATTGGATCTGAGATGGAGAGTTGCATGTGCAAGATTTACTGAGGAGTGCTATTGGAAGTGAGGAAGGCAGGCATGGGCAAGGGAAGCTTATTTGCAATGTGGTTGCAACTGAGGCCTGATAGGATCCAATGGGGGCTGGAGCTGGAGTGTCCTTGAACCGCATTGGCCCTTCAGATTTGTTGCAAACTGATGCAAGGGGCTTGACCTTTATACGTTAATGTCATGGCCCTCACTGCCGGGCTCCTTATGGGAGAGGGCTTGAACTTGAGTGAGACAGTTCCTTGTGTCCAAGGGCTGTGAGTGTCAGCAGGGGACATTATTAGCTGGGCCTGATCCTGAAGTGGGATCTGCATGGACTGTCACAGTATCCACTGTAGTTTGTCTCTTGCATATTTCTTAGTTGAAACAATTATTTTAAGTCATGTCATCAAGCCTTGTTCCTGAACTAATAACCATTGCCTCACAAAGAAAAAAAATGTGAATTTGAGGGATGGGAAGGTGGTGGTGGGAACAACAAAGGAAATAATCATACTTCTGAGATATATTTCACACAAATATATTTTATAATTAAAAAGGAGGGCTGTTCCCAAAGGTGTAAAAAGTGGCAAGCCAATTTGTTTCCATATGTAATGTTTTTCTACAAGGCATAGCCCTTGCTTAAGTATGCACATCTAAGTCCAATGAATTGTATTGATATATTCATACCACCCTTTGATGTATCTCACACATAGCAGCCATGGCTATTTGTTTTTCACATATTGTGTCTGAGTATTTGCATACTTATTTTTAGAATCATGGGGCCACCCAAAACCAGCATTTGAATGAGCTTCCAGATTATCTTCCAAATGTTATCAAAATACTTTCACTAACATAGTGTTGAGTTTTTCAGCATGTTCCATTTTCTTGATAAATCCATCATAATGTCATCAAAACTCGAAATCTAAGCCGCCTTTATTTTGAATCCATTCCTAATTGCCTATCCATAAATGGCCATATCAAGAACAATTGATCTCTTTTACTCATTTTAGAGATACTTATCTTAGAGAAAATTTTATCCATGCTTTTTGTCCACTCATTGGAGAAATATCAAGTGTGTACCTTTTATGAGTACTTAACGAAGTGTGCTGGTCAAAGGTGACACGTCCCAGGCTGTCTTTCTGGAACTTATCATTTGTGAGGAGGTTTGTAATCTTCTACTCCAAGGACTCGGACATTCATTCACCTGTAACTTGTTGGTGTCCTTTGAAGACTCCTTACTCTTGCTCTCATTGAATCTTATAAGAATATTCACATTTTTCTTAAAGTTAGGAGCGAGCTCTAGGGCTTACTATGTTTTGAGATTTGCCCAATAACATATATGGTACCAGAACCCAAGATTCCTAATTCTAATTTTCATGATTCCTGCCCCCCCTTGGGTTTTCCATAAAAACTCACTACCTCCAGTTATTCCTGAAGAGAGTTTATCAAGAGAGGTCATGAATTCAGGGCCTATTGGCCAGATCCTACTCACAGATATACTTTGTTTGGCCTACATATTGTCTTAACATTTTGGAGTTAATTGTGTGCACAGATGGATGAAACTGTAGCTATTGCTCTCTTTAGATGGAGTTTATACTCTTCTTTTGTCCATGGTCCTCACCATCACCAATCTACCTTGCTCACTTGGCAGAGAGACTGATTCTGTTTTCGTATATTTCTAGCTTCACTTATTTATGAAACCATCCTTGAAGTCTATTAGCAACTGATCTTGTGACCCTGATATATCTCTGATGCAAAACTATTAGAAATCTGGCTTTTTATTTTTTTTAATGTATTTCAGTTTTATTTTTATTAAACAGAAGACATTGGGTCAGGTTTTATTTTTGTTTTTAATTTTTAAAATTTTGGGGTCAGGTTTTTTGAGGTATAATATACATACTGTAAAATTCACCCTTTAAATCACTGTTTTATGAGTTTTGATAAATGCATACAATTGTAAAACAACCACCATAATCAAGAAATAAAACAGTTCCATCACATCAAAATATTCTCTCATGGCCCTTTTTTTTTTTGAAGCTAATCCCTCCCCATATGATGAGACCCTGGTAATCACTGATCTATTTTTTTTCCCCTATAATTTTGTGTTTTCCAGATTTCATATAAATAGAATCATATGGGACCTTTTGAGCTTACTGAGTTTCACTTTTTTCACTTAGCATGATGCATTTGAGATTCATTCATGCTGTTGTATCACTAGTTTTGTTTTTTCTCAGTACTTAGTAGCATTCAATTATGTGGACACACCACTTTGCTTATACATTTACCAGGTGATAAACATTTGAATTGTTTTCACGTTTTGGTGTTTTGAATAAAGTTACTATAAATGTTCATATATAGCTTTTGTGTGCACTTAGGTAGAAATCTGGCTTTTTAAATTGAAGTATTTTCCTCATTTCAAATATAATAATATATGCTCCTTATAAAAAATAAAGTGAAAAATATAAAAATTGCTTGCAAATTACTTATAATCTAAACTAAATTATCTTGGCATCCAAGGCTCACATATGTAATATAATCAGAGAAGATTATAAAATATTGTTTCTATCAGCTAGATCTCTTATATTGCAAGTAACAGAAAACTTAAACAATGAAGAATGCTTAATGGTTCATGTCACCAAAAAGTCCAGAAGTAGGACAGGTTTCACATAAGCCTCAATCTGGTTTGCTCATCTGTAAAAAGAAAAGAGATAGTAACTATATTAGTTTCCTGGGGCTGCTATCATATATTACCACAAACTTGGTGCCTTAAAACAATAGGAATTTATTCTCTCACAATTCTGGAAACCAGAAGTCTGAAATCAGTAACACGGGTTTGAAATCAAGGCTCTAGAGGCTCTTGAAAAGAATCCATTCCTTGCCTCTTCTAGCTTCTAGTGGCTGCTGGCATGTTTTGGCTTGTGGCCAATCTCTGCCTCTGTCTTCACATTGCCTTTTCTTCTCTGTGTGTCAAATCTCCCTCTGCCTCTCTTATAAGGACACTTGTGACTGCATGTGGGCCCACCCAGATAATCCAAGATCATCTCCCTCTCTGGGGACCCTTAATCTAATCACATCTGCAAAGACCCTTTTTCCTTAAAACATTTACAGGTCCCATGGATTAGGTCCTGATATCTGGGTGCCATTATTCAGTCCACTACAATAACTTACTCATTATTATGAAGATTAATTAATTAATACGTGTAAGTGTTGAGAAATGAGCTATTAAATATTGAGTACAGTCACTGTTTTATAATCATTCTTTTTTGGCCATAGAACTGCTGCATGGCTTACTGTGGTGGTATAGACAGATTCTTACACCCTTGGCAACAAGGTCCTGCATAGGCCCAGCTGGCATAGATACAGCAGGAGTGAGCAAAGGTTCACCTTATTAAGTAGCATGCATGTAAGCCTGTTGCCAACCATTCTCCTTAATTTATGGATACTTATTCTCCACAGAATTTGTCACCTCATACTTTGTAGTTCAATTTTTAACCGTTTAACATTTATGAATATTGGTACTGAGTATTATGAGGGAAGGCCTGACATTTACCTGTGCTAATATTTATATTGATTTTATATTTATTCAATTGATTTAAGATGTATTTATTTTGTAATACCATACTATTCATTTATGTAGCTGCTAAATCTTAGGTGGATTATTGATTACATGGGATATAGTATTTATTTAGTTTTCTGGGGTTATACATCATTTAGTCATGTCTATAGTAATTGAGTAGTGAAGTAAATAATTGAGTGTTTATGATGCAATGCTAAGTTTTCTCCACTTGGTGGCTACTGTGATTAAAGTTCTGATAAATTTTATTTTGAGAACTTTATTTTAAATTAAGATTTAATTATCAGAACTATGTTGTACTTCTTTACTGTTTATTCCTGTTAATTTTTTCCTGCACATATTATTGCTATTGGTGTTAGAAGCTTATATCACGTTCTTGGAACCACATTTTAGGGAACTTTTTGGAATTTTGGCTTTTAAAATATTAGAATAGTATTTTTTTCCCCCATGTAATTTGACAGTTGAATCAAATTAAATTGCTGAAAGTAGCTAATTTATAGTTTTGCTTTTGAATAATTTAAGAATTTTCAAATTTAATTTTGTGAGCAAAAAAATATTCTACCTAATATTTTAACTTGGAAAGTGTATGAAAACGTTATTTGAGTGCCCTGGAACTTATAATATTAACTCTCTTGCTTGCTTCCTTTGAATAAGTGGATACTTACTTGGGAGCAAAAAATAATTTTGTAGAATAAACTCTGAAGGAAAAGCATTATGTTAATCTGATGGAAAGTCAATTCCTTTCTCAATCTAGCTCTAAAAAAGGAGATTAGATACTACATCTTAAACCTTTTCCCATACATTATCATTATGTGTATTATTATCAGTATGTGACACATTTTTCTGCTCTGTGGTATATTTTTCTATAGTCACATATTACTCTAAGTTAAAAAAAGTTTAATTTTTTAATTGCTAAGCTTAAACAGCTTTCTTTTTCTAGGAATACATATTGTGACTGTTACAAAGATATAGGATTTATTCTCAATATCAATATTTATTTTTTATCTGAAATTCACCTAAGTTACTAACAATAAAAATAATTAAAACAAAGGCTCTGTCTCCAGTGAACTCAAAAATAAGAGAAATAAATTTATTTTTATATAATTAAGATTTCTTTTTTAAAAATTAGCTGGAAAATTCAGCATCTACTCAGTTTTTTTTTCCGTAAACAACTTAATGGCATAAAAATTTTGTAAAAATGTATTATTATTAGACGAGTCAAACACAGACAGAAGTACCAGCTGCAATTTAAAATTTCACTAATCCTAACTTGAAGTACATATAATTCACTTTTTACCTTGCATATTTTATAACAAAAGTCTCTTACTGTACCTTAAAGGGGATGGCATGCATATTTCAAAAGTTTGAAAATTTTATCTTAGTGAATTTCATTCAATTGTTGGATTGGGTTATGTAGATTTAAACTTTTTAAGTGAACTAAGTTTGTATAAACAATTTGAGTGAACAATGCTAAAATGATTATTCTCATACATGTTTCCTTGTATCTTCTGTGACAGTTTTCCTAGTTTGTAAACCTATAATTAAAATTCATGAGTTGTAGGTGATGAGCATTTCTAACTTTACTAGTCGATACCAAATTTCTCTCCAAAGTAGTTTTTAACAATTTATACTACCAGCAGACTGTGGATGTTCCTGATGCTTTACATCCTCACCAGCATTTGTTGTTGAGAGATATTTAAATTTTGTTGTTGTTGTTGCCAATCTGATGAGTTATTTTCTTTTGTGTTCCTCTGACTACTAGTGACTATGATCATGTTTTCTTTTGTTTCTTGGACAAAAGAAAAAGTATTGCATGTTTCTTCTGTGAATTGTCTGTCTACATTATTTGCTCATTTTCCCATAGGATTGTTTATTATGTTGATTTGTGGGAGTACTTTAAGTATCCTGCCTGCTAATTATGTAAATGTTTTGTGCATTTTAAATGGTTTCTCTCTCAGCAGGTGGGCTTGTTTTTTGTTTTAACCTTTTCATAACATCAGTTTATGAATTAGAGTTCATAATTCTAATGAACTTAAAAGTATCAAGCATTTCCCTTTGGTTGTTTGTGCTTATTTAGTATCTTGTGTAAGAAATCCTTTCTATAAGGGTAAAAAAATTATAGATTTTTTTCCCAAATAGTAAGTCTGTTTCCCCAGATGCATTTATTGGGTAGTGAATCCTTTCTGTCATTGCTTTTTTTTTTTTTTTATTGAAGTATAGTTGATTTACAATGTTGTGTTAATTTTTGGTATACAGCAAAGTGAATCAGTTATACATATAAATATCACATATATTTCATATATATAATTATACATATGAAAAAGAATATATGTAAATTCTTTTTCATTGTAAGTTATTACAAGATATTGAATACAGTACCCTGTGCTATACAGAAGGACCTTGTTGTTTATCTATTTTATATATATTAGTTTGTATCTGCTAATCCCAAACTCCTAATTTATCCCTCCCCCACTTTCCCCTTTGGTAACCGTAAGTTTGTTTTCTATGTTTGTGGGTCTATTTTTGTTTTGTAAATAAGTTCATTTGTATATTTAGATTCCACATATAAATGATATCATATGGTATTCATCTTTGTCTGACTTACTTCACTTAGCTTGATAGTCTATAGGTCTATCCATGTTGCTGCAAATGGCATTATTTCATTCTTTTGTATGGCTGAGTAGTATTCCATTGTATGTATACAACCTCAGTCATATTTAAGTATGTATGAGTATGCATATAATAACTATGTATGAGTTTATTTCTGGACTTTTTATTCTATATCATTGGTTTATTATTCTATCCCTGACCAATGCAGCACTTTATGTCTTTGTGACCATAAAGCTTTGATTTCTGGAGGTCGACCTCCCGTCTTGTTCTTAAAAAATAGATTTATTTTTGGCCATTTCAAATCTTCCACATAAATTAAAAATTTTTTTCCCGAAGAATTATTGTATTTTTATTGAAATTGTATTAAACTTATATTTATTTACAGAGCAATTGGCATCTTTATGATACTGTTTCAATCCATGAGCATAGTATATTCCTCCATTTATCTGAGTTACATTTTTCAATAGTATTTCATAATTTTCTCCATGGTGTTCTCACAAACTTTTTGTTTGGTCTGTTGTTAGGTACCTCATAGTTTTTGTTGCTATAGTGAATTAGATATTTTTTCCCTATTACTACTGTTATTTCTATTTTTTGACTAGAATATAAGCTTCAAGAAGGCAGATATTTTTGCCTCTTTTGCTCAGTCTTGTATCCCAGTACCTAGAATAGACCCTAATACATAGTGTGCTCTAAAAATGTGTTGAAAAGACTAACATCATTTTCTAATGCACTATTTCTGCTTCATACTGTGTCTAATGACTTTTGCACCAACTTGGATGAACCCACGTTGTAGTTATAACACTTTATCCACTGATTCTCTTGAGTTTAATATGGAAAAAATGAAAACATCTGAAGAAAACCAGCGTATTTTGTTATTTATTTACTATTATTTATTAAAATTTAGGTATTTTATTATTTATTAAAGAGTTGCTCATAGTTATGAAATATAGCTATATATATATTTATACATGTAATTTAAAAATATTCATGTGTATAAATTCACTTTCAGAGTGAGATAATACTGTAGTAGGTTTTTAAAAATTCTACTTTAATGCTATGAAAATTACCTTAAATTATACAGTATTTTGTTAAAACAAAATAGATTTCTGACTTTAAAGTTCTAATCTCGTTGTATAAAATGACTAAATAAAGTGAACATTAGATAGGAATAACTTATTTCGACACATTAACTCTGTCCTCTGTATATTATAAACATTTTTGATTGATTTTATGGTAAATCTAGTTTATAAATTCTGTTCTTTGTTTGAAAGCTTTTATTGGGTTATTTTCACCCTACTTTCTGGCTACTCATACAAACAAAATTTTAAAAGTAGCTGTTTCTATCTTTTTTTTCTTCTAATCTTATTTACTCATTTTGCTTTATGGTACCTCTAATATCTGAATCTGTGCACCCCACTTTTGTCATACTACCTCCAGTTGGATTTGACCACTGGGAGTCCAGTCGCTGCTTTTTTCTCTTCCAGGCCTTGGGCACTATTCACACAGAACATGACGTGAATGATGCCACAGTAGTTGTGGAACAGAGGCTTCTTGTTGATCCTCATAGAAAGCAGTTTCAACACTTTTGCAATTTCTTGTGGCCTTCACCTTCACGTATCTAAAGAGTATGTTTGTACCTCTATTTCTTGATGTTTCAGACTTAATTATTATCTAATCCCCTTATGGAAGATGAGGATTTAACTCAAACAAAATTCCCCCCAATGTAATTCTATCACAAATTTTGGTTTATTCAATATTGAGGGATTATATTAATATGATTAGTAATTATTGTTCAGAGCTCAGATAGAAATTGATTACATTCCCCTTCTTATACAGATTTCAACTTATCCTGGAAGCAACAGCAACCTCATTTTGGGGGGAATATTTCTAGATATTTATCACTAGCTCTCCTGTAAACTCTCCAAAAAACCCTAAAATTCTCCTCAGTAGGTCAAAACACCTGGAAATTTATCAGTACCATGCTTTTTCCTTTGCCTCCTGGCAATGTCTTTCTTCTTGCTTTCTAGATTGTTGGTTGTTCTCCTGGCTTGCTACATAGTTGTCTTTCAGAAAATTCCTTTCATCATCTTCCTAGGAATTCCCTTTGTCTCTCTTGGGTTTTAAACCTCCTGTCTCCAGAATCCTATGGCTTCCTTTTTCATGGAGAATTTCCCTGATTCAGTGGAGACTCTGTAAAGGAAAGGGTGTCTGTCCTGCTCTGGAGGAACTGGGCAAGATTTTCCAGAGGAAATGAAAATTGAGTTCAGTTTGAAGAAAGTGTAGGAATATTCCAGAAAATACTCTTCCATACAGAGAAAGTAGCATATATAATATAATGACTCATACACATTCAAGAATTGGTAAGTGGACCAGTGAGATATTCAATAGGTTTATTAAATCTAAGGGTTTGGGGAAGTAGAAGTTAATGCTGTAGTGTGTGGCCAAATTTTGAACAGCAGTGTATGACGTGCTAAAAATTTTGAAACTTCTTCTTAAAGATCATAGTGATCTGAAAGAAGTTTTTAAGAGGAGAGACATAGTAACATAATAAATACTTTCTAATGCAGGTAGTTCTAGGAGCACTAGAGAGAGTGGGCCAGAGTGGAAGCAGGTAGGGCCAGGGACAGCAATTAGGATACCCTTGAATTAGTCTAGTTGAGAGATGATGAAGCAGTTTTAATAAATATGGAGTCAAGAAGCTCAGTCATATATGAGAGAAATTTTAGAGAGAACTGAAAAGCCATGCCAATTCATGAGAGTCTTGAGAGGAAAGGTGTCTTTAAGGAGGATGTTAACTATGATAGAGATTATATGAAAAGGAAGAGACTAAAGGTAAGAAAGGACGAAAATAAGTTTATTACCCATATAGTAAGGTTTGAAGACCATGGCGTGACACTGAGATGGAAATACCTGACACACAAATGAAATATGAAGAGATTATTATTATCAATATTGTGTTGTGGTTATACAGGGTTATGAGACTATTTCAGTTGGGAAAGGTTATCAGCATCACCTGGAGAATATTTCCTAAATATTCCCCCTTTTCCTTTTTTGGAGATTCTGATATAATATCACAGATGATATTCAATTATAAGGAATTTTATTCTTATGATTTAGTTTTAAACTCTACTTTTAGTAAGAGATAATAATTTTGGATGTGTGTTGTTTTATAATGGACTTCAGATCTGTGTATTTGTTTTTCTCTTGCAATAGACATAGCAGCACTGGTTCCAGAAAAGTGATATGCTCTTCAAATTCAAAGTTTCTATTTTTCAGGCCATATTTATCACTCTGTAATATAAATGATAGATTACATATATGAAATGGATTTGACCTGATTAAAGCCATTCAAAACATTTTTGAAGAAAAAAAGTAAGCTTGATTTTCTTCATTTACCTAAACTTAAAATCTCCGCTTAGGTTTTAAATTTCTCTCAATTGCTTGCTAATGTATTCTTGCAGTTAGATTATATATACTTACATTGTCATGTTCTGAGGATTGCTAAGCTTTGATATGTCACACTGACATAGGCAAATGTTACCCTTATTTTATTTGTAGAAAACAGCACCCTAGATTTCAAATGAATTTTCCAAGTGGGTAAAAGGCAGAATTAGGAATGACACTTTAAATTTTAACATGTACCTTATTGTCTGAAAAACACCTTTGTAAGCAAGTAGCATTTTCTCCCAAACCTAAAATCTGTCTGTGTTTTCCTTGGGTAGCACACAGATAGTGAACTGAATGAAAGCAATCTTTTTCACTAGTTATGTTTTTTAGGGTGGTGTCTTGTTTGAGAAGTAGTTTTAAGGATTAATTATTTAACCATGTCACCTTTTCTGGAAGCACTTCTGTAGAAGTTTCCACAATACAAAAAAAATGAACTTAGTGACAGCTGAATTAAGACTTGATTTGGTGAGAGAGGGAAATGAGCCCAGGGTGTTCTCATGTAGAGTTTTGTAAAGCTGTTATGATTCTTCTGCTTATGTCACAAGACAAATCACGGCTAAGTACCTTGATTCCTCAAGGTTAGTGTCTTTTAGAAACTGTATTAGGGCTTGAACCAAGATGGCAGAGTAGAAGGACGTGCTTTCACTCCCTCTTGCAAGAACACCAGAATCACAACTAGCTGCTGGACAATCATCGACAGGAAGACACTAGAACTCACCAAAAAAGATACCCCACATCCAAAGACAAAGGAGAAGCCACAATCAGATGGTAGGAGGGGCTCAATCAGAGTAAAATCAAATAACATAACTGCTGGGTGGGTGACTCACAGACTGGCGAACACTTATACCACAGAAGTCCACCCACTGGAGTGAAGGTTCTGAGCCCCACGTCAGGCTTCCCAACCTGGGGGCCCGGAAACGGGAGGAGGAATTCATAGAGAATCAGACTTTGAAGCCTAGTGGGAATTGATTGCAGGACTTCGACAGGACTGGGGGAAACAGAGACCCCACTCTTGGAGGGCACACACAAAATAGTGTGTGCATCGGGACCCCAGGGGAAGGAGCAGTGACCCTGGGGGAGACTGAACCAGACCTACCTGCAAGTGTTGGAAGGTCTCCTGCAGAGGCGGGGGCTGGCTCTGTTTCACCGTGGGGACAAGGACACTGGCAGCAGAAGTTCTGGGAAGTACTCCTTGGCGTGAGCCCGCCCAGAGTCTGCCATTAGACTCACCAAAGAGCCCAGGTAGGCTCCAGTGTTGGGTTGCCTCAGGCAAAACCAACAGGGAGGGAACCCAGCCCCACCCATCAACAGTCAAGTGGATTAAAGTTTTAAGGAGCTCTGACCGCCACAGCACCAGTCAGCTCTACCCACCACCAGAGCCTCCCATCAAGCCTCTTAGATAGCCTCAACCACCAGAGGGCAGACAGCAGAAGCAGGGAAAACTCCAATCCTGCAGCCTGTGGAACAAAACCCACATTTACAGAAAGATAGACAAGATGAAAAGGCAGAGGGCTATATACCAGATGAAAGAACAAGAAGAATCCCCAGAAAAACAACTAAATGAAGTGGAGATAGGCAACCTGCCAGAAAAAGAATTCAGAATAATGATAGTGAAGATGATCCAGGACCTCGGAAAAACAATGGAGGCAAAGATTGAGAAGATGCAAGAAATGATTAACAAAGACCTAGAAGAATTAAAGAACAAACAAACAGAGATGACCAATACAATAACTGAAATGAAAACTATACTAGAAGGAATCAATAGCAGAATAACTGAGGCAGAAGAACAGATAAGTGACCTGGAAGACAGAATGGTGGAATTCACTGCTGCAGAACAAACTAAAGAAAAAAGAATGAAAAGAAATGAAGACAGCCTAAGAGACCTCTGGGACAGCATTAAATGCAACAACATTCGCATTATAGGGGTCCCAGAAGGAGAAGAGAGAGAGAAAGGACCCGAGAAAATATTTGAAGAGATTATAGTCGAAAAGTTCCCTAACATGGGAAAAGAAATAGCCACCCAAGTCCAGGAAGTGCAGAGAGTCCCATACAGGATAAACCCAAGGAGAAACACACCGAGACACATAGTAATCAAATTGGCAAAAATTAAAGACAAAGAAAAATTATTGAAAGCAGCAAGAGAAAAACGACAAATAACATACAAGGGAACTCCCATAAGGTTAACAGCTGATTTCTCAGCAGAAACTCTACAAGCCAGAAGGGAGTGGCATGATATACATAAAGTGATGAAAGGGAAGAACCTACAACCAAGATTACTCTACCCGGCAAGGATCTCATTTAGATTTGATGGAGAAATCACAAGCTTTACAGACAAGCAAAAGCTAAGAGAATTCAGCACCACCAAACCAGCTCTACAACAAATGCTAAAGGAACTTCTCTAGGCAAGAAACACAAGAGAAGGAAAACACCTACAATAACAAACCCAAAACATTTAAGAAAATGGGAATAGGAACATACATATCGATAATTACCTTAAACGTGAATGGATTAAATGCTCCAACCAAAAGACACAGTCTTGCTGAATGGATACAAAAACAAGACCCATATATATGCTGTCTACAAGAGACCCACTTTAGACCTAGGGACACATACAGACTGAAAGTGAGGGGATGGAAAAAGATATTCCATGCAAATGGAAATCAAAAGAAAGCTGGAGTAGCTATACTCATATCAGATAAAATAGACTTTAAATAAAGAATGTTACAAGGGACAAGGAAGGACACTACATAATTATCAAGGGATCAATCCAAGAAGAAGATGTAACAATTATAAATATATATGCACCCAACATAGGAGAACCTCAATACATAAGGCAACTGCTAACAGCTCTAAAAGAGGAAATCAAGAGTAACACAATAATAGTGGGGGACTTTAACACCTCACTTACACCAATGGACAGATCATCCAAAATGAAAATAAATAAGGAAACAGAAGCTTTAAGTGACACAATAGACCAGATAGATTTAATTGATATTTATAGGACATTCCATCCAAAAACAGCAGATTACACGTTCTTCTCAAGTGCGCATGGAACATTCTCCAGGATAGATCACATCTTGGGTCACAAGTCAAGCCTCAGTAAATTTAAGAAAATGGAAATCATATCAAGCATCTTTTCTGACCACAACGCTATGAGATTAGAAATGAATTACAGAGAAAAAAACGTAAAAAACACAAACACATGGAGGCTAAACAATACGTTACTAAATAACGAAGAGATGACTGAAGAAATCAAAGGAAATCAAAAAATACCTAGAGACAAATGACAATGAAAACATGACAATCCAAAACCTATGGGATGCAGCAAAAGCAGTTCTAAGAGGGAAGTTTATAGCTATACAAGCCTACCTGAAGAAACAAGAAAAATCTCAAGTAAACAATCTAACCTTACACCTAAAGAAACTAGAGAAAGAAGAACAAACATAACCCAAAGTTAGCAGAAGGAAAGAAATCATAAATATCAGAACGGAGATAAATGAAATAGAAACAAAGAAAACAATAGCAAAGATCAATAAAACTAAAAGCTGGTTCTTTGAGAAGATAAACAAAATTGATAAGCCATTAACCAGACTCATCAAGAAAAAGAGGGAGAGGACTCAAATCAATAAAATCAGAAATGAAAAAGGAGAGGTTACAACAGACACCGCAGAAATACAAAGCATCCTAAGAGACTACTACAAGCAACTCTATGCCAATAAAATGGACAACCTGGAAGAAATGGACAAATTCTTAGCAAGGTATAACCTTCCAAGACCGAACCAGGAAGAAACAGAAAATATGAACAGACCAATCACAAGTAATGAAATTGAAACTGTGATTAAAAATCTTCCAACAAACAAAAGTCCAGGACCAGATGGCTTCACAGGTGAATTCTATCAAACATTTAGAGAAGAGCTAACACCCATCCTTCTCAAACTCTTCCAAAAACTTGCAGAGGAAGGAACACTCCCAAACTCATTCTATGAGGCCACCATCACCCTGATACCAAAACCAGACAAAGACACTACAAAAAAAGAAAATTAGAGACCAATATCACTGATGAATATAGATGCAAAAATCCTCAACAAAATACTAGCAAACAGAATGCAACAACACATTAAAAGGATCATACACCACGATCAAGTGGGATTTATCCCAGGGATGCAAGGATTCTTCAATATACGCAAATCAATCAATGTGATACACCATATTAACAAATTGAAGATAAAAACCGTATGATCATCTCAATAGATGCAGAAAAAGCCTTTGACAAAATTCAACACCCATTTATGACAAAAACTCTCCAGAAAGTGGGCATAGAGGGAACCTACCTCAACATAATAAAGGCCATATATGACAAACCCACAGCAAACATCTTTCTCAACAGAGAAAAACTGAAAACATTTCCTCTAAGATCAGGAATGAGACAAGGATGTCCACTCTCGCCACTATTATTCAACATAGTTCTGGAAGTCCTGGCCACGGCAATCAGAGAAGAAAAAGAAATAAAAGGAATACAAATTGGAAAAGAAGAAGTAAAACTCACTGTTTGCGGATGACATGATACTATACATAGAGAATCCTAAAACTGCCACCAGAAAACTGCTAGAGCTAATTAATGAATTTGGTAAAGTTGCAGGATACAAAATTAATGCACAGAAATCTCTTGCATTCCTATACACTAATGATGAAAAATCTGAAAGAGAAATTATGGAAACACTCCCATTTACCATTGCAACAAAAAGAATAAAATACCTAAGAATAAACCTACCTAGGGAGACAAAAGACCTGTATGCAGAAAACTGTAAGACACTGATGAAAGAAATTAAAGATGATACCAACAGATGGAGAGATATACCATGTTCTTGGATTGGAAGAATCAACATTGTGAAAATGACTATACTACCCAAAGCAATCTACAGATTCAATGCGATCCCTATCAAATTACCAATGGCAATTTTTACGGAACTAGAACAAATCATCTTAAAATTTGTATGGAGACACAAAAGACCCCGAATAGCAAAAGCAGTCTTGAGGGAAAAAAACGGAGCTGGAGGAATCAGACTCCCTGACTTCAGACTATACTACAAAGCTACAGTAATCTAGACAATATGGTTCTGGCACAAAAACAGAAACATAGATCAATGGAACAAGATAGAAAGCCCAGAGATAAACCCACGCACCTATGGTCAACTAATCTATGACAAAGGAAGCAAAGATATACAATGGAGAAAAGACAGTCTCTTCAATAAGTGGTGCTGGGAAAACTGGACAGCTACATGTAAAAGAATGAAATTAGAATACTCCCTAACACCATACACAAAAATAAACTCAAATTGGATTAGACACCTAAGTGTAAGACTGGACACTCTAAAACTCTTAGAGGAAAACATAGGAAGAACACTCTTTGACATAAATCACAGCAAGATCTTTTTTGATCCACCTCCTAGAGTAATGGAAATAAAAACAAAAATAAACAAATGGGACCTAATGAAACTTCAAAGCTTTTGCACAGCAAAGGAAACCATAAACAAGACGAAAAGACAACCCTCAGAATGGGAGAAAATATTTGCAAATAATCAACGGACAAAGGATTAATCTCCAAAATATATAAACAGCTCATTCAGCTCAATATTAAAGAGACAAACACCCCAATCCAAAAATGGGCAGAAGACCTAAATAGACATTTCTCCAAAGAAGACGTACAGATGGCCACGAAGCACATGAAAAGATGCTCCACCTCACTCATTATTAGAGAAATGCAAATCAAAACTACAATGAGGTATCACCTCACACCAGTTAGAATGGGCATCATCAGAAAATCTACAAACAACAAATGCTGGAGAGGGTGTGGAGAAAAGGGAACCCTCTTCCACTGTTGGTGGGAATGTAAATTGATACAGCCACTATGGAGAGCAGTATGGAGGTTCCTTAAAAAACTAAAAATAGAATTACCATATGACCCAGCAATCCCACTACTGGGCATATACCCAGAGAAAACCATAATTCAAAAAGACACATGCACCCCAATGTTCATTGTAGCACTACTTACAATAGCCAGGTCATGGAAGCAACCTAAATGCCCATCGACAGACGAATGGATAAAGAAGAAGTGGTACATATATACAATGGAATATTACTCAGGCATAAAAAGGAACGAAATTGAGTCATTTGTTGAGATATGGATGGATCTAGAGACTGTCATACAGAGTGAAGTAAGTCAGAAAGAGAAAAACAAATATCGTATATTAACACATGTATGTGGAACCTAGAAAAATGGTACAGATGAACCGGGTTGCAGGGCAGAAGTTGAGACACAGATGTAGAGAACAAACGTATGGACACCAAGGGGGGAAAACCGTGGTGGGGTGGGGATGGTGGTGTGCTGAATTGGGCGATTGGGATTGACATGTATACAGTGATGTGTATGAAATTGATGACTGATTAAAAAAAAAAAGAAACTGTATTAGGAACTTCTTCTTGACTGAGTTTTATGTTCAAACAGAATTATTCCTTTCAAAAAAGAATGTGTTTACTGATCATCAGCAAATGCAATTATGTTATTCCCCCAAGTTCATTGTTTAATTTAACAAATACTTACTGAGCAGTTACTCTGTACTAGGCAAGTCATTGTTTTGTCAGAATAATATAAAAGTACCTGTTGCTTTGGTGACTTAGGCGGATCAAACCAATGCTTTCAGGATGTCTCTAAGACTCTACTTCTCTGAGATTAAGGCCATGATGGAATTGCTGAATACATAATTATTTTTAGTTTTAGTTTCTGGGTTGAATGGTATGGAAATTTGGAGCATATAACATCAAATATATATATTATATGTGTATATATGTATATTTGGACTTAATATATACATATTACATGTATATATCACTTAATATCTGGGATCTGGCTTTGGTGAAAGCCTATAATTATTAAATAGTAAAAGTTGCCAGATTATTTTTTTAGCTTAATTCTACCTTATAATATATACATAATTGTATTATTCTAGTCTTATTATCTGTCCCCATCTTCCTCTTCCAACAGGAGAACACTATGAAGACAGTGCTTCAATAAGGAAGTCACTTCTTCTCCGAGTGTTCTTGCTGATAATGCTTTTATCAAGAGTATTTGCTTTGCAGATATTCCTTTGCTAGACATTTGTCATAACAATATAAATGATAATAATAACAGTTGTCATTTATTAATTACTTAATATGTGCTGGACACCGTGTAAAAACTTTGTATATATCATCCCAAACAAATAGGCAAATAAACAAAAGCCCAAGGTAGCTACGTTCTTTTCACATACACTCATCTGTAGACTCTTATTTTCCGTTGGCAGTCTAGTTGTTGGTTATTGTTTGATATGATATTTCAAGGCCTTCTTAGATTTTTTTTCCTTCACTCTATGTGAAGTGAGAGATTAAATACAAACAAACAAAATATCCTAATACTGTTCTTTAATATCCCTTAGATGACAACTGCATGCGAGTCCAGAGAGGATTTTCATGTGTGTAGATCAATTTAGTGTTTCCCTCCTCAACACTGTGACAGTGGGCCAGACAGCGATGGTCCCCTGTTCTCACTTAGCACAGCAGTGACTGCACTGCTGGTGTGCCTTCCCTTTCTCGCTCCTTTGAGAGGTCTGGCTACTTTCAGGGGCACTGTTATTAGATTCAGCATTGCACCTAGACTTGGGGGTCCTTTCTTCACTCCTGGTTTGAAAAGGGATTTTGATTGTCTCTGTCTCGCTTGTTTATGTGAAAAAAGAAACAAGGCTAAAAATTTTATGGAAACTTCAATCTGCTGTTTGAATGAATTTCATGATAAATGCATGTAACCAAGACCAGTATTGACATTGCCTTCTAGCTAGGGGGCCTAATACAATTTTAATCCTTCTCAGAAAATATGGAATTGCCATGTCAATAAATCTTGTCAGATGCCTAAACAAAAAGTCAATATTTATTAAACAGACCCAAGAATGGGACTTAGTCTTCTCTATGTTCACTATAAAACCTAATATGCTGATGTAACTCAGCCAGTATAAATGTTATTCATTAAATGTTCTTAAATAGGCATAATAGATTATATATGAATGTTAATATTATTAAATATAATTGGAATCCATTTCAGTTCATCATAGAATTATATATTCTTCAAAACACTTTCTATCAGTATTTAAATTGTACCAAAATTCAACATTCTCCAATAGTTTTCCTTCAACCCAATGAATTGTAATCTTCTTTGGATGATGTAAACTAAAGATGACTCCATTCACAGTTATTCTTTGTGTGTGTCTGTGTATGTATGTGTGTGTGATGAGATATTTAAACTGAAGGAAATTGAAATGAAAATTTTAATTATGTATCAAGATGCAACTGATGTGAAATTAGGAAGATGAAGTGATATGCAGTATTGGAAGGAAATGTGTCATGGCCCTTGAACTACTTCACTCAAGGTCACCTGTGAGTGAGCAGAGGAGAAAGAATTAGTAAAGAGATTTTTTTTAGACATAGCTGATGTCTTGTTCTGAGTACCTACCCATGGAGGGTGGGAGGAATTCTAACTCCTTTGCTTCTAAGAAGAGTGTCTCTCCACAGGGCTAAATGGAGAGCTGAATATGTCACTCCTGTAGCTGGTGTTCTGGGGTTTGACTCTGCCTGGACACCTGGAAGGTGAGATTGGGATGATTAACTGCCTTGGGGGTTGAGCCTGGAGAGTGCTGCTATGTTGGGATCAGCCCCTGCTATAAGAGTTTGTCCAGTCAAGATATACAGTAATCCTTCTCATGGATCTGATGTGGATAACTCAGGAGAGCAGGCATGCAGCTGTCTGGAGTCTTATCAAGGGCCTCCTGGAGTGGAAGAGGGACCATTTCAGTAGGAAGGAGATGGGAGGTGACCGCCTAGAAGCTGAGGAAAGAGTAGCAAGCGACTGCCTGGCATAGAGGTGCATCTCCCTGGTTGCAGGTTACATAGAAGAGAGGGGCTCTGCAAGACATCTCAGGCAAACTTAAGAAAGCATCACATGACACAAAGAGGTTAATGTTCACCAGTCTCAGGGAGTGCAAAACCACCCTAAGATGGTGGTAGTTTCTCCTACCAATTGCCCACCAGAGGAGGACTGCAAAAGTGGTTGCCTAGCTGGGAAAGCAGACTGAGAAAAAAAAGACCATCCCCTTTTGTACTTCTGGCTCTGCAACCTAACAGAGCCAGGGAAGGGGAGATCGTAGGTACAATGGATTAAAACCTTGGAATTGACCTTTTATTTTCTGAATTGAGACTCATTGAGATTGTTTGCAGCTGTAGAACTGCCCATTACTTAAGAATGAGCTGAAAGCTCGAGGGGTCTGCTATAGTTTCATACAGGGACAGGCAATATTACCCACCCTGAATACATTTTAAAAGGAAGAAGTAAGCTGAAGTAAGCATGGCAAAAGTTAACTACTGTATATGAGTGGTGAGTATATGGGGGTTCATTATACTTCTCTCCCTACTTTCATGTGTATTTGAAATTTTTAAGAAAATATTTTTAAAAGGCAAGTGACTGATAGGAAATGAAAAGATAGATTGCATTTTTATTATCACCTATGTGTTTGTTCAATATGTGGGTATGGTAGCATTTATATGTATTTTTATGCATCATTAAATCCCATTTTAAATTAAACCTGAAATAGAATCAAATAAGTAACATTCTACCAGCCTTTTGCTATGGAATGTTAAAAAATGAGAAGTGAGAGTTGTATATTTATTAGAATCATCAGGCTTTCTTTTACCAAAGTTTTGGTTGGACACCTTTTTCTTTAGAGTCTATGAACCATTGTCGGCGTGCATAATTACTTCACAGACATTTATTGAGAGTCTATTTTATGAAAAACAATTACTTTTTTTCACAAAACAAAATTTGAATATGATATGGATTTTGAGAAGCAGAATGTGATAAACAAAGTGGTTTGGTGACACTGAAGAAGGAAAGACTAATTCAGATTGGGTGATCCTTCTTAGGCAAGGAAAGGGGACATTTTGAGTTTGGCCATGAAAGCTGGATAGGTTCTCCAAAGTCTTAAATGTGCCAGAGTGTATGGCGTTACAGATAAAAACACCTAGGCACTTTATACAATGAATGTGCAAAAATGCTGAGATAGAAGTAAGCAAAGATGTATTGGGAAAATGATATATCTGGCCTGATTGGAGTTCAGAGATTTAATGAGACTAGGACTGGAAACTAAGTTGAGGTACATTTCCAAGGGATTTGTATGCCTTGATATGAAATTTAGACTTTATTTTGAAGATACTGAGGAACACAGAAGTTGGTTTGAACATAAAAATGATATTGTCTTAGTCCATTATGGCTGCTATAATAGAATACCATAGAGTGGGTGGTTATAAACAATAGAAATTTATTTCTCACAGTTCTGAAGGCTGGAAGTCCAAGATTAGGAAGGCAGCAGATTTGGTGTCTGGTGAGACCCCACTTCTGGGTTCATAGATGGCCATCTTTTTGCTGTGTCCTCACATGGCAGAAGGGGCAAGGGAGCTCTCCAGGCCTCTATTATAAGGGTACCAATCCCATTCATGAGGTGGATCCTCCCAAATGCCCTACCTCCAAATACCATCACATTGGGGAATAGGTTTTTCTTTTTTTTTTTTAAATTAATTAATTTATTTATTTTTGGCTGTGTTGGGTCTTCGTTTCTGTGCGAGGACTTTCTCTAGTTGCGGCGAGTGGGGGCCACTCTTAATCGCGATGCGTGGGCCTCTCACTGTCGCGGCCTCTCTTGTTGTGGAGCACAGGCTCCAGACGCGCAGGCTCAGTAATTATGGCTCACGGGCCCAGCTGCTCCGCGGCATGTGGGATCTTCCCAGACCAGGGCTCGAACCCGTGTCCCCTGCATTGGCAGGCAGATTCTCAACCACTGCGCCACCAGGGAAGCCCGGGGAATAGGTTTTAACATATGAATTTGGGGGGGACATAGTCTGTAGCAGATATGTTCAATACAAGGCATTCTAGAACTTTAACTAAGCCTCAGTGGTAAAGTGCATTAGAAAGGAGAGAGATTTCATGAAGAGAGTTGAGGGGTTCTTATACATCTCAGCTGAGAAGTACCAAATGTGGGTGCTTTAAGCGTAAATGGAGAAGATAGAACAGACGTGGATCACACTACCTTTGTGGTTTTTTGGGGGGTTAATGATTGGAATCAGATGTTATTTGGAAAGAGCTAGCTCATTTAAAAATAATCCTCTGCTTTTTGGGTGGAATAATTTCTACTTAGCTTGATGGTTGAAAAATATATAAAAACACTCCAGTAGCACTATAAAGGATTAATTCTAACAAGATTAACAAATTAAAATTTTCTTTTGAACCACATAGACTATTTTTCTCTTTCACAACATTATCTTTGAAATGACTTTGTGATCTAGAAAGAGGAAAAAATACACATTAAATTATTTCATTTCATTAAGAAACATAGCTAAGATGGTAGTTGTGATTTTGTACTCCTTCCTGAATGAAAATAAATGTTAAGGTAGATTACTGGGTGAAGTTTAGGTATACATTGGCAGATACACATCATATTATATTGTAAAACAAAATAATCAAATAGAAAATAGAATACTTAGGAATAAGTTAGAAAAATGGATAGAATTACACATTTATGTGGTGGCAATTTTATTAAGCTATCTTGATATTGTTAGGGATTAATTAGCTATTTTAAGAGAAAACATTTCTGTAGGAAAAAACCCATACTAACATAGCTTTTGGATAATGCCACCTTTCTCTAATGGTTTCCTTTTAATTGGAGGTACATCTGGTAAAGATTGATTAGCTCTGGGAATGCTTGATATTGATGCTTTCTTCTGAGATACACATCGTGTATTTTGTGAGATATGTATGAATAGTAATCGATGACTGAGAAAGATTTGTTTTAATTTATATTTTTCTTTCATGTATAAATTTGTTTAAAGTCCCATAGGGCTTCTTGTTTTCTTTCGATGAGTTCATTTTCTGCTAATCTCATGGCTATGATAATGATTTTCATTTTTCCCCAACATTTTCAAGGCAATCAAATTCCAGAGTCATTCCCAATGAGGTTCAGTAAACTTGGCATCAGTGGGGGCATATTTTTAATATATTTTGATTAGTATGAGTGAACTGGTATAGAAGGATAATATGGAATATGAATTGGAAGGATAAGAAATCAAAGGCAGGGGGGTCATTTGTAATGGTCCAGCCAAGAAACAGTGAGGACCTCATTTTCTCCTAGGGTGGACCATATTTAGTTGTAATCCTTGATGAGGAAATGTGCTTCCTAATATTGTCTCTCTCTTGAAAATTTATCTTAGCTTTGCCAGAAAAACTGTTGCCTAAGGAATCTGTAAACAAGTACACAAAAACAAAGCCCCCAAAATAAGCACAGGACAAAGTCCTCTATTGTTTATAAGATTTTAGATTAACCCCCTTCTAACCTCTATAAGTTTAAATAGGAACTCATTATATGAAGAAATTCTACTTGCATGGTTTAAAAATATGAAAACATACCTTGATAGCATTTTTATTCATTTTAAACTAGCTGTATTAAAAAAATGCCATTAGTACCCACATCTGGCAGAAAATGACTTGTGTATATTTGCAGTGTTTTTCTAGTATGTATGATGTATATGATGGCTATTTTTTAAAATAAAAACTAATCTTAATCTCATAGCAGTATTCTGATTCTAACTTAAATTTTGTTTATCCAAATTGAATCTCCTCTGTGGAGTGCTTTCTTTACAGCAGACGCCCATCAACTTTTTCTTCCTGGTGCTCTACCTGCTTTGCTCAGGTGATTTAGACATATGTGTGTTTGCCAGCTGAATAATATAGCTACACAGGGAGTGTTTTATTATTCTCCTTGTGTTTGCAGCTTGAAAGTTAGTTGCATATCTAAAGATCATGCAGGGCTTTTATTTTCAGACTGCCTGTGTCCCTTGGGCTGTTTCCACCTTTGTGTTTCTTCTTGCCATTGGTTTTGACTATAGGTCAGTTAGGTAAATGAATAAGAAAAATTATACGATAGTGTGTGAAACCCTTCCACTTCCTCCCCCAACTCTGTGGAAATCTTTTGATACTGACACAGTTGAAGAATAATTCAAATTCTCTGTGTACATAGTATTCCTTACCACTATTTTAAAATTAGCAATTGTGAAAGAAAAGATGCTGATAATTTTAAATGATACTGATAATTTTGTTAGAATAATTAAAAATGTTAAAATACATTTTTGAAAAACTTTTCAAGTCTGCAATTCAAACAAAAGTTAAAACAAGGAAGGTACTAAAAAATGCATTAACTGGATTCTTACTTTTTTGTTTTGGCATTTAAAGCTTTTTTTTTTTTTTAAGACAAGCTCTTGGAAAAGGTGGGATAATTTTATTTTTTAAATAGCTTCTCATATTAGAATTTTAATTTTTAGTATTAGGACTAACTTCTAAAGCAGCCCTAAGTTAACTGTAAAAAATACTACCTCATTCCTTTTGAGAGAATAGATTCATGAATTGTTTTTATGAAATAAAATATAATAAGCTTTGTCCTTTTTCCCATATTTTCAACATTTTAAAGCTGGGAAATTTTAGAAGATCTTTTCATTAAGTGGAGAATTATTTTTTCTGCTCAGATGGAGAATGGCATATGAGCATGTAACAGACCACCAATACGAATATGAGAAAATATTTTGTAATCAGTAACTATAAGAGTAACATCTGACCCATGACCCATTTTTAGTTGTTTGTGTCTGAACTCATTTGCTTTCTGTTGAGAAGTATACAGAGGATTGCATTTGAGATCACATGTCCATTTACAATGAGCAATGGCCAAACACAAGTATTAATGTTGTAGTATTATCATTATTATTAAAGATAGTTAAAGATTTGATATAATAATAAATACCAGTAAAGCAACTAGTCACATTTGTTGTGCCATATCTTTTGTCAGTATATTTTCTAAATGATTTTTTGGTTTTATGTAGCATGTAATTCTGCTACTTCTTTAATAATGGTTTCTGAACTTCATCTTCCTGCCCCTATTCCAGGCTTCTTACAATCTCATCTCTATAAAGAAGTGAGAATAATCTATGTAAAACTTAGGTTAGTTCATGTCATTCTGATATTTAAAACACTTTGTTTCCCATCACATTTAGAATAAAAATTCAAACTCCTTACTTACCATTTTAGTTTGTAGATGGAATAATCCAGTAAAGAAATTGATATTATAGGAGAGTGAGGGGATAGTTTATTATTAAATGCATTCACTCAACAAATAATTTTTGAGTGCCTATTATGTTTCTGGCACTGTTCTAGGTACTTGGGTGAACAAAAGATGCAAAAAATACCTGCCAGCATGGAGCTTACTTTCTAGTAATGCAAGGCAGACAATCAACATAACTGTAAAGAGGAAGTTAAAAGGTGATAAATGCTATGTGAAAAAAAGGATAAAAAAGTGTAGGATAAGGGAATAGGGGGTGCAAAGGGTGGCATGTGTGACAGTTTTATAAAGGTTACTCAGGACCTCATTAAGAAGCTGTCATCTGAGCAAATACTTGAAAGAGATGAGATTAGTCATGCTGTTATCTGAGGGAAGAGCGTTCCAGGCACAGGGTGTAAAGTGCAAACAATGTAAGGTAGAGGCAGAGCTGCCATATTTGAGGATTACATAGAATGTGGGGGGGAGGAGGAGGGTTTTGAGCAAAGGAAAGGTGTGACATGACTTAGGTTTTAACTGATCTCTTTGCTTAAAACAGAGCGGAGTAATGCTAGAAGCAAAGAGAGAGAGAGGATAACTTGAAATGAGGTAGCAGTGGAGGTGGTGAGAATTGATTTAGTTTTATATTTGTTTTAAAGGTAGAGAAGACAGGATTTTCTAACAAATTTCATGTCAGGAGTGAGAGAGAGAGGCGTCAAGGATGCCAAGATTTTTGAATAGTTGGATGGAGTTTCAGATTTGAGAGGGATGGCAAACCATTTGTTTTTGTACTTGTCAAGTCAGGGATGTCTACTAGATACCCAAGTGAGGATGTTAAGTAGATAGATATATTGATCTGGAATTCAAAAAGCATGCTAAGCCTGAGATATAAATTTTGGAGTCACAAGACTGTATGAACAAACCAAGAAAGTGAGTGTGGTTAGGGAAGAAAATAGGTCCAAAGACTGGATCATGGAATACTCCAAACTCAAGCGGAAAAAAATCCACCAGTGTGAAGGGAGGTGATGGGATCTAGCTCACACCTGTTTATTTATAGATTGCTTGTTTAACACTCCCACTGAAGTGAGAAAAAGGCTCCTTGTCTGTTTAGAATATTCTTGGCACAGACTAGTTGCTCAATAAATATTTGTTAAACAAATAAATGCCTAATAAATGAGAATGTTATGGATTTATGAAAAGAGTTTTGATAATATCTTTCATGCAGAATTGAAAGCTGAGTCCATATTGAGAAGTACAGGCTTCCCTTATTAAAGGGAGACTAGCTGATTACGGATTAAGTTCTGATCTTGGTGTTTGACCTATTCCCTTCTCACTAGATACTAGGTTGATTGTTTTTCCTTATAGTTATTTTGAAAGCAAAAATAAAACTCTCAACCATTTCTCACCCAAAAAGGTGATCCACATATATACACTCTTCAGATTGGCTTAAGGTAGAATCCGAGCTATAACCCTATGAATTGGACTACTCAGTCATTCTCTCTTATTTCTCTGCACTATTGTCATCATGGGTTAGTTATTTGACCCAATGAAAGGAAATTAAAGACTGGTTCCTGGCTGGTGAAGTCATATATAGATTTAGTTTTTGAATTGGTGATTCTAACCAGTTTCTTTATGAAGGGCCATTAAATAATTTCCATGGAACTGAAAGACTCAAAATGGCCCTCACAATCATTAGCAAGGGAGTTGCAAGAGGTAAAAGCTGTCAAGTTCTTGACCAGACTTCAGGCATCAGTGAATGCTTAGGTTTGGTGCTAGCATCACAACTCTGTCAGTGTCACAAGTGGACTAGATAATAGGCATTAGATTACATATGTTGAAGTTCTTTACTTTCTGCTAAAATCACTTCCTCATTAGTTTTTTTAAGTTGGGAGCCAGTTTTCTTGTTTATAAAGGCTTATTAGGATGTTATGCCAACCTGTGCATTCAGACTGGCAATGCCAAGGTGATGTGTGTGTGTGTGTGTGTGTGTGTGTGTATACGATTGTTTGTATGACATGCACAACACAGGCCTGTGAGTCTAGGCTTTATCAAGGATACTTTCTCCCTTCCTTCTTTGGATTTATTCTATGATTGCTGTTTTTCTAAGTTCCATTAGGATTACAAGCCATTTCTTAATAATTAGGTGGTTGGTGAAAGATTGGAGAGAACTGCCCAGTGAAAAATTATTTTTTATTAGGAAAGCAATTTATGCTTATTTAAATGTTTCAAATAATACACCAAGTGTACAGATTTAAAACTGTTGTCTACCACTGTTAACAACTTGGGTGGTATCCTTCTAGATTTATTTATTTATATTTAAATGCATATACTTTTAAAAATATATAACTGTAATGTTACTATGGATGTCATTTGCTACTTTTTTTCACTTAATGTAAGTTCAAGACACTGTTCTATGCCTGTATACATGGATGGATTAGACATATTCTTTTTAATAGCTATCTAATATCTCATTATATAATTATTTACTAAGGGTCCTATTTTTAGGCATTTAGGTTATTTCTGTTATTTTAAAAATTACAAATACTTTAGGGAACATCTTTGTATTTACAAATTACACACATGCACAAGTATATTTGAACAATGAATTCCTAAGTTAGGTTGTTTGACATGTTGGCTGGAGAGTACAAAACATAGAAAATGAGATTTACATTGAAGTTCATTGTGGAAATAAATTTTATCCTGAAGTGCTGAGTGTAACGTGGAATTGGAATGGATATTTTTGTCTGCCTTTTCCTCATCATTTCTATCTTTTATGGCAAAATCTTAGACTGTTCATTTTCAGAACTCTCTGACTTTAAATATACTCATGTTCTTTTTTGTCTAAAAAATAATGAATGTATACATTGACCCATCTGATCCTAGGCTGAAGGTCACATATTACTACTCAAAACATATCTCAGGCATCACTTATCTTGTTTATTGTTGTATTCCCACCATGTGTCTGGCAAATGGTAGGTGGTCACTAAATATCTGTTATTTAATTGAAAGATATAGCAAAGCTGGAAAATTTCCATATGTCATAACTATTTTGTTTACAGTGAAACAGGAATTCTAGAGGCAAGGGAAGTCTAGGTTTCTTTCTAGGCTAGGATATAAAGCAACAAGCAAATTTAATAAATACTTGAGAACTTAATTAACCATGCTCTTTATATGCAATATTGCCTAATAATACTTCCTCTTTAGCTGGCTTGCTTCCAGCTTGAACTTTCAAACCATCTAGGATTCACATTAAAGCCTGTAGTTCTGTCATATCTTCCGGTCACCTGCACTCTGGGGAGCTTAAGCTTGCCCAGGAAAGCAGTGCTGATTGAGTTAACATATGGATGGACCAGGTAAAGCCTGTGGGCTTCAGTTGCTACAAGTGATTCCATTTCTTACATTGCTGTTGATGCTGAGAGCTATGTTTATTTCAGCCATGACAGCAGGAGCCAAAGCTCTTCTTTGCACCATTTACTTTAGATATTTCTGCCAAAAGTTGACAGATGAAAACGTCGTTTGTGTCATCACTTTTCTTTCTAATGAAAAAAACAAACGAATAACAAACAAACAAGTAAACAACTCCTTTATCTTCCGGAGGTATGAGGAAGTTAGTATTTGTTCTCTTTTTATTTCTTCCCATTCAGGCATTCATGCTAGTGTAAAAATTCTTTTTTATTCCTTTAAGCTAAAGCTATCAGTCATATTTGTCGCTGATAGCAATGAATTTTAAGCTTTTTAAGCATATGTTAAGTATATGTAGTATTGCAACACATTTTTTTTCTTTAACATCTTTATTGGAGGATAACTGCTTTACAATGTTATGTTAGCTTCTGCTGCACAGCAAAGTGAATCAGCTATATGCGTACGTATATCCCCATATCCCCTCCCTGTTGCGTCTCCCTCCCACCCTCCTTATCCCACCCCTCTAGGTGAACACAAAGCACCAAGCAGATCTCCCAGTGCTATGTAGCTGCTTCCCACTAGCTATCTATTTTACATTTGATAGTGTATATTTGTCCATGCCACTCTCTCACTTTGTCCCAGCTTACCCTTCCCCCTCCCTGTGTCCTCAAGTCCATTCTCTACGTTTGTGTCTTTATTCCTGTCCTGCCCCTAGGTTCATCAGAACTATTTTTTTTTAGATTCCATATATATGTGTTAGCATACAGTATTTTTCTTTTTCTGACTTACTTCACTCTGTATGACAGACTCTAGGTCCATCCACCTCACTACAAATAACTCAATTTCATTTCTTTTTATGGCTGAGTAATATTCCATTGTATATATGTGCCACATCTTCTTTATCCATTCATCTGTCGGTGGACACTTAGGTTGCTTCCATGTCCTGGCTATTGTAAATAGTGCTGCAATGAACATTGTGGTACATGACTCTTTGAATTATGGTTTTCTCAGGGTATATGCCCAGTAGTGGGATTTGCAGCACATTTTTTAAGCAAATGTAAGCTAGTTGTTGCTTTACATTTCTGCCTGGCTATGGAGAAATTATGTCTGGAGGCCATTTTAGAAGTTTGTTTCAAAATACGTAGACTATTTCCACATAATTTTAAACAATTTCATAAAATTTTGCAATTGGAATATTCAAATGTGATTATACAGGTTCTCTCACCCCCACCTACATCATTGAACAGTACAAAGTACACTCATTCTACTGCGTTTTGATGTTATGAAAATCTTATACTCCTAAATTTTGAGTTATTATTTATAACTTGACAGTATCTAGTAGAGAAAATGGAAAGTAGTTTTATGTGCAGGTATAAAATAATGTAGCAGGCAAGCATAAAATCTTGATGCTAAAATCATTTGCTTCTTTGCTCCTGAAAACCAGAGGTTAGCTTTAGCCCTTAAGCCAATTGTGTCTCTTAAGGTCTGTTTAAAACCTTTTCACAAACCTAGAGTCTATTTACCAGTTAAGAAGCAAATTGTGTATTTATAGCCTTTAACGTCTCAGGAAATGATTCAAACTGCTTTTGGAAGTAATGCAGTGAGCAAGAAAATTCCCGTAACATTTCTGGCATTAGATTTCTGACACCTTTTAGCTTACAGACTAGAATCACAGATATGATTAAAGAATTTTGAACTTTTCATATCCACAACACATAGTGTAGCTTTCAGAGCCAGTTATCATGTTGTCAAATATCTTAAGATCAAGGGAGAAAATATGAAGCCATTTGACATCCTCTAGAGTTTGAGATAGCCATTCAGTTGTCCATTAATAAAAAATTTTTTGAGCACCTATGAGGTGTCAAGCATTATTCCAGAGGCTTGGGATACATCAGTGAAAAATATGGACCAAAGTCCCTTCCTTTATAAAGTGTAAACCTTACTTACCTTTATGTACAAGAAATAAGTAAATTATATAATACACTGGAAGTTGATAAGTGCTTGGGAAAGAAAGAGAAAGTAGAGTAGGGTAAAGGGGAGTGGGAATGCTGAGATAGGGGAAGGAATGATGGATAAAGAGGGCATCGATGTTTGAAATAGTGTAATCAGGATGGGGCTTATAGAAGGTGATATTTTTTGTAAGTCAACTATACTCCAATAAAAATTAAAACAGCAACAACAACAACAAAAAGAAGGTGATATTTGATTAGAGGCTTGAATGGAGTAAAAGAGGTAGCTTTACAGATATTAGGGGCAGAGCATTCTAACCACTAGGGCAGTTCATACAAAAGCACTGAAGTGGGAGTTTTCCTGGCATGTTCAAGGAATACCCAGGAGGCCAATGTGTCTGGAGTAGAGCGAGTCAGAGAGAAAATTGCTAAAATGGTGTTCAGAGGAGGAACAGGTCAATAGGCCCCTGCAGGGACTTTGGCTTTTACTGTGAATGAGATGGGGAGCAGGGTTTTGAGCAAAGGAGTGACATGAATGATGTCTCCCTGGGGCTGCTGTTCTGAGAGTAGACAGCAGGGAGCTAGAATGACAGCACTTAAGAGCAGAGAAGAGCAGGGACTTGGTGCAGGGCAGTAACTGACAGTGTGGGAAGTCGTTGAATTTTGGATATATTTTGAAATTTGGATATATTTTGAAAGTAGCATCTATTGAATTTCCTGATAGATGAGATAAAGAGAGGGATGATTCTAAAGATTTTCTGCCTGAGCATCCAGAAAGTTGGAGATGCCATTAAATAAGATAGTGAACTGGGCAAGAGCGGCAGCCGTGGACAACAAACACAAAGATAAATCTCGAAACATGTTTCTAATGTAGGATCTACTTCATATTCCTATCACTTTTTAGTACATCATTACGTACGTTAGTTCACCACTTTACTAAGAGCCACCTGGGCAGGTCTCACCATGGCCTAATTCATGTTACCAATGTGATGTCACCAAAAGTGGAGTTGGGAAGAGATATGTGTAAAAGGCTCTCGAGAGATAGCTCTGAGTGTCTGAGCTATGTAAATCAGAACCTGTCTTTATAATATTAACATTTCTGGAACCTCCTGAGACTTACGGCCCACTAGTTTATTATATATGCACTAAATCTTATGTCTATATAAGTGCTAGACTTTAGATTATAATTCTTCTGTTACAGTTTGTATGGCTGGGACTTTATTTATGGTAAATGCTGTCTTGATAGGAAATTAACTGTAGGATAATCCAGGAGTCAGAGCCATTTTTAATTTTCTTTTCTTGTTTGGATATTTGGAATAAATTTACATTTTACTTTAAGTTGAATACTTGCTGACTGATGACAACTATTGATAACTTTGTTTTTGCTTCTAAGACATTTTGGTCTAAACCAACGGCACTTGAAAGCTGTGTATTCTCTCTAATTTTAATTCCTTAAAATACTAATTTTCAAATTCATCTTGGAGTCCAATTAACAATGTCTTGTGGCTTTATAATATGAAGTCTGGCTTTATGAAAAACGGTGATATGTTTAACTTAATAGAAGGTGTTTTATTATATGTGGTGGTAGTGATGTTTTTCACTAACTGTGCTGTGTTAAATTCCATCTTGAATAGTAAGCATTTAGTCCATGTACTGCTGGAATACACCCTGGTCCTATAATCCTTTAAAGACAAATTGGATGGTATAAATATAGTACAAATCTGACCAGACCTGGGGGTATTAATTATATTTTACTTAACTCAGTTTAATGAACTCAAACTCAGATAAACATTTCTAAATTGCCATTTTCATGGAAAGTGATTACACAAGATTGGTAATTATATGAGATGCTATAGTTTATTAGATTTGTTGTATATGAGAATGACTGAAGAAAATGGAGTTTTATTTTCCATGTTTCATGACATATAACGTATACTACCGTCATACCTTAAAACCTTATTCTTATGTAATTTAAAACTATTTGTACTTGTATAAAAATTTTAAGTGGAGGTAAAAATGACATATAGTTAGATGCCCAGATATTAAGTGTACAGTTCTCAATAAGCTTTGACAATTGTAAGAACCCAAGGAACCATCACCCAACCATAGACTGACACTGTCCAATAGATTTTCTATGATGGTGGTAATGTTCTATATCTGTGTTGGCTAATGTAGTAGCCACTACCCACATGTGATTTTTGAGCATTTGAAATGTGGCTAGTCTGACTAAGTAAGTGAACTTTTAATTTAAAAAAAAATTTTTTTTTTCATCTTGATCTTTTGTTAGCACTTTCATGAATTCATCAGTTTTCCACAAGAGTTCTGAAAATGCTTATTCATTCAGTTCAGCAGAATAGTCAGTTACCACAAACCTGTACTTGTCAGAGTCTTTTCCATGAATTCCTTGAAGATGAAACCCTTTTATAGGAACATTTTTGCAAAAGCATCAGAGTACACCCAGAACTGTCTGTAAATGACAAAAGACTTAAAAATGACCATGGTTAAGATTTGATGAAAGTTCATACTAATGTAGTTGACAAGGAAATTTAGTTATTTCTGAGCTATACATTTTAAAATAATAACTAGAATTATGACTTATAACATTATACCAGAACATATAAGATTTTTAGGTATTTCATGTAATGTCTGAAACACTTATATTAACATATCTCCATAAAAATAACCTAAAGAAAGTTTAGTGTTAGTTATTTTAAAAAAATTTTTTAATTTAATTTTATTTATTTTTTTATAGAGCAGGTTCTTATTAGTCATCAGTTTTATACACATCAGTGTATACATGTCAATCCCAATCACCCAATTCATCACACCACCACCCCCACCCCCCCGCAGCTTTTCCCCCTTGGTGTCCATACGTTTGTTCTCTACATCTGTGTCTCAACTTCTGCCCTGCAACCCGGTTCATCTGTACCATTTTTCTAGGTTCCACATACATGTGTTAATATACGATATTTGTTTTTCTCTTTCTGACTTACTTCACTCTGTATGACAGTCTCTAGATCCATCCATGTCTCAACAAATGACCAAATTTCGTTCCTTTTTATGGCTGAGTAATATTCCATTGTATATATGTACCACAACTTCTTTATCCATTCGTCTGTCGATGGGCATTTAGGTTGTTTCCATGACCTGGCTATTGTAAATATTGCTGCAGTGAACACTGGGGTGCATATGTCTTTTTGAATTATGGTTTTCTCTGGGTATATGCCCAGTAGTGGGATTGCTGGATCATATGGTAATTCTATTTTTATTTTTTTAAGGAACCTCCATACTGTTCTCCATAGTGGCTGTGTCAATTTACATTCCCACCAACAGTGCAAGAGGGTTCCCTTTTCTCCACACCCTCTCCAGCATTTATTGTTTGTAGATTTTCTGATGATGCCCATTCTAACTGGTGTGAGGTGATACCTCACTGTAGTTTTGATTTGCATTTCTCTAATAATTAGTGATGTTGAACAGCTTTTCCTGTGTTTCTTGGCCATCTGTATGTCTTCTTTGGAGAAATGTCTATTTAGGTCTTCTGCGCATTTTTGGATTGGGTTGTTTGTTTCTTTAATATTGAGCTGCATGAGCTGTTTACATATTTTAGAGATTAATCCTTTGTCAGTTAATTCGTTTGCAAATATTTTCTCCCATTCTGAGGGTTGTCTTTTCATCTTGTTTATTATGGTTTCCTTAGCTGTGCAAAAGCTTTGATGTTTCATTAGGTCCCATTTGTTAATTTTTGTTTTTATTTCCATTGCTCTAGAGGTGGATCAAAAAAGATCTTGCTGTGATTTATGTCAAAGAGTGTTCTTCCTATGTTTTCCTCTAAGAGTTTTACAGTGTCCGGTCTTACATTTAGGTCTCTAATCCATTTTGAGTTTATTTTTGTGTATGGTGTTAAGGAGTGTTCTAATTTCATTCTTTTACATGTAGCTGTCCAGTTTTCCCAGCACCACTTATTGAAGAGACTGTCTTTTCTCCATTGTATATCCTTGCCTCCTTTGTCGTAGATTAGTTGACCATCGGTGCATGGGTTTATCTCTGGGCTTTCTATCTTGTTCCATTGATCTATGTTTCTGTTTTTGTGCCAGAACCATATTGTCTAGATTACTGTAGCTTTGTAGTATAGTCTGAAGTCAGTTAGTCTGATTCCTCCAGCTCCGTTTTTTTCCCTCAAGACTGCTTTGGCTATTCGGGGTCTTTTCTGTCTCCATACTAATTTTAAGATATTTTTTTCTAGTTCTGTAAAAAATGCCATTGGTAATTTGATAGGGATTGCATTGAATCCGTAGATTGCTTTGGATAGTATAGTCATTTTCACAATATTGATACTTCTAATCCAGGAACATGGTATATCTCTCCATCTGTTTGTATCATCTTTAATTTCTTTCATCAGTGTCTTATAGTTTTCTGCATACAGGTCTTTTGTCTCCCTAGGCAGGTTTATTCCTAGGTATTTTATTCTTTTTGTTGCAGTGGTAAATGGGAGTGTTTCCTTAATTTCTCTTTCAGATTTTTCATCATTAGTGCATAGGAATGCAAGAGATTTCTGTGCATTAATTTTGTACCCTGCAACTTTACCAAATTCATTGATTAGCTCTAGTAGTTTTCTGGTGGCATCTTTAGGATTCTCTACGTATAGTATCCTGTCATCTGCAAACAGTGACAGTTTTACTTCTTCTTTTCCAATTTGTATTCCTTTTATTTCTATTTCTTCTCTGATTGCTGTGGCTAGGACTCCCAAAACTATGTTGAATAATAGTGGTGAGAGTGGACATCCTTGTCTTGTTCCTGATCTTAGAGGAAATGCTTTCAGTTTTTCACCATTGAGAATGATGTTTGCTGTGGGTTTGTCATATATGGCCTTTATTACATTAAGGTAGGTTCCCTCTATGCCCACTTTCTGTAGAGTTTTTATCATAAATGGGTGTTGAATTTTGTCAAAAGGTTTTTCTGCATCTATTGAGATGATCATATAGTTTTTCTTCTTCAATTTGTTAATATGGTGTATCACATTGATTGATTTGCATATATTGAAGAATCCTTGCATCCCTGGGATAAATCCCACTTGATCGTGGTGTATGATCCTTTTAATGTGTTGTTGGATTCTGTTTGCTAGTATTTTGTTGAGGATTTTTGCATCTGTATTCATCAGTGATATTGGTCTGTAATTTTCTTTTTTTGTAGTGTCTTTGTCTGGTTTTGGTATCAGGGTGATGGTGGCCTCATAGAATGAGTTTGGGAGTGTTCCTTCCTCTGCAATTTTTTGGAAGAGTTTGAGAAGGATGGGTGTTAGCTCTTCTCTAAATGTTTGATAGAATTCACCTGTGAAGCCATCTGGTCCTGGACTTTTGTTTGTTGGAAGATTTTTAATCACAGTTTCAATTTCATTACTTGTGATTGGTCTGTTCATATTTTCTGTTTCTTCCTGGTTCAGTCTTGGAAGGTTATACCTTGCTAAGAATTTGTCCATTTCTCCCAGGTTGTCCATTTTATTGGCATAGAGTTGCTTGTAGTAGTCTCTTAGGATGCTTTGTATTTCTCTGGTGTCTGTTGTAACTTCTCCTTTTTCATTTCTAATTTTATTGATTTGAGTCCTCTCCCTCTTTTTCTTGATGAGTCTGGCTAATGGTTTATCAATTTTGTTTATCTTCTCAAAGAACCAGCTTTTAGTTTTATTGATCTTTGCTATTGTTTTCTTTGTTTCTATTTCATTTATTTCTGCTCTGATCTTTATGATTTCTTTCCTTCTGTTAACTTTGGGTTTTGTTTGTTCTTCTTTCTCTAATTCCTTTAGGTGTAAGGTTAGATTTTTTATTTGAGATTTTTCTTGTTTCTTTAGGTAGGCTTGTATAGCTATAAACTTCCCTCTTAGAACTGCTTTTGCTGCATCCCATAGGTTTTGGATCATCGTGTTTTCATTGTCATTTGTTTCTTGGTATTTTTTGATTTCCTCTTTGATTTCTTCAGTGATCTCTTGGTTATTTAGTAATGTATTGTTTAGCCTCCATGTGTTTGTGTTTTTTACGTTTTTTTCCCTGTAATTCATTTCTAATCTCATAGCGTTGTGGTCAGAAAAGATGCTTGATATGATTTCAATTTTCTTAAATTTACTGAGGCTTGATTTGTGACCCAAGATGTGATCTATCCTGGAGAATGTTCCATGCGCACTTGAGAAGAACGTGTAATCTGCTGTTTTTGGATGGAATGTCCTATAAATATCAATTAAATCTATCTGGTCTATTGTGTCATTTAAAGCTTCTGTTTCCTTATTTATTTTCATTTTGGATGATCTGTCCATTGGTGTAAGTGAGGTGTTAATGTCCCCCACTATTATTTTGTTACTGTCGATTTCCTCTTTTTGAACTTCTATTTAATTTTAAATAATTTATACTTAATTCAAATGGCCACTTGTGTTAATGCCTAAAGTATGGGACAGGGCACTCCTAGGTAGTTCTCAACTGGGATTCTAAGAGAGAATTAAACCCTAATGCTGATGGCACACACTATTTCTGATGAATTAACTTTCCTCCTGTTCATCTAGAATGGTACTAGCTGTCTATCATTTTTAGGAGAATTAGGAAAATGTAACTCAAATTATGTTTTGTAATGTTTCATTCTCTCACAGTACTCAGTTGAGAAGGGCTGTCCTAAGAAGTTTCCTCATTTCCCTTTTCAGTCAGTACCACACTAATGTCAACCACAATTCTTTTGTTTTTCTCCATTTATTATTCTTTCTTGTTCTTTGACTTCATATAGATGGAAATATACAGTGCATTTTCTTTTGTGACGGTCTTCTGTCACTCAATATAATGTTGTATGTGTCAATAGTACATTCCTTTATATTGATATGTATCATGTAATATGTATATTGTGTCAGCTTACCAAAATTTATTTACGCATTCTCCAAATGTGTCCATTTAAGTGCTCAAATTCATTGGTATAAAATTTTTCATGACATCTGTTTGTTATCTTTTAAATGCCTGTAGTATCTGTAATGATGCCATTCTTTCATTTTTGGCAGTATACTTAATGGGTCTTGCTAAGACCTTATCAATTTTATTAAAGAAACAACTGACATTCTTGATTTTCTCAATTTTTTTTATTTTAGTTATTTCTTCTTTTATTTTTATTATTCTCTTGTTTTACTTATTTTTTAAACTAAAACCCATTAAAACTAAGTCTAGTATTCCTCCTGACTTTTATTTTTTATGTAAATTGTTAGCTGTGTTTGAAATACCAGTTCTTTGCATTTTAAAAATTGATTCTGCAGACATTCATTGAGCATCTGTCTATTCCATGAAAGGTACTAGGATAAGCAACAGTGAAAAAGATGGATGTCGTTCTAGCCCTTTTGCATTCACAATTCTGTTGAGCAGGTAGATATGGGGAAAGAAATGGCAAGGATGATAAGTACCATGACAGAGAATTTCAGGGAAATCTGGAAGTTTATAATAGGGGACTTACACAGACTGGGGATTTGGGAAAAGCATCCTGACCTCAGACACAAATGTAGCTAGGAGTTAGTTAGAGGAAGGAGGAGGAGATAGGAGAAGACTCCAAACAGGAGTAACAGCTTGTACAAGACACTAGAGTGAGAAGGAGCATGGTATGGTTGAGGAACTAAGGAAGGCCAGTATGGATGGAATGTGGAAATGGGAAGGAATGCAGATTGGGTTGAAACTTTAGGAGACAGGGAAAAATCATGTAGTGTTATAGGCCATGTGGATTATTTTAGCTTTATCTTAACTAAGGGTAGTGGGAAATCATTGAAGATTTATAAGCTGAGGAAATACATCTAGTTTACGTTTCTCTAATGTCCACTCTGGTTACTGTGGATGTGTGTTGGGTATAGACAGAAGGCAAATATTGATGAGTAAAGACTAAATGGGAAGCAATTGTAGGTGAGACATGATGTGATATGGATTACAGTAGGTTCAAAATTCCATTCTGGGATTCCAGCTTGCCCCAGTAACTAGTTCCTGTTAAAATAAAACTCAAAATGATGTAATACCATGACTGTTATAAAATATTTTCTTTGAGCTGACACTCCTTTAGAGCAAGATGTATTCGGCAGTCTATTTCTTTCATCTTATAAGTGTTGAATATAAAGGGCTAAAATATGAGAATAACACTTTTATTCTATATTGTGACAAGTTGGACTGGGGTGACTGTAGAATGTGGGTCACCTATAAAATTCAGCTTTACAAGTTTGACTTTTATGTGTGAAGAATACTTCTGAAATACAAAGAAGAAGAAAAACAAATTCTATTCTGTGATGAGAACTTCAAATGCATAATTTTTCTGAGAGCTTCATTTTTATATGAAATTTTAATATTTAAAGTTGAAAAGGAAAGTTTTCAGTGTTTCAAGCCTTTAATAAAAATAGCTTTTTCAAATAAGTTTTGAATGTGAATTTAAGCATTAATGTAATTTTTAAAATTTCAAAATTTAATAATTATACTGGCACAAAATTCAGTTATTCATGCATATACCTTAGGTGTCTATATTCATCTGTCTGTCTACTATCTATGCACCTATCTACCTATCTGCATCTATCTTAAAAAGTTGTCAAAAAGTTTGTCATTAATGATTATTTAATAATGTGCTGGGAAGAAATAAGATTTCGGCAATATATTTACATTTTAAAGTTGTTTTAATTTGATTATTTGCGACTTTAACAATTTTTTTTACTTGTTCTTTTAAATAGAAAACTTATAAGTATTGAATATCATTTGAATGACTATTTTTTCCTTTCTGAATATCAACTGGGAATATCTAGCTTAGTTTTATTTAGAAAAAGTAGAAGTTAAGTAGATTAATTTTCTCAGTGGGATTTATCATCAGGAATAAATTAAAGCATAGAGTGAATGGTCAATTTAGATTGGTCCTCTGTACTGCGGTAGCTTTGATCAGACTTCCAGATTTCATTTATATTGTCAATTTTTAAAAAATTTAGGTGCAGGTAATTAAACTAGTTATATTTTTCAGTCCATGGCTTATTCTTCTCATTTGTTCATACAGAGCTTCCTTCCTTTCTTTCTTTCTGTTATCTCTCACACCTCATTTTCATTTTCCCCTCCTTGGAAGCTATTTTAATCTTTTAAATCCATATATTTTAATTTAAATACATCCCTCCAAAGCATACTGTTTTGTATGCATATATTCTTAATTTAATGAGTAGTATTATATTCTACTTTTTGTTTTATTTCTTTTTACAACTGAGCCTTCTTTTCTGATATTATTCATGTTGCTACTTGTACATCTAATGTAGCTTCTAACTGCTGCATGCTATTCCATGGTGTGTGTAAGAAATTTGGAAGGACTTCTTAAACTTAAAGAGCAAGCATGGTTAACATTACCTCAATTAAACATTCTGTTCAATAAAGAACTTTTTAGACAACATTAACTAACTGAAAGTGGAAAGATATTTGCAAAATCTAATAGCAACATACAAGTGACTCTTGCAAATCAACTAGAAAAATTCACCCCAGGAAAAAGATCAAAATAGATAAACATGAAATTTAAAGAAGAGCAAACTTATAAAACTAAGATGCATGTAACAAGGTGGTCAAAATAATGAGTAATATAAGAAATGCAAATTAAAGCAACATTGAGCAATGACCTTAAATCCTTAGACTGGCAAACATTAGAAAGACGGGTAATAGTAACTGATATATGAAAGCATAAGAACACTATTGCACTCCCGGTGGTAGTGGAGAGCAATGCAGCATGGCTGATTCAGATGAAGTACAAGGGTATCCTATGAATCCATCATTCTACTTCTGAGTACATATCTCAGGAGAATTGAGAGGACATGCATAGAGATTTTCTCTGTAGAAACATTGATGGAGGCAAGAGTTGGAAGCAGCCTGGATGTCTGTCACCTGGACAGGGATAGATGAACCTGGATGCCTATCACTGGATGGGTGGGTATGTGGAGCATATGGGTATTCAAATGCCAGCCATCATAAAGGAGTGCTGTGATACTTAAAAGAGTTTGTATTTTTTTTTACTTTAAATTTGAAGTCACTAGAAGGGCTCATGAGCCACTTAAGAAAATGAAAGTGCTAAATGTGGAATTTAAAAAAACAAAATCAAAAAACCAAATTCATAGATACAGAGAACAGGTTAGTTGTCGCCAGAGGTGGTAGGTGGGAGGTTGGGCAAAATGGGTGAAGGGGGTCGAAAGGTACAAACTTTCAGTTATAAAATACATAGTCATGGGTGTAACATATAGCATGGTGACTATAGTTGATAATACTGTATTGCATATTTGGAAGTTGCTAAGAGATCTTAAAAAAAAAGAATTGTGATGGATGTTACCTAGACTTATTGTGATGATCATTTTGCAATATATACAAATACTGAATAATTATGTTGTACATCTAAAACTAATATAACTAATGTTATATGTCAATTATATAGCCATTAAAAAAAGAAAGAAAATGAAAGTGCAACTTTACCAAATTTTTAAAGGCCGATGGCTAGAGGATAAGGGCATGGTTAAGGACACCAGGAATCTGCCCCTTATCTTCAAATAATTTCTAAATTAAAAAAATACATGCAGGGCTTCCCTGGTGGTGCAGAGTTTAAGAATCCGCCTGCCATTGCAGGGGACATGCGTTCGAGCCCTGGTCTGGGAAGATCCCACATGCTGTGGAACAACTAAGCCCACGCACCACAACTACTGAGCTTGCGCTCTAGAGCCTGCGAGCCACAACTGCTGAGCCCATGTGCTGCAACTACTGAAGCCTGGGCGCCTAGAGCCCGTGCTCCGCAACGAGAAGCCACCGCAATGAGAAGACCGCGCGCTGCAACAAAGAGTAGCCTCCACATGCCACAACTAGAGAAAGTCCGCCCGCAGCAATGAAGACCCAACGCAGCCAAAAATAAATAAATAAATAAATTTTTAAAAAAAGAGAGAGAAAAAAATACATGCAGAGCACTTAATAAAGTCTACTAGTGTTAAAAGAATTACAACTAAAAATTCAGTCTCCTGCTGTATTTCTTTTTATGATCAAAACATTCCTCCCTGTGGCAACCACTTTCAACTCTTATATGTATTTTTAAATATTTCCCTCCATATTTTAAAATTATGTACTTATACTGCTCTCTCTTAATACATTAATTTCATATATTTATTTAAACTTGAATATGCTATTTCAGCTTTTCTATTTCAAGGATTTGTGCTATATTGCAACCCTCTTTTCCCAGTTTATAATATGATTGCATATTATAATTTTTGGTTACATTAATATTTAGAGTTTTTATTCTTATGATGTTTTACATATTGTTCTCTGCTGAGTCAATTAGTGTACTATGATAATGAAGTTGGATGCATTTGGCTAATTATAGAGAACTTGACTACACTGTGCCTTAAAAAATAGGGATTCAATTTTACTCAGGTAATAAGAAGTCCAGTGATAGAATGTTCAGTGCTGATATACAGGCTCCACTATGCCATTAGAGACATAAGTTCCATTCTGACTTTCCAATTCTTCTCATGTGGCTTTTGTATCATGCAGGTCACCTCTAGGTTGCAAGACACATGCTTTATTTCTAGGATCTCATCTATATTCAGGCAGGAAGAAAAGGAAAGGAAAAGGGCAGAAGCCATGTGCTTGCTACATCTTCTTTCTTATGTTTTCTAGAAGCTCCACTTAACAATGACTTATGTCTCATTGGCCAGAGCATCATCACATGGTCCCCCTTTCTGTTGGATATTGGCCTTCATCAATCGGTCCTTTCATTTTCTTTTCTCTCCTTTTGTTCATCTTCTTTCTTTTTGTTCTAATTTCCAATAAATCTTCTAAATTTTATTTTTTTGAACATGCTATTTTTTTTCTATTTTTTTCTGTCTTATTTTTAATTTATAAGAACTTGTTTTTGTGCTTTCTTCTTTGTTTTTTTTAAAATAGCCATCCATATCTTACCACATTGATACAATTTTTTCTCTATCTGAGGATATTGAAGCTTCTTTGAAGCTTGCTGCTGCACTTTGTGTTGTTTGCATTTCCTCAGGATTCCCCTGTTTTAACTGCTTCTTTAGGTTTTCTTAAATATCCTTAAGTATGAGGTACTAAATAAGCTATTGGGTATATTGGGTACATGGGTGGGGTTTTCTGATTGATGGGCTTCATTATTAGGTAACTTTCTTTTATTGGAAGGCTCTAAAATATCAATAGATATCTGTAAGGCTAGTTAGATTCTCTAGAGGAGGATTCTTCAGTAGTCTGCTTGGTAGTATAAGCCTGGTTGCTGGCTTTCAGGAAGCTGATAAGACAAGATGGCTGTAGGTTACAGTGTTCACTAAGCATACTTTCATTTAATATCGTGTTTTCAGTCTTGTACTTTACACACTCCTTCCTCCCCTCACGCCCACTACCCACCATGGTGCCTGGTATCTCTGAATCTGTCGCCTCTCTGGTTCAATAGGTACAGAAAAGACTGGCTGATTTTTGCTCATCTCTTTTTTTGTGATTTGATTGCTGTATTTCATTCCTTAGTTTCATAGGCTCTTAAACATTTTTTGACAACAGATAACCCAGTCTATAATCTATCTATACATATTTCTGAAATAAAAGTTTTATGAAACAATACTTCCTATGCATGGTACACTCTGATATTTTCTCTTCTTTTTCTTCCAATGCAATAAAGTGTTGTGAACCATTAAACTGATTTCACAAACCCTAATGCATCAAAACTTGCAGTTGAAGACTTTGCTTTGGAAGAATAAGCCATTTTTTGTCTTGATTGTCACTCCCTTAACCACTGACACCCAGGACTGACTTCTCATTTAGTACTTTTCTTTGTTTCTACCTTGATCATTAATTCCACCCATCTCTATGCCCTCATCATCTTATACCTGGTACCTTGCTAACTGGTCTCCCTGACTACAGTCTCCTTTCTCCAATTCACTTTAAGTATGTCTCTCTTATTCTCTACTCTTCTAATACATAGCATCTAGCACGTTGCTTCTGAAATCAGTTTTTTTTTTTTTAATTTTCCAAAGCTTTATTGAAATCCTATTACCAGTCTGCAGACAGAAGGAAACAAAGTCGTTTTATGCTCAAACTCACCATCCAGTGGTTGATATGACACAGCTGAAGAACAATGCAAACAAAATGTCCTAAGTGTTTCAACACTGAGAGAAAGTTGTAACTGATCTGTTGTCAGTCCGAAATCAGTTTTTAACAAATGCTTTCTGAAGGCCTGAAAGCTTAAATTACCTAGGGATTTTTTTCAATAAGAGAATTATATAAGATAATCCTCAAAATTTTCCAAATTTGATTCTAATCTACTTCACCAGTCTTCTTACCTGCTAGATGAGATAATGCCTGCGAAATATTATGTGTTAGCTAGAATATCTAACCATCATTATTAATCCTGACATACTCTCCATTTGAACTATTGATATGTTTACTCTGCCCATGGTGTGCTTCCTTGAAGTACAGATCTGTCCTTTTTTCTCAGTTTGTCTAAATTTTTAGCTTTGCATTAAATTTTCTTCCTTTGTAAGGCAGTCCTGACCATTCCATCTCTCACTCACCTCTTCTACATTTGGACTTTTTAATTGTTAATTGTTTGAATCTCTCATGTCTTTGTGAATACTAACTTTTTATTATAGAGTGCTTTCTATAGAATGTGCTGTGGAACGATTTTCCTTGGATATAGGGGTTTAAATGCTATGTAAAAGCAAGCAAGCAAACAAATAAACAAACACACAAACCAAGGAAGAAAGAAAGATAGAAAAATAGAAGAAGAAAGGAAAAGAAGAAAGCAGTATTTTATGGCCAAATAAATTTGAGGAATTTATGAGTTAAAGTTAGAGAACTTTTCTCGACTGCAGAACTTCTTTATGAACACTACAAATCTCCGAAAGGTAGAAATTATGCGTAAGATCCCCCAAACATCAGTCTAAAAGACTATATATCCTTTTTTGGTCATAGCAATCTTCTAGGACTAGGATTCTTTAGAAAGCACTTTGTGTAAATGCTGTCATAGGGCATTATCATTTCACATATACCTACTTCCTTAGTTCCCCTTCACAACATCTATGTGTATTAAATACTGTTACTTTTCCAGTTTAACAAATGAAGAAACTGAGACTTAAAAGAGGCTTAATCATCTGCCTGAAATCACAAAGCCTCTAAGAGGCAGCACTAACATTTGAACTTCTAGCTCCAGAGTCCAGCCTTAGCCTCAAGTGTTCGTCAGAGCAAGGACTTTCGGTGACCTCTCCTACTTGCAAAAGCGGGACTGCTGAGTAGATTCAATGAGATAGGAGATGTAAACTATGTAGCTCTCAAAAAAGGTTAGCTCCTTCCACCTTCATCTTTGTTCTTGCCATTTAACGTGATATTTAATTATTATTTTTTTAAAAAACATGAATATCTAATTTCCTTAAATAGATATCCTTTTTTAAAAAATAGATATCCTTTTTTAGATTCTAAGTGATAGAAGGGCCTTTATTTTATTTTATTTATTTTTTAGAATTTATTTATTTATTTTTGGCTGTGTTGGGTCTTCGTTGCTGCACGCAGGCTTTCTCTAGTTGCAGCGAGTGGGGGCTACTCTTCGTTGTGGTGCGTGGGCTTCTCATTGTGGTGGCTTCTCTTGTTGTACAGCACAGGCTCTAGGCACGTGGGTTTCAGTAGTTGTGGCATGCGGGCTCAGTAGTTGTGGCACATGGGCTTAGTTGCTCCACAGCATGTGGGATCTTCCTGGACCGGGGATCGAATCCGTGTCTCCTGCACTGGCAGGTGGATTCTTAATGACTGTGCCACCAGGGAACTCCCCTTAAATAGATATCCTTTACTGAAGAGAAGATTTTATGTCCCTTTTCAAGTCTTTATAAAACCAAATCCAGTGCTTTTTTAGTTGAATGTAGAATTTAGAGCTAATTACTTGTTACAATAAATGGATATTTAAAGATTGTTGAATTTTAAGATGTTGCTATTGATATAGGTTATTATTTGGGTATTATAAATACGTTTGAAAATATCAGATTTGCAAAAATTTTTTACGTGGCCTGTATTTATTGGTTATGATTTGAGAGAGTAAAACACAGATTAGAGTATCACTGTGCAAATTCTGAGGTAAATTAGGTTTTACAAGACTCTCTGTAATTCTAAAATGTTAATTTAAAATAGTATTTACTGTAATTCATAGTAAATGAATAATAAAGCACACTTGACTGGCCTCCCAACTTTTGAGGGTAGGATTATCATTGTCTCATAAAAGGATGCGATTATGCTTTATTATTATATACAGATTTATAGGTCTGGATTACATCTTGATTCTCTAACTTAATTTTACTCAAATTCAATCTTTCAGTGTGGCATTCTTGGCCCTTCAAAATATGGTTCAGTGTGCCTTTTAAATTATATTTTCACATTTTTCTTTACTCACTGCTATAATCTCTGGCTCATTATTCTCTAAACATGTCCTCTCCTTTCTTTCTAGCTCTGCTCGTGTTGGTTCTTTTCTCCATTGAAATCATGTGTATTTTACCAGGACTTTCTTAAATTTTATCTTCTCAATTAAGACTTTCTTAATTCTTTCACCTGTTTTTTGAGTTGTAATAATTGAAGTTGAATTCATATAACAATTTTATGTCAATGTACCAATATTATTCTGTTATATATTATAGCAATATTATTCTGTGATATATATTCCATTTCTTCCTCCCATCTCCCACTCTCCACCTACTATCTTACCTTATGCTCTTAGACTCTTAAAGCAAGAGATGAGAACAATAAATGAATCATATTGGTCTTCGTATAATAATAATAACAGCAACAATAATAATGATATCTGAAAATTTTAACTATTTACTAGAGGTAGATACTGTTATATGTGCTGTGGTATAATATTTCTTTAGTCTATACAGATTACAATGACATCAGTAACATTTTTACTCCGTTTTATAGATGAAGAAACTCAGATTAGAGGTTACTTGCCCCAAGGTCATATAGTGGTGGGACCAGCAATTGACCGCAAGTACTAGGATTCCAGAGCATGGGTTCAGAATCACTACACAGTCATCTGCTATGTTTACAATAGTAGAAGCTCAATAATTTTTTTTATTGAATTTACATTTTCAAAGAAATATACATTTATATATCAAAGTTTGATGCATCATGGTTAGTCTATTTAACACATGTGCTTTCTTCAGAAAGATGCATTTAAAGGATGTCCACAGTATCTTTTTATGAAATATGGCTTTTATGAGAGGGACACTCCATGTAATATAGAAGATTAAACAGTATGATTTGAAAAATAAGGGATTTAAATCAGTTGACTATTATACCACTTGAATAAATGACTTTTCAAATCTAAGTTAATAACTTCTCATTATGAAGCATTATTCCGTGTGAAAATTATCAGTGGTACATATTCTTACTGCTTATCACTGACTACTTTTCGGCTAATCTTTTGCAGAATAATCTGAGGTTATCCTCTTGTCTGTTTACTCCAGGCCAGGGAGGGAAAATAGATTTCATTTCAAGGATCATCTTTGTTTATTCAATTAATAGTAGCTGTCTGGAGCACTGAATTGAGAAGGGTTCTGAATCTTTGCCCAGCTCAAGAAAGAGTGATATGATCAGTTAGGAATATCTGATATAAACATGTGGCTGGGAGAGATAGCACAGTGCCTGCCACACTTGCCATTTCTGCTGTAGGCTGTTGTCTTTCAGTGTTCTACAGATATATGTTGGAGTGTAAATGAATTTTGATATTAAGTAAAACTGAATAAAGAAATGCCTGGAATACAAAGAGTGATTTGTTCCCAGCTAGATATTTTGGAATAGGTCACTCTTTATATTACCTTATAATGTATGTAATGTGCAGATTTTTAGCATTATCTCTGTTAATGTTTCTGTCATCATGATATTATGACCTACACATTCCTATTCTACATTATATATCTTGACACTATTTTCTTATCCTTCTTTAAGGTACTGCTTGAAGAACTTTCAACCACTCTTGGTGATGCCAAGGATACATTTTGCTAAAACAGTAATTACGCTTCTGGACCCTTGTCTGGTAAAATGGAAAACATGTAAAACATTTGGTAAGTTTATTAAATTACTATCCAGCCTTTTCCTCAGTTTTTCCTTTTGTATCTACAGAATGGGGTAGTCAATAAAGGTATTGGATTAGAATGTTCACATTCTGTCTGTCCATAATCTTACTTGCTGTTTCCTGGCTCCCTTCAGGTAATACTTCTGCGTCTTCATGGTCTTTCCTACATTAAATCTAATAGTAATTACCCCTAAAGTCACTTCATACCTACGGACTTTGATTTTTGTTAAGGATGTTGTCCATGTTTTGAGTCTTTTCTCTTTGGTCTCATTTAAATTATATGACAATTCAACTTGAATATAAAGACGCATGATTACCTCTATTTTTGGGAGTATCATATACATTGTTTATGCTTATTATAGGCAAAATTATATTTCGTTTTCAAATTATACAGCTAGTTTGGGTTTTGTTGGAGATATTACAAACCTAAAATGTGCCACAGATCTCTCATTACATGTGTCTCTGCATGGAGATTTTCATCCACATCAACTCATGTCTTTACCTACTATCGTCCCATTGACAGAGATCTGCACAGGAATCTCTAACAAGTGATAAACACCTTTAGAAAGATTTGCCACTTTAATGTCTAAATGACTTTAAGAAACTAAGCTGTAACACTGTTGCTCATGATATAGATTTGTTTTTCACCTAGGGTAATAAAAATTTCATTAAGTGTTTTGTCACAGATAACTATCATCCTCATCCTACCTTCCACTTCATATATATATATACATATAAAATTATGTATGTGAAATTAACTTTGTAATAAAAAAGTTATTCTCATTTTGTAATCAGGGTTCTTAGTTGCAGGCACTTGGACTCACTCTAGCTAGTTTAAACAGAAAGGGATTTATTCAGGGTTATTAACGACCTCACAGGATCATTGGGAGAGCTGAAGTAACATACTCAAAAGAACTTAACTGCTAAGGGAACCTGCTGGGATATTCAACAGGTCAAATGCCCCAGGTTCTTTAATAGGTACATTATAAGGAGAAGAAAGGAATGAAGGAGGAACCTATAGATTAACAGAGATTTAAAAGAAACAGCAAAATTTTAAAAGGGGCCAAGATTAAACTATGGTGTCTAGGGATGCATAATTTTCAAAGACAAACTAAGGCATGTTAAAAATTTTAAGAATTTATTTGAGCAAAAATCCATTCTAATCAGGCAACACCAAACTGGAAGCAGTTAGTAGAGCTCCACCAACAGGAGCTCAGGGGAGAGACTTTTATAGAGAAAATGTGAAAGCAAAGTAAGGAGATTATTGATTGGGTACAGCTTAAAGCCTGGCTGTTTGTGACTGGTTGTCCCTAGGTTTCAATTTTGTAAACTTGGGCCACTTACAGGCTTACATTTTGGTTTGGTTACTTATGTAGGCCATGGCATTAGAGTCACTTCAATCTAATGGTCTCCTTGTTTAATTAAACAGTACTTAGGTGATAAAACTATAATGAAACAGAAGGCAGTGGTTGTTATAATCATCAGGATAGTAGTTATATCTGGGGGAGTGGGGGACTTGTTATTGTGTTGGGTTACATGGAAGGGCTTATGGATGTCTTGCAAAATTCTATTTTATGATCTGGACAGTAGTTATAAGTGAGTTCACCTTAAAATAACTCATTAAGTTATTTATTTATTCTCTGTTTTTTTTTCATATATGTGTTTTATTTTAAAATAAAGAAGTTGAAAATGTAATTCAAAACAAATAACATATCAACAGCATGTCAGTAGTATCACCTTCTTATAAGAGAGAGATTACTTTTTAAAAGATGCTGTGTTGCACATACCATGTTTTTACTTGGTGAGTTATATTGGAGAACTTTTACATTTGAGTCATACCTAAAAGCTATTTTAACATTAATGTATAACACCAATGTACAAGACTAATATAGTGCAAATCTTTGCTTGGATAAAAAACAAATACATATATTCTTCTTCTAATCAAGGTGGGAAACATTAAATGCAAATGAACTGCAATTTTAAATATATAATGAATATAAAGATTATTGATATTCAAGAACAGGAAATCTTGGCTCAGGTTAAGTGACCTGAATCCAAATGTTTGTTTCTTTGTACCTTTTAGGTGTGGCTAGATAACTCACATAGTAATTGATTTAGATTTAAAATAAACATTATAATGAAACTGTTTTTTCTGTTTGTCCCGTATTTCTTTCCTTCCTCCTCTGGTAACCACCCTCTTCCCTTCAGGGGACCTGGCCCTCTTCTACTCGCATTCTCTTGAGTTTGCGATGGCAGTACCCTTCCTATTGATCAAGGATCAACCCAGCAACAGGCATGTAACTCAGAGTGGACCAGTCAGAAGCCTTCTCTGGAATTTTATAAATTGACTTTCAAAAGGAGGAGATCTCTCTCTCTCTTTCTCTGCTCTGTGGTCATTTGATGGGTTGATTTGTGTCTAGGGGGGAGAGTTTGCTAACACTCTAAGAGAAGTGGTTCTGATATCTGGAGAGATAGGGAAGCTGTAGGGTCTAGAAGCATCATTTGAGGTTCCATTTGCATATATGTATATATGATGAATGATGCAAGATTTGCTAATGACAGATAGAAGGTATTTACTTTGAAGTTAATTTTATTTAAAGTTTTACATTTGGAAATTAAGCATCTTTAATTATTAGAAAGGAAAAAAGTAGTTATTGTACCTGAGGAGCCCAGTCTACACATGGACCTGAATTAGATGATGAGATTCCAGACTTTGAGCTGATTCTGTGATGGGATGAGAATTTGTGGACTCTAGGAGAGGATGAATGTGTTTTGCATGTGAGAGGGAAGTGAATCAGTGGGGCTCAGAGGGCAAACTCTGTTAGGCAACTTTTAACATGTCTCCCCTGTCTCCTGGTATTCATGTGCTCCTGTAACCCCTTCCTTTTGAGTGTAGGCTAGACCCAGTGACTCTTGTAAAGAATAGTATGTGGAAAAAGTGATGGAATGTCACTTCCTAGGTTAGTTTACAGTAGACTGTGACTTCTGTCTTGCTTACCCTCTCTTCAAAATTATTTTCAACTTTCCCTCATGGTAATAGTTTTGCTATATATTGGTCTTGTGCTGATATTTAGTGAAAGGTGGGGTTTACCACTTGCTTTGGGCTACATTCTCAAACAACCTGACTTGAGGAAGACTGGCCTCACCTGCCAGGTGTGCTTGGGGTCACAACAGGCTTCATCCTACATGGGCCTTGAATTGTCCCTTGTGGACCGCCTTAATCAGAAACATACAAGAAGGGGAACTCTGGAAATGTAAATCAGCCTAGCCAAGTTGACATTGCAAAGCCACCACAATTACTCAGGATATAGTTCATTTATGAGTGACAGGATAAATGCATGATTTTTTCTTTTAATTTACCAATTTTCAAGGTAATGAATTGTTTCCTTATTATCCTCTGAAGTTAACTAATTATTTTTTAAATTAGCTTTTTATTTTAGAACAGTTTTAGATTTATAGATAACTTGTGAAGTTATTACAGAGTTCCCACATATCCACTCAATTTCTCTCATTAATAGTTTACATCAGTATGGTACATTTGGTATAATTAATGAATGAATATTGACATATTAAATAAAGTGCATACTTTATTCATATTTCTTTTTGGGTTTTTTTTCTGTTTGTTTCCTTTTCTTTCTTGTTTCATATCTCATTCAGAATACTACATTATGTTTAGTCATAAGTCTTCTTAGGTTCCTCTTGGCTGCGACAGTTTCTAAGATTTTAATGACTTTTAATGATCTTGTTTTGAGAAGTACTGGCCAAATATTTTGTGAAATGAACATTAGTTGGGATTTGTAATATTTTTTTCTTATGATTTGATTTGGGTTATGTGTTTTTGGGAGCAAGATCACAGAGGTAAAGTGCCATTTTCATCAAATCATACTTGGGTACATATTATCTACATGACATAATAACAATGTGTCCATTGTCGATGTGGACCTTGCTATCTGGCTGAGGTAGTGTTTGGTGGGTTTCTCCATTGTAAAGTTACTCTTTCCTCCTCTTTCCATATTGTATTCCTTGGTAGGAAGTTACTATGCGCAGTCCACGCTTGAGAGGGGAGTTACGCTTCACCTCTTGGAGGGTGGAGTATCTGCATAAATGATTTGGAATGCTGCATGCGAGATATGTTAATTCTTTCCCACTTCTTTATTTATTCAGTTATTTACTTAGATCAGATATGAAATAATGAATATTTATTTTATGCTTTGGTTATAATACAATACTACTTTATTTTATGGTTCAAATTGTTCCAGCTTTGGTCATTGGGAGCTCAAGTCGACTCCTGTGTCCCTTTGAGATAGCTGTGTGTGTATGTGTATGAGAGCACTTCCATACTTTCTGGCACTACAAGAAGCTATAGGCTCATCTTGTATAGTTCTTGCCCCAGTGCTAGAACCAGCCATGACCCCCAGGAGTCCTGGTTCTTTTTATTGCAGAATGGTATTAGAAACCAATATCTGGGGCTAGGTGTGCTGTTGCAGCTGGGGTATCATTGCTTCTAAGCCCTCTCAGCTGATAGAGCACAGACATATATGTGTGTATACTAAGCTGTGTGTGTACACATATCTATAAGAGATCTTTTTGTATAATCACTTATATTTGTATTAAACTAAACACCAGTTCATGCTGATGTCTCAGACTGTAATCCACTACCACATGGCTCTTCTAGACCCCTCCTCTTGCTTATTTGTAACCTACCACTCTAACAATGAGAAACCTGGTTTCTTCCATTCACCATCCATTTACTTAATTGTTCTACTCCAGTATGCATGCATAGCAGTATTAGTATTGTTATCCCATCCCTCTTGGGATATCACTTTATCAACTAGAACACAAATGCTTACATACAATTTCTTTTGCCCCTAATTTTATAGACTCCACTCATTTTCAAAATTACTTAAGTCAGCACCTTCCCCCCAACCCCCTTCGGTAAGTTGTTTCACACATTTGTAATATAGTTAGGTTCTTTTGTCAAGGTTCACTCTTTGTGTTGAATAGTTCAAATGGGTTTAACAAATTTTTAGTGTCTTGTATTCACCATTACAATATCATACAGAATTGTTTCACCTATTTAACCTTCTTCACCGACTTGTATCTCTGGAAACCACTGATATGATTATCATCTCTGCAGTTTTGTCTTTTACAGGTTGTCATATAAATAGAATCATAATGTATGTGGTCTTTTTGGACTGGCTTCTTTCAAACAGCAGTACACGTTTAAGGTTCATCTGTGACTTTTCATGGCTTATTAGCTTGTCTCTCTTTATCACTAAATAATATTTCATTGTATATATGTATCAGGACTTTTTATATACATTCACTTATTTTCACTTATTGAAAAACATCTTGGTTGCTTACAGTTTTTGGTGATTATGAATTAAACTGATATAAATATGTGCACATTTTTGTGTGAATGTGTTTTCAAATCAGTTGGATAAATACTTAGGGGTGTAACTGCTGGATTATGTGATAATACTATGTTTAGCTTTTTAAAAAAAAAAATCAGCTATAATGGACATGTAACATTATATTTGTTCCAGGAGTACAACATAATGATTTGATATTTGTATGTACTGTGACATGATCACCACAATAAGTCTAGTTAACATCTATCACCATACATAGTTACAAATTTTTTTTCTTGTGATGAAAACTTTTTAAGATCTACTCTCTTAGCAACTTTCAAATACACAAAAATACAGTACTATTAACCATAGTCACCATGCTATACATTACGTCCCCATGACTTACTTATTTTTAGTAGAAAGTTTGTACTTTTTAATACCCTTCACCCATTTTGCCAACCCCCTTACCGTACCTCTTCTGGCAACCATCAATCTGTTCTCTGTATCCATGAGCTCTTTTTTGTTTGTTTTAGATTCCACATGTAAGTGAGATCATAGAGTTTTTACATTTCTCTGTTCAACTTATTTCCTTTAGCATAATGTTCTCAAAGTCCATCCATGTTGTCCCCAGTGGCACAGTTTCCTTCTTTTTCATGGCAGAATAATATTCCATTGTGTGTGTGTGTGTGTGTGTGTGTGTGTGTGTATACACACACATGTATATATGTATGTATATGTAGTTTTTTATCCATTCATCCATCAATGCACATTAGGTTGCTTCCATATCTTGACTATTATAAATAATGAGCAAAGTGATTCAGTTGTGTGTGTGTATATATATATATATATACATAAAATATAAATTCTTTTTTATACTCTTTTCCATTATAGTTTATCGTAGGATATTGAATATAGTTCACTGTGCTATTCAGTAGGCCCTTGTTGTTTATCCATTCTATATATGAGTTTGCATCTGCTAACCCCAAACTCCCGCTCCATCCCTCCCCCACCCCCCTAAACCATGACATTTTTCATGATAGTCTATACAGGGGCAAAGTTTGAATCACTGACTTCCAGGTCCATGGTAGAGTAAAATGGCATTTTTATATAAAATTTCCCAGATATTATATAGCAGGGCATTCTGAGATTATTTCTACCTTCTTAGAGAATTCTACTGGAATTAATTTATTGGGAATTTTTATAAAATTTTATTTTTTCTAAGTAATTTTTATTGGGTAGCATAAAATTTCTTACTCTTCAGGTTTCAAAAACATTTTAGATAGAAAATATGGAGAATAACATGTTGACATGAAAAAAGAAAAGGGCATTTCTAGTTTCCATTGTGTCAAGTGGGTGACCTTTTGAATCTGAACTAAAACAAATTGGCAATGACAGCTTTGAATTTTCACTGATCTCTCCTGAAAAACATTATTGCAAATTGTATCTTAGCAGAAGTGTTTTTTTAAAATAATGAATTATTCATGAAAAATCACTTTATCTCATAGTACACCTGCTGAGAAGGTTTTGCATTGCCTATTAAAGTGTATGCAAAAGCTGTGCAATTAAACCTTCAAAATCAGATTCATTTTGCTTTGCTAATGCCTTATAATGCATCATAGGAAGGGTAATGACAAACATGTATTTATATTCATAGAATATTAAAAAAATAATTAGTACTTGAAAACGTCATAGAAAAGATCAAAGAATGACTTGCTGTGGCATTTAGCCAGAGGTTGAGGTGGTGAGGGACACATCTTTCTCTCTCTTTTTTTTTTTTTGATTGATGCTCTTGTCCATTGCATTTGTACTCTTAATATTGTTTAGAATTAGTTCATACCTCTGCATACAAGTTTTACAGTGCTTTCACTGATAATAGCCTACAGCAGTAATCACAGAAGATAGGCTTTCACATTGTCTATTCATGAGATTTCTGGCTCTAGTGGGTATCTCATTAGTTGATTAAAAAGGTAGAAGTGGGATCTCATGGCCAGGAGTTTAAATACTGAACAATTTTATTTTGAGGATTCCACACCCTCAAAAGACCTTAGTTTAAAGATCAAAGCAGTTAAAATGCAGGTGAAGTTCTACTATAAAATATATTCCTACAAAAAAATTCTCATTCATAAATATATTTCTATTTTACTGTGGGTAATATGTTGATTCAAAACCTTACATGTTTCTTTTATTTATTGGGCTTGTGTAACAAGTCATTTCTCTGGTGCCTGTCCATATAATAGTTATATTTTTATACATGGGCTTCCATTTTATTTGCATTATTATTCATTTTTAATCATTCCTTCATTTATTCAAAAGTAATTATCATGTATATATTATGTTTTAATTATTGCGCTAGGTTCTAGTGGGCAGGAATGAAAGTGTGTCCCTACCTTTAAGAAGTTCAAGGTTAGTGGAAGAGACAGACATGTAAATTTACAGTTATATTGCAGTTGGATAAGTGCTATGATTGATTTGTGCCCAAAGTGCTTTGGGATCTTAAAAGTGAGGTACCTAATGCCTCCAGGTTTTGGAGGATTGTCAGTAAAGACTCTCCAGGGAAAGTTGCAGTTGAGGGTATCTTGAAAGGTGAGAATAAGTTAGCTACATGATAAGGAGGAGGAGGGTATTTTAAGGAGAGAAGACAACATGCATAGAGGCAGGAAACAGCGTGTCATGTTCAGGAAACTGCTTGCACCGTGCCAGTGGGGTTATGGTGGGAGATATGATCAGGGGTCAGATTATGTAGATTCTGGTACTCTTGAACTCTTGTCTTTAGTGGATTGGTCAGCCATTGGAGACTTTAAACTGGCAGGTGATGATCAGAATTGTAGTCTTAAAAGGTCATTCTAGAGCAAGTGGGGGGGTTAGATTTGAGGAGAGATTTAAGGTAGGAAATTATTATAGTAGTCAAAATTGGGTATGGTAATCCCCCAAATTAGATCAACAGCAGGAAGGATAATGAGGAAGGGAAAGATTTGAAACTTATTTGGAAGTAGAACCAAGAGGACATGATGACCAATTAGATTTATGAGATAAAGGATCCAGGAATGACTTAAAACTATTTGGCAAGGTAGATGGTAGTTTCTTTCCAGATGAGATATACAGAAGGAGGAACAGGCAATAGCTGAGGTATGCTAAGTTTTGGTCAAGCATTTGGGTTGTACCATAAAATAACAGTGAACTCATCAACAAATTACAAGAGTGGAAAGAACATTGTATTTTGAGGAGACCTGGGAATTATTCCTAGTTCTTGAAAAAGCTGATTGCATAAACTTGTATGCCATTTGAATGCTCTGAGCCTCAATTTACCTTCAGCGGCAAAAAAAAAAAAAAAGGGAGGTTGGGCTATGTGGTCTCTAGAAATATTTCAACACTAGAATTTTGATTATGGAAAATTTCCATACCAACAGTCTCAATTAAATACATCTTTTCTCCAAACTAACCATCTAGAAAGCAATAACACATGAGAATTTTAGGAACCAAGAGGAGAGGGCAAGGGAGTATGTGGCTCTCTGTATGGTAGACTTTTCTTTCACTGGTTTTAAGCAAATTTTTAAACTTACCAAATCACTATAGAAAAGGATGATGATTTCATCTTTATCTCTTAAGAATGCAATGTTATAATGGTGATTAGTGTTACCAAATTTTAATTAACAATAAATTTAGAAATCTAGATATAAAAACTAGACAAATTTCTTACTATAACACTGAAAGAAAAATTAAAATATGTTTAGTTTTATACCTGTATTCAACTTTTAGAGAAATTAGGTCAAAGTATTAGCATAAGAAGTATAAAGTTCTGATATTTAAATAAAAGTATATTTTCCTATTCTTTATCACTTCTCATTAATTAGTACTTCGATATTTCTTTTTCTGGGCAAATTTTTCTGACCATCCCATCCCGTCCTCTCTTTTTTGATATCTAGGTCTCCTGCCTCAATGTGCCCTATATTCTGTTGTAACACATCACACATTGCTTTAGGCTTTCTTGGCCACTGCCCTTACTAGATTATGAGATCCTTGAAGGCAGCAACTTTGTCTTCTATCATCTCTATTTACCCAAAACCTACTATCCTACTGGCACACAGTGAGTGCTCACTAAGTATTGGCCGAAAAAGTGAATAAATAAGTGAATGAATGGATCTTCCAAAGAAGACTTGGTGCATATGTTCTTATTTCACTCCTTTGGCAAAGATTCTTCAACAATCCTAGGAAGGCTACTTGGGATGATGGTGAAATAGTGTGACCAGCAACACCATCTTTATATTGATCACATTTAGCTCTTCCTATCCCTAAGTTCCAGATGACTAGGAATTTTGATTCTGTCAGTAACTTTCTCAATTGAGAGAGGGAATCAGATCGACTTGATTAAAGTTACGTCTTTATAAAACAGGTAATATTACTGACCTGTTACATGCCCAAAATGGCAGGTTTTTCTTTTACTTCTGAGGTTCACAATAGATTATAAGCATATACATTATCAAATTACTTTATTTTAGGTTGATATTATCTTCTAGTTCCTTGTAACTGAAGGCTTCAGTGTTGTAATTTCATATCAAGATTTGGGTACACAAGACACATCAATAAATAATTGAGTTGTTAACTAAATTTAATAATGCTGTCTCTTGCCTTTTTTTATATTATTACTGCTCTGCTAGTTCAGCTCCTTATTAACTCTCATTTCAACAATCACAATAGCTTCCCCACTGAATCCACTGCCCCTTGTCTCTTCCATAGGAAATCTGTCCTTCTTACTGACTGCCAGAGTGATCTCAGTATACATAAGACACAGCAGTATACTCAGAGTATCTCTGCTCAAAAACATTCCTCTTGGGGCTTCCCTAGTGGCGCAGTGGTTGAGAATCTGCCTGCCAATGCCAGGGACATGGGTTCGAGCCCTGGTCTGGGAAGATCCCACATGCCGCGGAGCGACTAGGCCCGTGAGCCACAACTACTGAGCCTGCGCGTCTGGAGCCTGTTCTCCCCAACAACAGAGGCCGCGATAGTGAGAGGCCCGCGCACCGCGATGAAGAGTGGCCCCCGCTTACCAGAACTGGAGAAAGCCCTCGCACAGAAACGAAGACCCAACACAGCCAAAAATAAATAAATAAATAAATTTATTAAAACAAACAAACAAACAAAAAAACATTCCTCTTCTGGGTTCTTATAAAATAAACACTCCTTAGCTTGGTACAAAGAAAACCAGGTCTGGATGAGGATCCAAATCCAGCTTACCTGTATAGCCTCTTGTTCTATTATATATTGTAAAATCAGTCAAATTAGAATCTCTGAATTAGTTAAACATGAGCAACACTTCACTCATGGTATTTTTTTAATTTTAGCTTGGCAATTCCTTTTTTCCACTTTGTCAAAATTCAAATCCCTGCTCAATGCCATAGTACCTGAAAACTATTTTTTGGCTGATTGGCTGATTCATCTATTAAGCTTCTCTTATTCTTTCAGTAAAATGTATCTTCTCCTCATTGGTGTATTCATGATGCTTGGATATCTGTGATATGCTAATCAGTCTGTTACAATACAAATGACTATACACATTTAACTCTTTTGCTAGGCTTTAAGCTCCCTGGGAGCTGACCTTTGTCTTGATGACTTTTGGGTGCACAATGGCATTAAGAGAGGATATATACATACAGCTCCTGGAGTGGAGGCAGAGCCTTTTGGTCTACCTTTCATGATGTGAGATTTCAATTTCAGAAAATATTGCTATTGTTTGTTTTTCCATGGGCCTGGTTGAATCAGTCAATTCATAGTACCCAAACTCACCAGAGAAGGTTTGATAAGTTACAGGGCTAGCTTATTAATTTGTATGGAGATATACTTTGTCTGATATCTGGGGCGTCACCTTCTAGATGCAAAGGAAGTTGGAAAATGAAATTAGTAACCAGAAGGATGCTCTAAAAAACAGAAGCAAAGGATTTGTGATGGCTTGGGGGAATATTTCATTCAGCCTATGGGAAAGCTTGAAGAAATGATTTACTCTGGTATCGAATATAGCTATCTAGTGGCTGAACAGTTTTTCTTTCAGAAGCAAAATCCCTAGCATTATACGGACCATGATAGACACAGACTTTTCTTCTTTGCTCATGTTGTTTTTTTTTTTCTAGATTCTACAGTTCTTTTATTTTAACAAGATAACATTATCTCAGACACGTTATGGTAAAATTGGTAGCTGCTTCATTCTCTTTCTATATTAGTGAATTGACTCATATTGGAGTTGAGGGGCATATTTGTTAAGGCGACTGACTCTTGGAGATGGGCCAGACTTCTTGCTGGAGATCTGGGGTCCCGGTGGTCTCATTTGCAAACGTATTCTCAGAAAATCAAAGTTTATTATTTCTGGAGATGACTATATTAATCTATTTCATATTGGATCTTCCTTTGCATCTCAGAAGGTGATCCCTGATTCTTGACTGTACCCACTGTGAGGCTTTTAGACCATGGTTATCTTTCCATACCCTTCATGGCTCATGGCCCATGAGTTGTGTCTTATACGCCATGGTTATTGAAGAGTCATAAATATAATACTACTAGTTGGTTTATATTTTGAAACAATAAAATAATTACATATAGGTAAAAATAGAAAAACGAAATATGCACTGGTATTTAAACCAACTTTATATGATTTTTCTGAAAGGAGAAGGAATTCTGGGGCAGACCCAGGAATAACTTTCAGCACATTCCTTTTTGCCATATGTGTCACAAAGTTATTTTGCAATTAAGTACAAAATTTCTGACTGCTGGAAAGGTTTCCTTAACCTTCCCTTACTGAATCAGTATGAATTTGTTTATGCTTATTTGTAACACCCTCATTGTATGTACTTATCATATTCTCTTGAGCTTTTTGAAACCGTTAAAGGATTTTTGAAGTTGAAGTAGAAGACACCCTTTTTCTCTTGTAACTTTAAAAAGATATAAATATTGCTGATTTGCTTGAAACTAGTTAACATATAATAAGTAAGAGTTTGTTTTTACTTATAGTTTGATCAGGAATATCAGTAGTAACATAAAGTAGAGAAAACCCCTTGAGGCATTTAATGTATCCACATTATAAAGCACAGCCTTATGAAAGAAAAACAAACAAACAAACTTACATTCCCATCTGTTAAAACCTCAAGTTTATCTACATATAATGAAACAAAAACATCCTGTCTTACTTGACACATGTCACAGCTGTATGTTGATTCATTTGGAATGGACAACATTTCTGAGGCTTAGGCTCCTGATAGAGAATGCCCTTCTTCTCCCCTTAATGAGAAACCACAGGATGCAATTCTAAAGGCCTCAGAATTGTCATGACAGGGCATGGAACAACAGATGGTCCCTTAGGCAGACTAATCCTATGTTATTTAATACCAAAAGCAAAACTGTCAACTGTTTCAGGGAAAACATAGAGCCCGGAACCAAAGAATTGATGAGTAAACATGAAAGAAATTGATTTCGAAATATTTAGTTTGAAATGTATTTTAATTTTTCAGTCTAAACACACATTGTTACTGATTTGGAATTCTAAACCACTGTTTGGATTTTAAGAATAAGTTCTTTGGAAATTGCTGGAAAGAAAACTCTCTCAGGAGACCTTTAACTAACAATTTTAAATGAACCAAAAAAATTGTAATAGATTAGTGTGGGTTATTGTTTGAGTATTAGTGTATGTGAGCAACAGGTCAAAAGAAGCAACCTCTTCAGAAATTTAATAAATGCGTTCGGAACCTATGGCATTTTCACAGAGTTTGACATATATATGGTAGGTTCATCCTGGACCTTCTCTAAGGGAGTTTAATTACTTATTTGAGAATCTCATTATACTCATAATGTTATGGTGAGATTCCACAATGAAATATTTTTGTTCTTTACAATAGAAGTTCTGCTTTTCATTAAGATATCCTTTTTAATATAAAAGTACTCACAAAATTTAAATAAAAGGAATACATGTTCCTTATAGAAAATGAGTGCTATTTATATCTTCCAATATCTTCTAATCCTACTCCCCAGAAATTATTACTATTGCCAGTAAGATGAATAGAGGGAGATCTATATAGTTTTGGGGTCATCAGCATTTAGGTATTGGATGAAACCCTGCGTGTGATTGAAATCAACCACATGGAATATCTAGCATAAGAAGAGTAGAAAGGCCCGAGCCAAAGGGAGCACACATTTACTGAGCTGTAGGTGAAGGAGATGGAACCTAGAAAAACACTGCTGAAGAGTGGCCTGAAAGGAAGGCTGAAAAATCATTGAATGGTTGGATTCATGAAAATCAAGGATGAAGAGAGTTTCAAGCAGTGGTTACTAATGTCAGATATGATGGAAGTGTCAAACTGTGTACAGACAAAAACATTGCAATTTAATTTGGGAACTAGGAGGTCATTAGTGAGAAATGCCATTGGAAATGGATTGGAAGCTGATGGTCATGGGTTGAGAATGGAAAAAATAGAGAAAGCTACTAGTATAATGATCTGAGAATCTTGACTATAGAAAGAAAGAGGAATGGAGGCAGCTAGAAGTCAAGGAAACATTTTGTAGGATGGGAGAGACTTGTACATGAGGTAAAGGGAAGTAGAGGATAGAGGAGAGTATGAAACTAGTGAAGTACAGTCTGAGAGGAGGAGGGTAAAGATTTATTCTTGAGCAAAGAAGATGGGTTGAAATACAGATAAAGATGAAAAAGTACAGTCGACCCTCTGTATCTGTAGGTTCTGCATCCGTGGACACAGAGGGTTTGAGCAGTTGCAGATTTTGATACCCCTGGTGGGTCCTGGAACCAATCCCCTTCGAATACTGAGGGATGACTGCACAAGCAAGGACACATTTGCTGCAGAGACTAAAACAAAAAATTCTTTTAAATGGTAAGGACCTTGCATTTCAAGACTTAAATACATTCATAAATATTTTAACCTGAGGGACATGAGAGAGGTGTCTGACCAGGGACAGTTAAAAAATGTGTCATCCCTGATTGGTGACCCAGATGACTTTGGAGACCCTGACTTTGTTGTGAAACAAGTCATTAGGGTTGTGTATTTTGTCCTGTTGTACCTAGGAGCCTGACTGTAGGAACTGAAACACAAATCTTTGAATTTATTCAGGCTTAGGGTGGAGTGGAATGTAGTAATGGGAAATGATGGATCATGGTCTATAGGCTGTTCTGGAAAGGAAATGAAAAAAGTTGAATGAGAGTGTAGAAGAAAAAAAAGAAAGAAAAGGGAGATTAAGGGACTGGAGGATGCTGATGATGTGGAAAGACACTTGTAATGAAAGTAAGGTAATGAGAGAGTTAAATGATGAGATATTTGGCTCACAAAATGATAATTAAGTTTGCGATTCCAGAAGCAGGACTGTTCTGGGTGTGTAACATGGGTGAGGACTGCTGAAGTGGAAGAAAGTCAAAGTTCTATAAATTGGCATAAACTTTAATTTCTAATAGAAAAAGCCCATGAAAGTTAGAAGAGGATTTATTTACAAAACTCTGCGCTATACATTGTGTTTTGTATTTCAAATTAGGGTACCCCCTTTAAAGGAAATGAGAATCAATTCACCTGTTGGTGATTGCTTAAGGGGAGGTACTTATTTAGTATTGTATATTGTGTTATTAGTGCCCAGTCCAAGGGCTGCCAACAGAAGAAACTTAAAGATTTGTTGAATAAATGAACAAATTAGTGAGTAAAATAAAGGCTAGAACTAAAACTGATTAATACCAATTCATGATCTAAGAATTGTCGTCTCTTAAGAGGTTGAATTATTTGCTAACATTTCTTTCGGTTTGTTATTGTGGTTGGGAATTCAGAAGCCATTTGGAATTGTAAAATATTATTTTTCATTTAAGCTGAAATTCTGTAAAGTGTGAGATTTACTGAAACCAGTAATCATTTATGTTAATCAATTGTAAAAACGAAATTACCTATATAATCCTGTGTGTGTGTTTGTGTTATATAGGGTAGTCTTCTAAAATAGACAGATGTGTCATATAAGTGTCCCATCCACTCCGAAGAAATAAACACTCTTGTAATGTTTGACATCACTGCCTTGAATCCAAACAGAAGGATTCAGGAGTATAGTGTAATTAGAACAGTATTTATAAAAATTTGCAAATGTTGCACCCAATTGCTTATTTTACTTGAGGCAGAATTTACAAATGCAGAATACAAATGAGATAGAAGAAATTTTATGTATATTTTAGAATGTGCCAGAGCTTATATGGCTATAAAATGGGAAAGTCTTTAGAATACAATTTAGTAGCAAATATATGGTTAAACCCCGCCCCCTTTTTTTCTTTCCTTCTTTTTAAAAAATTTATTATTTCCAAGATATATTGTTAAACATTCCAGAACTCTGATGGAAAATTTCCAGGCTTGGAATACTAACATGAATAATTATGTTTTTCTTCTATTGAAAGACAATACATGTTAACCTTTTCTAGATGTTTCTAAACATCTAGAGCTTTTGCTTCAACAGTCTCTTTTGGTGTTCTTTGATCAATCAGGCAAGTCATGGTTTTCTTTTTCTCTTCTTTTATTTCTTTTCTTTTCTTTTTTTTTTTAGAGAGAAATCAGGGCTAAGATCTCCATTGAGGTTGGTGAGGAAAGAGTTACTCAATAGAAATTGTATACATATATACCTATGAGTAAATGCTGAATTAACAGAATTGCTGATTATATCTTAAATCATTCTTTAAAAAATTAAAAAATCATTTAATGTAAACTTTCGTCCAGGAATCTTCAAGAACCACAATACTCACTTCTTTACATTATTTAAATCAAAACTGAATTGACAGTAATTTTCTACTGAGCTTTTCAGCAAAATAGTTAATGTTCTGTCATCATCGAGATGATTTCCCATTTGACCCAACACATATCAGCTCTTGATAGTGTTTATAGAACATTTTGCTTAATGGGACAAAACACCATATCCAAATACTTGGAAGAATTCCTTCTATTTTTGTAGACGGAATGATCTGCTGGGCTGGTTTAACGATTGTTTATGGGGGTAAAATAGAGAAATACTAGCTGTGCTTGCACTGTAGACATTGTTTTTATTTTAATGTTTTGTATTCCACCTGCTTCTAGAAAGGTTGGGAGCAAATTGTAAAATTTGGAGGAATGAACAGTAACACTCAAATATACAGTGATCAAGATTTTTATTAAAAGTGAAACAAACAAACAAAACCTACTTCAAATTTTTGGACAATTTTCATACATAAACTCCACAAAGGCATATATTTATTTATGTTTAATATTTTCTTTAAAAATATTAAGTACAAATCCAGTTATAATTTTTTAGAGTTAAAAATTCATTAATTTTTTTTCAATCTTCATTCTGTTATTTTTTGATTTTATTTTATTATTATTTTGTAACATCTTTATTGGAATATAATTGCTTTACAATGTTGTGTTAGTTTCTGCTGTATAACAAAGTGAATCAGCTATACGTATACATATATCCCCATATCCCTAATAATAACATATATTTAGGCATTTAGAACATGTTTCTAGAATTTTATGATAAAATTTAGTATTTTTGCTTACTAGTTTGGCACTGTGATGCTTTTATCATTGATTTTTAAAGTAATAAAGTAATGCTAATCATTCTCATAGTAATTTACAAGTAACTAAAGCTCTTATTTAGATTTCACAAATTTGGATTAAATGTAAAGTTTCTTATTAAAATTAGGCACATAAATGATATAATATGTCCATTTCAATCAACATTTTGGCTCTAAAATTAAATATAAATAGATGATATACTAAAGCTGGAAAAGCCAGACTGATTTTTCCAAGATCTTTTTGTTAAGTATTTGAATTTTCTTTGAAAATTACCGAGATTCAAATGCTTCTTCTGGATCTCCTTAACTCTGCCACCCAAATTCTCTCTTTTAAATTCTATGAATTAAATTCTCTAAGCATCAGTTTCTTTTGTAAAATGAGTAACAGTAGCTACATCTTAGTGCTGTGAAGATTAAATAAAGTAGAACTTTTTCAGTGATTGATGCAGTGTTGGCCTTCAGGCAGTGTTAGTGTAGCTAAAGATTAAGGAACAGATTGATAGTAAAGGAAGGACCATAAGCCGTCATTCCCTGCTTATTGCACACCATGCCCCAAAGACAGTAGGATCCTTGACTTGGGCTTTCTGAGCATTTGACAAGGGCCTCATACAGTGCTTTCCAACTAACTTCCAACTGCTAGTGACTGTGTTTCTGTGCCTGAGAGTTTTTCTCCACAAGGCGAAAACTGCTCTACATCTAAAGTTGGCCAGAAGTTCAGGGGAATTAACACCTCTGGGTGCAGCCCTTAGGCACTGCCAGTGGGAGTTAGTGTAGCTCAGCTCCCTCACTCTAACACCCTAAACTCTAGTTGTCCACAGTATTATTTGGTTCTATGATAAACTTTATTGGCTGTTTTCCTTCCCTTATCTCACTTCCCTACTCTTTATCAGTAATTCCTAAACTTCTCAAATGAATTATTGGCACACAAATCCTTGTCTCAGGGTGTGCATATGAGGATATCCAAACTAAGAGCAAATTAATGTAAACTGAACAGTCACTGCTTCCGCCATTCAGTTAAGCTCAATGTGAATTTGAGAATTCTGCAAGAAAGTTAGACATAAACGTCCATCAGGACACAGATGAGGGAAAAATTAAATTATTAATTTTGTCTGGGACTCAAAGAAGAGAGGTATCCCAGGAAGGAGAAATAGCATGAGCAAAGAATAAGAATGGAAAAAGCATGCAATATTCTGAGAATGATTAGTAGCCCAGTGTGGCCAAAGAGAAAGGCAAGATGGGCCCAGGGAGGAATGGCTGCTGATGAGGCTGGGGCCACACTGGAAAAAAGCTGCCTGTGCTAACTAAACTCATATGTTGGCTTTATTCTTTTGGCAATGAACAGGCATGAAAGCTTTTTAAAGATAACAGTGACTTGACTACAGTTATGCTTTAAAAAGAGTAGGGAATGAATTGGGCTAGGACATGACATGGATAGGAAAACTATTCAAGAGGCTATTGCTGTAATGCAAAAAAAATAATGAGGCTTTACCTAGTACAGTGGCAATTTGAATGGAAAATAGCTTCTTGATACTAAAGGTATTTCACCTCAAGGATAAAGAGGATTGGGAAAAAAAATGACAAGGGAAGAGAGGAGTTTAAGATGACCCTAAAGTTTCTAGTTTAAACGAATATTTGGATTGTGATGCTTTTATTGTCATGTTAGGGAATTCAGAAGAAAGTGAATATGTAATATGTATTATGAATATAACATTTACATGTAGAATGGATTAAAGGTGGTAGAATGTGTGTGCGGGAATCCAATGTCATTGATAGTTCAAGGCAAAGAAGTCCCCTGCCTTGGGCCCTGTGTTTACAAGGGACCCCTTTGAACTGTTCTCCGCCTGTGCTCCCTCCATGGGGCAAGGAGTTGGGTCCACCTAGAGTCCACATCCCCTGCTCCTGGGTGCCTGGAATCATGGGATTCTTAGTTCAGAGGGCCCCAAACACACTTTCAGGCCTTTAACCAATGTCTCTGCTCTCAAGGATGGGCTCTGTTGCCTTGCTACTCATACCTATGCCCAAGTGGTGGCCAATGGATAGCATTTGCTGTGGGCAAAAGAGACAGAACTGGGACATGCTGGCTGAAGTGTCCACACAGGGCACCTCATTGTGCATGTTGGAGCTGATAGTGGGAGGAAAAGGAGGGTAGGCCATGAGGCTCTGTGTCAGAGACCAGGGATTAGGAACAAGCTTCTCCTGTGCCGTCAAGTTCTAGTGCAAAACTTCAAGGAATCCAAAAATTCTAAATTCAGACTTGCTTACCTGATCATTATGAAATGTGTTTTTCAAAGAAGGAGGACAGTACACATTTTACATAATCGTTTGTTAGCTAGATTTGTGACCTTTAAATATTTAGACAAATGGTGTATGGGTTTCCATGTGCACTCTTGGCTCAGGCCCCACAAATTTGAGAAGCAGACTTAGTGAAATCAACAGATTTGTGTGATGATACAAGCCCATGTTAGATTATAGCAGTTGAAATGGAAAGAAAAAGAACCTAAAGGGTACTTTTTAAGGTGCATTTAACCGTCAGTCTCAGATTTATTTAAAGATTAAGTTGGGCTTCCAAAGTATCCCTTATTCGTGGCCAGCAACAAAAAAACCCACAATGATTATAGAGTTTAAAAGCAATATGTATTAATTTCAGTTTAATTTTCTGTCCTTAAGTCACATAGTGTGTGTTTTCTGTTTCAATTTTCTATTAATCAATATGAAACAGTATTGAGCACAGTGGTTAATATGACAAAGATACTGTGTTATTCACTCTGGGCTTATTTCTCTGTATACCAACGCAACATTTGAAAGCTCCTATTATAAAATTAATGGAAAAGAGGCTTTATCAAGCTAGAGTCATAAATTTGATCTAAGAATACAAAATAAAAATATTACCTTCTTTACCTTTATAGAACAGTGCAGAAAAACTGGAAAATTAGGTATCTTCATGCCTGGCTAAGTACAAGTGAGGACCCTACCTTTCTACTCAGAAAAATATATATGTCATCTCTGGTCCACGTTTAGTTCATGGGAGAAAAAGCACAGCAACACCACAAAAGTGTCTTTAAATAGAGTGAAGTTTCTCTCTTCAAAGGTTGAAAGTCATTTATCAGCAATAGAATCTGTATTGCTTGGAAATTTTTTCTGGTGTTTCATGGAACTCATTTTCATCATATTATATGTCTAGTTTTTGTAGATTTGCACATTTACACATCTGAGTTTGTCTTCTTGGATTTGACTTATTAAAAAGTACCACCAGACCTTCAAAAAAAAATCTCTCATTCTGAGTAAATTAAAGCAGGCTGCCCAGCTTACTGTGTGTCCAGCTGGCTAAAGGCTTAAACAGGAAAAGGACGCAAGGAGATTCTGTGGTAGGTATAAGATAAACATGCTCTTGTTTATGTTTTGCTGATACTCTGGTTGTTTAGAAGTTGGGGAATTTTTTTTCCTTGCTTTGGGCTGTTCTTTTAAAAAACCAAATAATCATCTAGTGTGCCTTGTAGCTTTGATCTTTGTTTTTATATTTTGTTATACAAGGCTCAAAGTCTTACAGTTTGTTGTGTTTCATACTTTGTCAGATCACCCTCTCTCTACACATATTACCCACAGATGGCTGGAAGTAAAAAAAATAAAGGAAAGGTAGAGTATCTTAAAAATTGACGTCTCCCATAAAATCTGGGAGATCATTGTATAAATATTGGCATACTTTTGCAGGTGCTAAAATAGAATTCTGTGGCCTCTCACCTAGTATAATTAACTTTCTTTTATTTCCCAGTGTTTACCATATCTTTTCTTAACCTTTGTTTTTCACAAGAGTGCCCTTGGGACCAAACTGAGGAAGTCATACAGACACCTGCATGCCACAAGGCAAACACCAACCTCATTCTAGCCCCAGGACAAAGGTCCTGCAAGCCGGCTCTGCAGATTCCCCCAAATGCCTTTTATGCTACAGTGATAAATCATGTGAGGATATGAAATCAGTCTCCAGAGGAATGCTACAGTGATTTGCTAAGTATGACACTCACAGAAACATTGGTACATTGAGTGACTTAAAAATTCAAGCTTATACTTTTAAATTCAGTTATAAAACACTGTGTGTATGTATTTGTGTGTGTGTCTACCTCACACATATTTTAGTAGTCTCTGGAATCTAGTAGTTCCTCAATAGAATGTGTTACTTGGAACATGGATTGGAGCAGCACACACTAGTATGTTACATGGTGTTTTTGAAATCAAATGTAGACTACAGATCCTGGTGACTCTTGAGGCAATAATTGGTGCAAGGTGCAACAACTGGTTCTTTACTTTAGAAAAATTTCCAAACATGCTCCAGACCACTGAACCCCTAGAACCCTCACATTGTCTGGATTTTCATGGGCTTATTTTCCATCTTGTGGCATGCATGTGTCTTATATCTATCCTTGCTACTTATTGCTTATCTGGTCCAATAAGTATGATGTCGTCAGTGTAATGGACCCGATTTTCTGTGAGATGCCAAGATGATTAAGAACTCTGCAGACTAAATTAGATTAGAGAACAGGAAGCTGAGACGTCCCTGAGATGAGACAGTGCAGGTATACTTTTGCCCATTCCAAGTGAGAATGAAGTATGTCATATCATACTTTCAGTTTGGTATTGCGAAATGCATTTGTCAAATCAATAGCTGTGTACCAGGTGCCAGGATTTGTATTGTTTCGTTCCAGCAAGATACTCCAGTATAATCTTACAGCTGCAACTGGAGTCACTACCTGACCAAGTTTTATTCTACAAGATCCATCCACCACCTGCATAGGCCAAATAGGGAAGTTAAACGTGGATGTAATACAAATCACCACCTTGCATTTTTCAAGTCTTTGATGGTGGCACTAATATATTCAGCTTACTCAGATGTATGGGGTATTGTTAAGTTTTCTAATCTGATTGGAGAGGGAGTTCCAAGAGCTTCCACTTGGCTCTTTCTACCACAATAACTTTCCCTCCAGTATCCAAAAATGTGGTGATTTCAGTTGACGGGATTTATATTTCAATCATGTATTCAGGAACTGAGAAATAACTGAGTTGATCCGAGGAGAAATATATATGGGGCAAAGCTCTACTTATCACAGCCACCATAAAGCTCTATTTTCATGAACCACAGTAACATTTTGGGTGTGTTAGATCATCCCACAGTAGCGAGATAGACGCTACTCTCTTCCCTCAAAATTTGGTTTAAATATTGAGACTGGTCTCTCACACACACACACACACACACCCCAAAAGAGTTTGGAAAGGTTTATTACTCGCAAATAGAGCTTTCTGGGGAGAGCATAGCAGGCCCCTCCTGCTGGTCTGAAAATGAGTTGAAAAAGTAAGGAAAGGAGATTGGCTTGGAGTTTTCATAGTGGCTAGGGGGTGGGGTCAAAGTGAGAGTTCCTACACGTCATTTGAACTTCCTGCTGGTGCCAAAGGAGAGAGCACCTTGGGATCTTTTAGCTTGCACAGATTCAGGGAAGAAGGGTTGGAGGCAGGGGTGAGGCTTAAAAGCTGCAGAAGTCAAACATTAAAAAGTAGAGTTGGGCTTCCCTGGTGGCGCAGTGGTTAAGAATCCGCCTGCCAATGCAGGGGACACGGGTTGGAGCCCTGGTCCGGGAAGATCCCACATGCAGCAGAACAACTAAGCCCGTGCGCCACAACTACTGAGCCTGTGCTCTAGAGCCCGCGAGCCACAGCTGCTGAGCCTGTGTGCCACAACTGCTGAAGCCCACGCAGCTAGAACCTGAGCTCTGCAACAAGAGAAGCCACTGCAATGAAAAGCCTGCGCACTGCAACAAGGAGTAGCCCCTGCTCGCCGCAACTAGAGAAAGCTGCGTGCAGCAACGAAGACCCAATGCAGCCAAAAATAAATAATAAATAAAAAAACAAATTCGTAAAAAAAAAAAAAGTAGAGTTAACCATAATGGAAAAGAATATTTTAAAAAAATGTATATATGTGTATAACTGAATCACTTTGCTGTACAGCAGTAATTAACACAACATTGTAAATCAACTATACTTCAATTAAAAAAATAAAATAATAGAGTTGGACCGTTTTTATATTGGTTCTTCGGGAATTAGTTTTAGCTAGTCCTTCAAAAGCATGAATATTTCTTATTTTCTCATGCACCCCTTTTCCTTTGGAGAGAGTTGTGAAAAAATATTTACCATATATTTTGTGGCTGTGTTGCAAGGTCTGTTCTCAAGGGGACTGGGTCTCTCCTTGGTCCAGGATCTTTAGGTTTTGCTTACTTCTGGGAACTAGGTGAGAAATCAGTTTCCTTTCCTGTGTTCAGCTTTCTGCCCATCAGCTCTTAAATGTTTTATGTTATACAAATCAAAATATTATATATAATATTATAGTTGGATGCCTATTTTATATCCAAGGACACTATGGTCAATTAGCCATAGCAAAGATTCCTGCAGATTAGGCCATTCTCATTACTATTTGTTACTGCTGTTCATTACAATAATTGCATCCACTTTTTCTCTGGTGGTTCTGTGTTGTCAAGTGGCCCCTGTTACTCTGGGATCCCATCATTGCCATTGATATCAGGGAGCCCATCTCAACATTCATGTCTCCCACTGTCATCCCTAGCATACAGAGGACACCACTATGGAAATTTAAGGATGCTGATGTTCACTTCACTGGTACAGTTCTTGACATCTTAGTGAAGGAAGGGTCTTCTTATCTTTCTTGGTGGATGAGGATAGTTTTGTAGGCTGCATGTGGTAAATCCTTTTTAAGAATTTTTTTTCTTGAAATATAATAGTACACTTAAAGGAAAGCTTAAGTGCTTTTGGATTCCTTCTTCTACATTATGCTAGCTGTATCTGGCGTCTTGACTTCATTGACTGTAGGCCATAATTAATTCTTATTTTTTTAGTCAACCAACCAAGAAAATTTTTAGAGCCATTTCTCAGCTACTTGAGCTAGCACATTAATCTCTAAGTGTATCCATATCAATAAATTTAACCAAATCCAATGTTTTTTTTTTTTTTTAAAGATTTATTTATTGATTAGTTGATTGATTGCTATGTTGGGTCTTCGTTTCCGTGCTAGGGCTTTCTCCAGTTGCAGCAAGCGGGAGCCACTCTTCATCGCGGTGCGCGGGCCTCTCACCATCACGGCCTCTCCCGTTGCGGAGCACAGGCTCCAGACGCGCAGGCTCAGTAATTGTGGCTCACGGGCCCAGCCGCTCCGCGGCATATGGGATCTTCCCAGACCAGGGCTCGAACCCGTGTCCCCTGCATTAGCAGGCAGATTCTCAACCACTGCGCCACCAAGGAAGCCCAAATCCAATGTTTTTAAAAACAACTTTATTGAGTTATAGTTTACAAAAAATAAAATTTACATGTTTTAGTCTATAGATAAATGACTTCTGAGGAGTGTCTATGACTGTGTAACCACCACTCCAATCAAGAAATTTCCCTTGTGCCCTTTGGGTTAATCTTTCCAACTCCCTGTCCTAGGCAACTGCTGATCTGATTTCTATCACTAGAGTTTAGTTTTGCCTGTTCTAGAATTTTATTTAAATTGAATCATATAGTATATACTATTTTTTGTCAGGCTTCGGTCACTCAGCATAAATTTGTGTTTTTGTTTGTTGCTTCTTATTGTTGAGTAGTGTTCCATTGCATGGATATAGCCATTCGCTAGTTAGTGGACACTTGGATTATTTCCAGCTTTTGGATATTCTGAATAATGTTGTAAACATTCTTTTGTAAGTATTCATGGATATATGTTTTCATTTCTTTTGACAAAATACCCAGAAGTGGAACTGCTTCGTTATATGTTCATTACATGTTTAAATATATAAGAAACTCAAACTTAATCTGATGTTATGTTCTATTTGCCTTAGTCTCAAACACTTAGAGTCCATTTTCAAACATATTCTTCAGGTTTCTACCCAAATATGTTAGCAGAATCTTGCAAGTCATTTGGCATATATTCAGTCTTCTGGGTCAGACTTTTCCTGAAGATCTACTCTAATTATAGGTATAGAAGTAATAAGATATTGTAACAGTTAATAAGAGAATTGACATCTTCTTAGAAGGCAACTTCCCAATGTGAGGTTAATGCAGAGTATTTAACATGGGAAAACTAGTCTTTTCAAATTCAGGAGGAGATGCTGATTTTCTTGGTAAGAGAGGCTTATGGAGACTATTTAAAAGCTCATCCCACGCCCTACAGATGTGACACCATGAAGCCCTTCACCAAGTAATCGTCCCTGTAGACTCTCATGCCAAATGCTATTGCATAGCTTAAATTAAAAGTTTCTCTCAAGGTTTTATTTTTAATGTTTATTTACTTAATTCAACATTAGACCATAAAAGAAATTACTGAGTCCCCTCTAATGCATGTATCAGGTAGTTTCCCAAGCACTGGGGATAAGGCAGTGAATGGAATAGTCCCTGACCTTAAAGAATTTATAATCTAGTGTGGAATTTAATTATAATATGCATGAATGTCCAAATAAATGCATAGATATGAATTGTGGTAAGTCCCATAAAGGAAAATAAAAGAGTATAATGAGAGATTATCTCTGGGGGAATTTACATTGAAGAGTTGAGGCAGAGCAGGCTTTTTTGAAGAAGTATGGATTAAGCAGAAGCCCAAGTGGTAGATTAAAATTTCGTAGGTGAAGAGGGGAGAGGAGCACTTAAACAAGGTGAAGAGCAAGTGGGAAGGTGCTGAGGCAGGAGACACCTTGTCATTTCAAAGGAACTGAGAGAAGGCCAGTTTTGCTAGAAAAAAGGAAAAAAGCAAAAGGGAATTTAGTTGGAGAGGTAGGCAGGGGTCAGATTCTGCGTGGGCCATAGACTATGTTAAAGGGTTTGGATTTTATCCCAAGTGCAGTGAGAAGTTAATAAATGGTTCCATGCAGAAAAATGATTTTAAATTCAATACTTTAAAATATCATCTGATTGTGGTGTGGAGAAAGGACTGAGGGAGCCCAGGCAAGAAATGGACCAGGGTAAATAGTTCAGGATAGATAAGTTAAATAAGAGTGACAGCAGTGGGATAGATAAACGGGTGAATTTGAGTTGCCCCTTGGAGGTAGAATCCACAGGAACTGGTAACTAATTGGATGTGGGGGATGATGGAGGGGCAGCTTTGAAGATCACTCTGGGTTTCTGGCATGAGTATTTAGAAGGATGGAGATGCCAGTTACTGCCATGGTGGGGTTGGACTGGAAAGGAAGAGTATCTGAAGCTTAGTTTATGAGTTTTCACTCCAGATAAGATGTATGGGTTGGATGGGATTTCCCTGGTGGCGCAGTGTTTAAGGTCCTTCTGCCCATGCAGGGGACGTGGGTTCGATCCTTGGTCTGGGAAGATCCCACATGCCGCGGAGCAACTAAGCCTGTGAGCCACAACTACTGAAGCCCATGCGCCCTAGAGCCCATGCGCCGCAACGAGAAGCCACTGCAATGAGAAGCCCGTGCACCACAATGAAGAGTAGCCCCCGCTCGCCACAACTAGAGAAAGCCCACATGCAGCAACAAAGATCCAACACAGCCAAAAAAAAAAAAAAAAAAAAATATGTATGGGTTGGAAATGTAAATTTGCAAATAGATGAGATCATTTAGGCCAGCGAGAGAAGCATGGATGGAATGAAAGACTAAGGGCCGCGTGTATGGACCGTTCAATGCCACCACAGATTTATCAACAATAGATCCCTGTCTTGGTGTGCACCCCACCACCTCAACTCTCAAAGATTACCTGGTCTCCTACTTCCCTTAGGAGTGACCTTTTTATATCAGATCTTCTTCCCAGTCTTAACTCTAATCAATTTCTTCATAGAATCAAAACACTTTTGACACTTTTCTCCTCAAGCCTCTTTCTTTTTTTTTTTTATTGTATTGTATTATATTGTATAGTATTTTGTTTTTTCAGATGGTTGACATTAGTACTGAAGAACTGAAACAACAGTTTGATCAAGAAATATAAGTAATGGCAAAGTAAGTTAATCTGGCAGTGTGGTACTGTGGAAAAAAGCAGGACAAGGAGTAAGGGACCTGTTTCTTACCCAGAGTGTGCCATGAACTAGTGATATTTTCAAATATGTAATTTAAATTGTTTAGAGAACTTGAAAGAACTTTGACTCTACAATTCTGTGGCTGCATATACTCTCTCGTATGTGTGTAGATTAAACAGCAGTCATTATTCTAAATCATGACAAAATTACATGGAATTTCATCTATCTTCGTTATTGTGTTTTCTGCTCCCAAAATTCACGAGAGATAAATTGTAGATATAATATGTAGGTGCATATATGTGTAAATATATATATATGTGTATATATATATATATAACAAATAGTCCCTTTGATATAAGTTAACACCATAAGCCAGGGAAGTGTTATATGTAAGAATGTTTAGAAGGCATTGACTCATTATGTTTGAAAATTGTTGGACATCATCAGGAAGAGAAGAGAAATAAATTAGGAAATTTATTCAATAATTATAGTGATTTATACTTGAGTATGTACAATAGACCAGAAACTGCAATGTATTAACTAACACTTGTTATAACCACGCCCCCGGCACACACATTTTTTTTTTTCCACTGAGATTTAGAAACATTAAAAACTTTGCCCAAGGCCACATAAACAATAAATACGTGGATTTCAAATCCGGATCTGTCTGACTCCAGAACTTGAGCTTTTGATCTAAATCCTTAATGGGATTTACCAATTTATTCTCATTAGCTCAAGCCTCTTTCTACTCTTTGCATTTCATGGAATTGATCTTTCCTGTTCCTCTCACCTTTGACTACCTTCTCTTGACATTTGAGCCTGTAATGTTGATTTACCCCAGAGATTTATCCTGGAACTTTTACTTCTTACTTTTTATGCATCTACACCCACTTCATAAGCATACAAACATGAATTCTTCCTGTCTAAGCTTTATACTGATGCTGTAGATTTCAAGAGCAAGAAAAATGCTGCCAAGTACTGAAACACTACAAATTGAAGTACTAGACTACCTATTCTGGATACGCTAAAAAATTATGAAAACATTTTTTCCACTTTCAGTGATCACCTTTCTTCATTCTCCAAGAGGACAGAATTTGAGGTGTTGGAGGAAAATTTCCTTGAATATGGTTGAGGGAGCACCATTGTGGTGCTAGAAGATGGTGCCTTCTCTTTTTCTTTTTTTTCTTTTTTTTTTCAGAAACAAACTTAGAGTATCCTTTAATAATTCAATTAAACTTTACATTAATATAACATAACAGCAATGTGCCATGTGAGAGGTGAGTCTTAGTAAATACAGAGCTCCATTAACAAAACTGGGATTTAACATTCATTGATACATAATCTTTTTCTCTCTAAACTTAGCCTCTTTTCTACTAAATGTAACTGAATTAAGACTAATCTGTTTGCAAAATAAGTCTGGTCGCAATAAACTTGGCTTGATGATTTATATAACTCTAATTGATCATATAGACTTTGTACTTGCTGAAACTTTTATGAGTCTCAGACTGGACTTTTAAAGGACCTCTCAGGGCTAGGAAAGTCACACCAAGGGCTTATCACAGATTTTTGCCTAACAGATGTAGGTGAATTCCTCCCTTTTCGAGGCCTCCAAAATACCTTGGGATTTCTGTAACGGCTAATGAGGTAGCCTTCCTAATTTATCTGATAAAGCTGCGGGGAACCTAAGAGTTTCCGATCTCTGGAGGGAGCAGACAGAGAGAAAAGATAAATGTTTCAATTCTTCTTACAAAAGTATAATTTACCAAATTTCTATAAGTTATAGAGTTTGAGGGGAAGGTTTCCTTATACCTGGAGAACACAGATTTAAACCAGTAATTTTTTCAGATAGAAACCATAAAAATAACCATATTCACCAGTTCACTCAGTCCTATGTAACTAATCCTTTTTGATTAACAGCTTTATGAAGCCATCAGGTTTTTCATTAGAATTCTTCAATTTCTTACCCAATTCAGCATTATGGTCTGAAACTCAGAAACTTGTATTTATCCAAAAATCCTTTCTATAGATCTTCTTGAAGGGGAAGCATTTTTTGCAAAGGCATTAGAGTGAAACCATAAGTGTCTATAATGACAGAAGACTTAAGAAGGCACGTTTAAAATCTGATTACAATGCAATTGACAAAGTAACTTGGTTACTGTTGTGACATACAACACTTTAAGATAATAACTAGAATTATGACTGATAACATTTTACTACCAGGACATATCAGATCTTTATGAAGTCCATATAATTTCTAGACTATCTATATTAGTAACATTTACCATACAACATAACCTAAGAAGATTTATTACTCATTTGACAATACTTCCCATGTAATTTAACATACCAAATGAACCTAATTAGTTTAGTATCTCTCTTTGGGATGTTTCAGGGCCCTTTGAAGCATCCCAAAGTTAGCTAGAGGTTGAAGAAACTTTATCACAAATTTGATTTGGAAAGTTTTGTCATAAAAATATCAAAAAGGGCTTAGAACACTCAGTCAGACAAGATCATAGGCCACTGTGAAACAATAGTTATTCACCTAGCCAAAGTAACAATAAAAGATTTCAAAGGCAAATACAGAATTGATCACTTAAAAGGTAAAGAAGCTTAAAATCTGTTATCAAAGGCAGTTCAACATTTTAAGAAAACTTGTCTAAAGTCAAATTTAAGTTTTGCACCCACTTACTTTTAAAATTCATTTACTCAATTAAATTTATTTTAACCTTAGTCAATCCTGATCATGCACAAATTTTCTCAGGGTTCACTTTCCACAAAACTTTTTATCATTTTCTGAATCCATCACTTTATTTTCCATTTGAAAATACCCAGCCCTAAGTCAGACCTACTTCCTTTTCCCTCAGTAAAATCTAATTCCATTCCTCATACCTTCTTTACTGAATACATACATCCTACTTTCCTATTTTTACTGAAATGTTTTCTTATTATTTCTATTAGCTTTAATTACATGTTTAAATTAGAATCCTCATCTCTTAAAACTTTAATTTCTTGTGAAAACTATGAAGTAAGCAATTATGAACTGTCCTTTACATTAGCATTCTGTAGATTGGTGAACATAAATACCAGTGATAATTAAAAAAAAAAACATTTGCTTTCTGATAGAGAACATCTCAGGATGGCACCAAGCATATTCATTAATAGTTCTAAAATCTTTAGTTTCTCTATAAGAGGAAGCCAGTGTTCAGTAATTAATGTCTCAATATCTTATTTTATTTGGGAATGACCTAGTTATTCAACAAACTTCCATCACTTAATTTAGCGCCACTCTAGACTTTCAAGTTAACCAGAATCTGGAGAGACTATTTTAGATAGAGATTTCTAAAGCATAATCATTCTTAATAGAATTTCTCTAAAGGCTCTTATCTCATTTACGTTTTCTTTCCTTAAAAGTTTCTTCACCTCGAATTGAGCCACTGCCCACTTTTTGATCTTTGATGGTTGCCTTGGAACTGTCATGGTGCTGGTGGATGTGTCACTTAGCTTGCCCGATGTGTTACAGTGAGTGGATACTGAGGCTCAAGGTCTAGTGGAAGTCAACTTGACTGCCATCTTGGACCTATTTAGTTCTAATCAGTCTATATCATGTCCTCGGGCTATGTCATTCCTTTAAAGTTTATGCCCCCCCCCTTCCCTCCTATTTCATTCCTCCCTCAGAGATTTTACTCCCGTATTCTTATGGGAAGCAGAGCAGTGACAGTCTTCTGTAACTGCTTCAAGGCTGAGTAGAGGCATTGACCCTGCCTGTCAGGAGTAAAAATCTCTGGATGCCTGACCTCGGAGTCCCAGGGGCAGGACAATTCCTTGTCTTAAGTCAGTATGGGCTGGAATCCTCACATAGCCATCATCTTGATGTGGAACTGTCATAACTGCTTCCATAGCCTTTCTATGAATCTCCTTGCTGATAAAGTGCTTTTTGTAACAACATCAGAGTACAGAAGTATGTATAAATGGCAAAAGACTTAAAAGGCATGGTTAAACATCTGAGTACAGTGTAATCGATAAAGAAACTTGGTTACAGTAACCAGAATTACAAATGATTACATTTAACTTAACATACCAAATAATCCTAGTTAAATATTTCTCTTTAAGATACCTCAAGGGCCCTCTAAAGTATCCCAAAGTTAGCTGGAAATCAAAAAAAAAAATTAATTAATGTTTGATATTTGGGAAGTTTGTCAAAAAGTTTTACAACACTTGGTCAAATAAGATCATCAGTCACTGTGAGACAATACTTATTTCTTAACCAAAGTTACAAGAGATCTCAAAAGCAAATACAAATCAGTTAAAGGCAAAGAAATTTCACACAATCTGTTGTCAAAAGCAGCATTTCAAGAATACCTTGGAGGGAGAAGCCAAATCCAGTCTTGTTCTAGCCCATTCCTAATGAAATCCATTTACCCAACTAAATTTAATCCAATTTTAGAAAATCCTGATCATGTATAACTCTTTTCAGTATTTTTCATTCTTCACACCTTTTTTTTTAATGCTTTTTTAAAAAAATTTTAATTTATTTTTGACTGCATTGGGTCCTCGTTGACGCGCAGGGCTTTCTCTAGTTACAGGAGTGGGGGCTACCCTTCTTTGAGGTGTGCAGGCTTCTCATTGCGGTGGCTTCTCTTGTTGCGGAGCACAGGCTCTAGGTATGTGGGCTTCAGTATTTGTGGTGTGCAGGCTCAGTAGTTGTGGCTCGCGGACTCTAGAGCGCAGGCTCAGTAGTTGTGGCGCATGGAGTAGTTGCTCCGCGGCATGTGGGTTCTTCCCAGACCCAGGCTTGAACCCGTGTCCCCCTGCATTAGCAGGCGGATTCTTAACCACTGAACAACCAGGGAAGCCCTTCACACCTTCTTTTACTAAAAACACATATCTTATTTTCCTTAAAAGTTTTTTCCCATTGAGTTACTTTTCTTGTTGACAAATTTGTAATAGATAGAATAAGGTCTTATTTGACCTCTAGTAAACCTAGGTACAACAGAAGTATTATACTTGACATCAATGACTCTAACATGTCTATATTAATCAAACCAACAAGCTTAAGCCACCTTCAATACCGGATATCAGTTTAATACTGAATATTTTCCAGATGACATGAACCTGAAATTCATTCTGGCCAGATTATTTTCTATTTCTGAGTATTTATATAAGTGCTTAATTTTTTTTTAAAGCCAATTAAGTAGAGCTCTTTTATAAATTCATTTTTGGCAATACCATACACCTACAACACACATATAGATACATATGAACACACAAACAAACATAGAGGCCTCATAGTTCCCATTTGAAAATTTCAGCCCTGAGTCAGGTACAACATTGGGCTTCTAGCAGATGGAACAAATCAAGGTCACCTATCTAGATGGCTAAACCCTTTTTACTAGTGTTTACAGAAAAGACACTTAAGATTTCTATTTATCCTTGACAAGTCAAGTTCTAAATTACTTTACCCTTTTAAAAATTTCTATTTAAAAAGATGGCAGAGATAAGCGTTCCTGAGAAGACCAGATAGGATATTTGCATCTCAATGGTACAGGCAAGTTCCTCCTAGGATGACTTTGTTTCCCTTTTGTTTAATATTTATAAGCCTCTTAAGATAAATAGGGAAGGTTTTGGGAGTGGTAAAAGGGATTGGTGGGTTTTGGATTATTTTCGGAGCCAGAGCTCTGGTCCTGTAAAGACTACATTTGTAAAACAAGGACAGTTTTGTTTTCTTTTTCAAAGAATTGGTTGGCTACCTCAATGATATTGAAGGACTGACATACCCATTCACACATGATGGAGAGTTTTACTTTTCCTCATTTAGCTTAGGGGAGAAGGCCTCTTCCAAAATTCCTATCAGGCTCTGAATATCAGCTATGGTTAGTTTAGTCAGACCAGTGGCCTCCTATTTTGGTAATGTATTTACAAACATTTTTTGAGGATCTTCCCTAGGTTTAAGAAATTTGTACCTTATATTTAGACACTATATAACCCTTTTTACTTAATAATCACCGGCTGGATATCTTTGGCCAAGCCTGGAACCTCGCTGTTCCACATTCCAGGGTCTACTAAGGCTTATCAGAACAATCCGAAGGAGTAAGGGAACTTGCAGAAGTGGGGGAGGCTTGTTTTCCCCCCTGAGACAGGAGAGTTTTTCTGATTCCTCAGGCTTTCAATTATAGGAGAAAGTCCTGGACATAAGGGAACCTCAGTCCATTTTCCCATCCTGTGGCAATAAAGATCTAATTGTTAAGAGATCCATTTTTAGGCCATTTTTCTTTGTCATTGGATCATAGCTATAGGTTGACCAGTCATTCAAAATTTTTCCCAAGGGTCTCCCAGGTTGGGGTGGAACCTTAGAGGAAGCGCTTCCCATTCTAGCTTGAGCAGTTAGTAACAGACGTCTGTACGCTCAAACCAAAGTAACCAAATGAGCCCAAACTTCGGCAGCAGGAAACCACACTCAAATTAAAACAAAAGGCAAAGAGATGCCCAGAAATCAAAAGCCAAAGGGCAAAAATGCCCCAAACATGACGTCCCACTCCCACTAGACCTGTGACCTTTGTCCAAAGTGGCCCCTTACAAATGGAATTTCCCTTCACAGGGAGAACTCCCCAAACTGGAACCGAAGTTTCCCGAACGGACAAAGTCAAAAAGGCCATGGTGTGCACTCTGGGGCATTTACCAAATTGCTGGCGGATGTGTTGCGACGTACCAAACGCCCTCTTTCTGATCCTCCAGGAGTTAATGTCTTCTCAGAGTAGATGTCTGGGCTAATGCAGGAAGGGAAAAGGAAGGTGTCCTCAAGGCAAAGAAAGCCTCGGCAGCTGCTAGGGCAACCTCTCCCCCGATCTCTGCCGCAGCCTTGGAGTTCTGCAGCTGAGACGGCGGGTCGGGTGTGATCGGGCACGGCCCTATGGCAGGGCAACCCTGGCAATCTGGCCTCAGAGAAATCCTCCAACCCTCTGCTCTCCCTGGGGAGGCTGGCGTGGAGAGAAATCCCTGAACGTCCCATCAAGCCGAGGGCCCTATGAGGCCGCCTGCCCACAAGTCAATCCCAGACAAGCCCCCAAATTTGTTGCCAAAATCTTGGCTCTCTGTGCACCAATGCCAGACAGAAATATGGAGACAGTGTTATGGAGGAGAAAGAAAGAGTGGCTTTCTTTCTTTGCCAGGCAAAGGGGGAACACAGTAGGCTAGCGCCTCAAGAACTGTGCCCCTGCTTTCTCTTTTTACCAGAAACCGAAAGAGGTAGTTTGCCTTGTGTCCAATAGAGTGGAACACTAGGATATAATATATTTAAGAACATTAGATACAATATTTCTTAAAGAGTATAGTATTAAAAGTAGGAAAGTATTATAAATGTAGGAGGTTGCTATGTCTGGGAGTGAGTGAAATATTTTGCTTTCATAAATGCCCTTTTTGTTTATAGGTCACTAGAGAGGCTAAAATAGCTTGCCTCCTTTTTTTAGAGCATGACCTTTTCCATGGTGGTGTGTGACATGTTTGGTATAATTCATTAGATTGGTATACAAATTAGTAGACACATGTTGTGCCATTTTGAATAACTCATTGTTTATAGATATTTTGCTCCTGATTTTTATTTAGTATGTAGAATAACATGGAAGTGAAATGATTGATTTTTATATTTTCCTATTTGCCCCTTCCTTGGAATGAAGATCTGTAGCTTCATTTTACCACTGTAAATGTGGCTACAGTATTAACATTTACTACCTGGAAATGCTTTGTAAAACAATTAAGATTTTTAAAAATGTATCATTGTTTAGACACAGAGACATCAGTGGCAAGACTGAAGTTTCCTTCCCTCTAAGAATTTATGGACAGTTTTTGAGCTGCCAGTTTTAAAAAGAGTGACACATAGGTTTATTTTCTTTTTTTGGATGAATCTTGGGAATTATTTTAGTGTTTTGTATCACGTAGTATTTTAGATTGATTGCTGTGGAATCACATTAACCTACAGTGACATAGATATTACACTGAAAGTAACATTTGTTGTTTAAGGATCAAACTTAATGATCAGAAAAGCATTGGAGGCTAAGATTTTTCTCTTAAAGACCAGCTGCACAGAGTCTGCTTTGTCATATGGCGAGCTGGTAGGAGCTGCTTTTTTTAGCCAGGGCTTGTTCTCTTTGGATTCCCATAGTCCGCACATGGCCTGACTCTCTTTTACCATCTGCCTGGAACTGTAGAGATCTGATATCTTGGCCCCTATAATGCCTCATCCTGAATATGACATATGTGTGCCTTGAACACAAGACTACTAGAGCTAAGTTGTTCTTTTTTTTTTCCAAAGCCATTATCCCTCCTCAGAAATTTGTATGTTTGTTTGCTTCTAATGGAAAGTTCTTTTAGACTTTAATTCAAAGTTTAGTGTCAGTTTTCCTTTATTGTAATTCATTGATGGATTTAAAATATTCAGTTGTAAAAAATACCATGTGAAATTCAAGAGGTGGTTAATTTTACTCAGTATAAGTATTTTAAATATAAAGAATAAGAAAAGCATGTGTTTTTAACTAGTGCAAAGTGAATGCACAGGAAAATGACAAGAACCATGGAGGGCCTATATTCATGATATATACTATGTGCAATGACATCTGTACCATGGTTGCTGCTTAGAATTGTAGGCATTTGCAGGATATTAACTGGATAAATCTGATTCTTATCCAAAATATATATTTAATTTAAGTGTTATGAATATACACTGGATTTCTAATGTTATAACTGGATTGAATTGTGTTAGCATGTGCTATATGCATAGTAATTATTTCAAATATTTAAATCTAAAATTGGATCGATTGATTTCTATACTTGTCCTGAAAATACAGATGTTTTCTATTCATACTCAAGTCTCAATGAATTTTCCCCTGATTTAAAAAAATATTATTGTGTTCTTTTCATATTTATGATCCTTAACTTGCTCCTTTCCTTTCTGGAAGCAAAGATGATTTGTTTAAGCATGATATCTATGTCAGTTTTTAAATAACTATACTATCTCAGAAAATTATTTTTAAGCTTATGCAGTTTCTGTGGGAGGAAATCATATCTCTTTAAATCAAACAAATTGCTTCAGTGAATACTGTTGTCAAACATAGAGCATTAAATCATGTTTGGTTTCTTTCTCTCAGAATATACAGGAAGCATCCTTTAGACAGGGTGAGTGGAGTAGAGATGACAGAACAATGTGAAGGCCCTGCAGTTTCTTACTTGTAAACTCAAGCTAGTAGCAAACCAAAGGAGACATTCCATCTAAGACCCTACTGTTTGGTCAGATCTTCTCTTATGGAAAACTCCTGCCTCATTTCTTACCCTTTATCTCTTTTAGAGTAAAGGTTGAAAACGACAACATTTATTTGGCAGTGTGACAGCAAAGTTTAACTTGCACTCCAGGTTTTTGTTTCTCACTAATTTATTGGTACTTAAAGCATGTATTTCCATATTCTGGACTCTAAGCTTTCTTAGAACAGGAACCATGTCCTTATAGGCAACGTAACACAGGAGTTAAGAACAGATTTGGAGACAGATTGCTTGGGTTTGAATCTTTGTGCACTACTAACCCAGCTGGGTAAGCTTGGGAAAGTTGCTTAACCACTCTATAGCTCAACCTCAAAGGGTGGTTGTAAAAATTATATGAATTAATACGCATAAGGTGCTTATATAAGTTCCTGACTAATGGTAAATGTATGACTTTTGCAACTGTTTCATTGGCCTTTGTGAACTCTGATCTCAGAATTGTCTCTAGAACCAAGTAGGTGCTAAAAAAAGGTTATTACAACAAATGGAGGAATTGTACCCAGATCTCCTGTGTGAGAAGCAAAAATCAAAATGAGACCATTCCATTTCCCCTGTTTCCTCTCCTGGATCCTCTGTCTTGCACTTGCCTTACAGAGAGGCACTTTCCAAAGCCCAGTCCCTGGTGCCTCACAAACTTTCATTGTATAGCCTCTTCCCTGGAAGTGTTACTGAAGCTGATGACATTGAAATTAGAGCCAACTGTGTTGGTCTGAAACATCTGCCTTTATACCAGTTTCGGAAGCTAAAATAGAGGTGGGGAAGGGTACTAGCTGATTTCTAATTCTAAAAGTTCTGTGAATTTCTGTTTTCCGATATCCAGAACCATATTCCCAACAGCCTACTGAGTCTCTTATACCCCATATTTAAACCGAATCCATCATTTTATCACTCAGATGACCTGCTTTGCTGTTTCCTTCTAACATTGCCTTCATTTAGTCCATATCATCCTCACTTGGACGCTTGTAGTGGCCTCCTAACTGACTCACTTGCCACGAATTTCTCTCCCCTACTCTTTGTCTCCAGACATTGTCAGTCAGACATTGACAGAGGTCCACTGCCAGAATTGGTCTTGAAACATAGATCTGATCATGTAAAGTTTTTAATCAGTTCCCAATGCTGAAAAATATAAACTTTCAAGTTGAAATTTCAACTCCTCCAATTCTATTCAGTCCTTATGTATTACACTGTTATTCATTAATTTATTCATTAAATAAAATACATATATTCAGCATCTAGAATGTAACATAAGTTGTGCTAGGAATAAAAAGTAAATGAATGACAAATATAGTTCTAATCCTGAAACAGCAAATAGTCGAGTGGAGGACCCTGGTGATCCAATGAGTACAATACTGTGATGAATGCTGTACAAGATGTGAGCTAAGATTGCAGCAAAAGTATCTACAGGGACACACAGAACCAGACATAAGCTGAAGGATGTCTAGATTGCATAAGCAGTGACTAGCTTGGACATAGAAATGTTCTAGGTAAATATCATAAAAGATATGAAAAGGGATACTAAGAAGCACTGAGTACTCAGGTAGGGGCACAGATCTGCTTGGGGGCTGATTTTTGGCAGCCCAGGTATAAAAGAGAGTAGACATATGGTTGGACCAAAATTTTGGCTTTGAAATGTAGGTAAAATAGAAAACTGAGTGTGACATTCTTTGAAAGAGAGGGATTGAAGTGATGTCTTGATATCTGTGCTGGTGAGTAAGGAAGTGAAGTTGAGGGAATGGTATCATGAACTGGAGAAAAGGACATGGTTAAGAGATTTGAAATGTCCTTATCTTACTCTGTGCCTACCCTTGGTTTTCCTCATTTCTCATGTACCAGCTGGCTACTTCCCAAATGTAACCCCTGCCTTTTCTAAGGTTTTGGTCAAGTTGTTCCCTTTCCTAGAATGTGTTTTTCTCTGGAACCTTTGTTAAAGCCAAGGGCTACCCCAGCTAAGAAAATTTCACCTCCTCCAAGAAATCTCCGGCTTTATAATGATTTTCTTTGTCCTTTTCTTCATATGGCATATGTATTATTTTTATACTATTTTTTATTCAATTCTGCCTTTTTAAAGGCTTATTTATGCAAGCAGTTGCTTCTCCCATTAGATCATTTTTTCCTGGCGGGTAGAAGCTTGGCTCATTTGTCTTTGTTTCTGCCATGGCAGACTCTATACCACACGGTGTGGTAAAGAAAATAATTATGGTCTCTGCCTTATGGAACTTATCTTGTAGTGGGAAAGAGAGACAATGATTGAACAAAAAAACAAATAAAAAAGATAATTTTAGACTGTGGTAACTGTATTCTAGGAGAGACAGGGTTGGATAATTTTAGTTAGGGTGGTCTGGCAAGGTGTCTCTGAAGAATATCTGAATTGAGAAGGAACCTTAGGGAGAACTAGGATCAGGAAAAGGAATGGCATGGTCAGAGGTCCAAAGTAGAAAAGAACATGGCAGGTTGCAGGCTGCCAGCTGGGCATGGGCAGTTCACTGCCCCAGAAATAGAATTTATGCTTCATGGGGCCAGTGTAGCAAAAACAAGTGAAGATAACATTGGACTGGAAATTGAGAGATCTTGGACACATCACTTTCCAGTTTTGAGTTTAAATTTTCTTACCTAAAAATGAAGCAGTGGGTTTAGTGTTAAGACACTTTTGGTATCTGATTCCTCTTTGTTTCTTGAAAATTTTGTTTATTTTATTTTTTTAATAAATTTATTTATTTTATTTATATATTTTTGGCTGTGTTGGGTCTTCGTTGCTGCACGCAGGCTTTCTCTAGTTGTGGAGAACAGGGGCTACTCTTTATTGTGGTGCGTGGGCTTCTCATGTGGGGGCTTCAGTAGTTGTGGCTCGCGGGCTCAGTAGTTGTGGCTCGCAGGCTCTAGAGTGCAGGCTCAGTAGTTGTGGTGCACGGGCTTAGTTGCTCCATGCATGTGGGATCTTCTCAGACTAAGGATCGAACCTGTGTCCCCTGCATTGGCAGGCAGATTCTTAACCACTGCGCCACCAGGGAAGTCCCCCTCTTTGTTTTGGTAGATGAAATAAGCTTAGGATTTTTGGAAGGGCATGGGCAGGACAGGAGATTAGATTTTTCTCCATCTCTGTTCACAGTAACTTTGACTCCCTTATGTTTGAACATGCCGGCACCTGTGTGCCCCTTCAGAGCATGGATAGGGACAGAGGGAAAGGGAAGCTGTAGGTACTTTTCTTTGTCTCAAGGCTTCCTTTTGCTCCACAGAGAAGAGTTTGGCTGCTCCACAAAGGCACAGATTTCTTCAGTAAAAAACAACTTCAAAGAATTTGAGGGTAAAGAAGAAGGGGAGACATGATCTTCACCTTCATGTTACTGTAGACACCTTGCTACCTGCAGAGATGAACTGGTGGGGAGAAAATATGGGATTGTCTGTTTAAATTTTTAAGTCTTCCATATCTTTCTTTCCCTGACACACCAGACTGTGAATTCCTCATAAGTTGTCTTGCGATTGCATTGACAGAATGCTATCACAGCCTTACCTTTAATAGAGAAAAATAAATTGTCCCAGGACAGGTAACACCACATTTAGTTCCTTCTCACAGACTTTTAAAAAAGTTAGATCTGAGATGGTGCATTTGCTCAAGGATAAATATGAGTGATTGCAATGTTTTGTATTTTTGAAGTCTGCTTAACTTCTGAAATTCAAATTGCAAGGGGACAGAGAGGCTAAGTTCTGATTAGAGATTAATATAAATTCAACCATAGATTGAATTTGGACTTTTTTTTTTCAGAAAATGGTTACTTTACCCAGCCAGTACTTTAACTGTTATTTATGTTAAGTTGAATAAATGACAATATAGATTGTGTGAAAATGATTTATGAGATGTGAATACAAATTGACTATTTTCAGACTTAAAGAAAAACACTTTGTGTTTGAAGTAAAGATGATGAATTGGGGTTTTTATACTATTACGATTAAAAATATGTGATATAAAATGATTTTATTTAACGTAATTTTAATTTTCATACTGAGGCTAACACTCTAGACTATAAATTATCATAGTAATTGTAGATCTCTTACTTTAAGTTGTGTATCATTTTCATGCAAACCAGTTAACTATGGGATAACAAGAGGGCACCTTGCATATAATTCAATTTTAAGGAAGGTATTTTGCAGGAGGGAACTTTTTCATTCATTCACACATGACTTTTGTGAGAAGTGAAGATACTGAAACATTTTTATCTATTTTTCAACAAATTAAACTTTCCCCTTACCCATTTGATCTTAGGATAAAGTATGTACAAATATATTGCACTAAATTCTTTTTATGGTTAATATTAAATTTTGTGGAAAAGTGATTTACAAGGAGATTTAAAATTTCCAGTATTGCAACCCTGGTACCTTAGTTATCCAGCATGTGGGTGTTTTGTTAACTGAATTTTTTGGTTTCTTGACCTTTGAATTTAAGTTAAGCAATGAAATTGCCCAAATATTATAACTTTTTAAACTTATTTCTCAGTGAATTATTTTCAGAAAGAGATGTTATCAATCCTAAGTCTGCCATCAGAACTAACCAAACAATGGTGGTGTCATTGTACTCTGAGAAAGACTTCATAGACAAACAACCTGAAGGCTATCGTTGATGTTAGCCAAGCAGAAAAATATCTATAAGGGAAAAAAGAATTTCATTCCTCAACTACTGAGCACTGAAAACATTAGCAGGCTATGAAAAATAGTGTTTTAAAATTTTAAACTAAACACAATTATCAAAATCACTGAGAAAAATAGATACTACCTAATAATGCAGAGATCTCTGTATTACTCAATAAAAAAATGCAATTTATTTTCACCCTGAAATAGAAAGTTGACAGGCCACTGAATTAAATAAAACACGTGGTTATCTTAATGAGAACAGCCCCAAATGAATGATTTTAATAGATTTGCCTGTCTTTCAATAAGTCTTCATTTCTGTCTCATCTTCCTTTATGACTCTTTAACACAAGTAACCTCTGTCAAAAGTGGTATGTCTAAGGCTTTAGAAAAGCAGCTTTAGAGGGTCAGATTATCCTCGTAGTATCTAGAATGAACTTCTTAGTTCAGCAGCAATGGCTGCTTTATAACACCATTTAATTCGCACGCTATGGGACTTTTAATCTAATATAACAGTCAAACATGGCACTATTGTGTCCTGTGCCCATTTTAACTTGAGGTTAATATTGATGAAGGATGTCCCTATTTATTGGATTAAAAAGTCTGTTTTAGTTATATGATTTTTCCCGATTATTATATTCAGAATTTAATGATTTTGGAAATTTAGTTTTATTAAACTCCAAGATCTTACCCACTATGTCAAATCTATTATTCATCCCCCCACCCATTTTCTAATGAATAAATAAAATTTGAAAGGGATATGCCATTTCTGCCTCATCTTTATAAGAATGAAATATGATTTTATATATTTTGTGAGGACATGTATTTTGTATATGAAATTGGTTTTTATTTTTTAAAGGAATATTTTGAGATGGTATTAAGGTATATGATGGAACCATCAGGCTTCAGGAATGGGAGATCAAGGCTGCTCTTGGACTCTTAGCAAAGAAAATCTTCATACTTTCCCTTAGTTCTATTGGTGACTGTGCTCCCCAGGTTCAGTTCTGCATCCCTCAGTTCTATTTCTGCAGGGAAACTATGATTGAATTTCTTGGATCAGTAATTCACCCCTGGTCCAGTTAGCCCTGTTTAAGAAGGCAGGCTAGAAACAACAATGTAGGAAGAGAAGGGGAGGAGGGGCTGTTTTCCGAGAAGGATATGGGCTGAAGGCAATACATGTACCTACTGTAAGGCCCGTGACCAGCTTCAAGACCTCATCCCTTATCCCTCATGTTTGGTTCAGGTGTAGGCTTGAAATAAAACTGTTAAATACGTTACTTGGAGTCGTTAGCTATTACTGCTACTTGTTAAAAAAACACTATTTTCATTCACAGACTTGAGAAAAAAATGTATAAACTAATTCTTCAAAAGAATGCATATATAAATACTTATATTGGCTCTAAGAATATATAACTCTTTAGTTTTTATTTTTATGAAGTCAATTAAAAACTAAAATCTCAGGTTAAATGTATTCATTACTAGTACTGATACAATTTTAGTTTTATACATAACTATTTTTTGGCATTTTAGATAAAAGGTGAGATTTGAGGATAAACTGACGTTAAGTTTGTGTGAACACCTAACTTGGCATTTAAGCTAACTTTACTTATTTCTGAAATCTTATATTCTGCTACTCCTCTACCACAAACTGAATTAGACATTAGCTTACTTGAGTTCTAGTACTCACACTGCCCGGTTACTGTGTGACTTTGGGCGAGACACTTAACCTCTGTGGGTCTTAGTTTTCTCAGCAGAATGAGAAAGTTAACATCTACCTTCCCTGTCTCACAAGATTATTATGAGGATAAAAAGAGAGGCTGTATTATGAATGCAGTTTGTGAACCATGAAATATTCTGTGATTTGTATGTCTGTGTCCTTAGATTATAAGTTCTTTGAGAGTAAGCACTATATTTTGTGTTTCCCTGCAATCCAGTAATTAGCACACTGCTCAATCTATGGCATATGTTCAATCATTTTTGGTATTGATGATGAGGCTGAAAATAAAAATATGGAGGTTTTGCTAATAATTTTCTTCTGCTTGTAGTCATTTATTCATTCAATCACGATAGTGCCTAAAGTGCCTTCCATGTTCCTGACATTATATGAGTCATTGCAGATAAAATAACATATAAGACTCAGTGCCCTCAAGGAGTTTACAAAAAGGGAAGGGAGAGACTCATGAGCAGAAGACTGTAAACATTATGGGAGACCAAGGACAAGGATAGTTACAGTGCTCTAGAAAGGGACATGTGATCCAGCCTTGGTTATCTCGTTCATGAGAATTGTAAATTTCTTGGCATGATAAAATAGTTTTGCGATTAAAATTTTGAATGCAAATTAACTTTTAAACTAAGATCAACATTGAATATTCAATATGAAATATAGCTCCTTGAGTATTTTAAGAACATAAATTTAGTACATAGCAGGTTTATGACTTGACAATAATAATATCTCATGGCATTTTTAATTTGAATTCACAGTATTTACTCCCAGTTGGCAATTATATATTTTTTTGCATGTGATTTTGTCTAATGCCTATCTCTCCCATTATGCTGTAAACTCTGTGAGATGAAGAACCATGTTAATCTTGTTTTTCACAGTATGTCCCAGTCCTGCCACACTAGGCATTTACATATTTGCAAAATGTTGTTTGAATAAATAATCTATGGACAGTTGAAAGAGATTTGTGGCATAAACAATTTTATATTGCATGTTGTTGAACCTATATATAATTTTCCATTTTAATAATATTGTTACTAGAACTTTGTATTATTTGACTCACTAAACATTGCTTTGTCCCCGTTGGAACACTCATTCATATTTATAGCTGCAAATATCACCTCTCTCTCAAGCTTTAGATCAACATATTTGGTGAGCTTTTAAATGTCTCTTATCACTTAAACGTTTAAAATCTAATTTGTCATTTCTTTTCAAATTCACTCTGATAATGATGTCACACATTTCCTATGCTCTAGATCAGAAACCTGCATACATCTTACATTTTTATTACTGCCCCCCCATGTCTGTCAATAACTGTATCTAATTAGCCATAAAATTGTATTGTTCTGTCCCTTATTATAT